>NC_133935.1:8858440-9166930 GCF_031877795.1 Strix aluco
ATTCACCACAGGATAATGACACAAAAGGTAGCAAAAATGGTTACAAAAGACAATATGTCTTTTGCAAGTCCCGTTCTTGCACACAGTAGAGGGCAGTACACATGGAAGATTTGCTTTGTTTTGCAGTTTGGTACTGTAGGACAATCTCTGTTCCAAAGGTCAAATGTAAAACAAAACAAGGGTGAACTGTTCTAAGCTGGTTCTGTGGTAGAAGCCTGGCCACAGGAGACTTGAAGCTTACTAAAAGGCTCTGTTGTTTCTAAAGTGATGGGAGTACAGACAAAATGAAGATTCTTTCCCCAAAATGTTTATTTGTAAAATTATATCAAAATATAGTTAGCTAATTTTTTCTGTAATATTTCTGTATTGATAGGCTTCAAAGTTTGGAGTTGTGTTGAGACAACTGTAACCCTCTTTTTAATGTGCAGCAATGTTAGTTTTTGTTTGCTCAATGGAAAGTTTGCATGGGCTATAGATTGTACTTGCCTGGAGGCAATTTTAGAGTTATCTATAAAGTTCCCATGCTGGAGGAAAGGCTCTTACTTTGCAGTGTGTTTCCCGTAGGACACTCTATGTGGTGCAGTTTTGCCTGCTGGTGGCAATGGGGCCATAGATAGAAACATCTGACAGCAGAGGGTGTTTCTGTTCACCAGGGCTGTAATGTCTGCTCTTTTGTGGCCAGGCCAGCGATAGATGGAGACAATGAACGATGTACTAAGCAGGTGTGTTGTCAGATCTGATGAGAGCTGGCTGATTGCCTGGAGCCTCCATTTCTTGACATTTTCATCTTTTCTGTACAATGACTGGAAGTTGGATGTTTTCCTAGGAAGACTTCTCCATGGCAGCCACAACTGTAGCCCTCAGAGGGATATAACTGGCCCTCACAGCTGTCGTGAGATGAATAGAGATGGTGTTCATTGCACCCTGTCCACATTAACAAGCAATCTTTACTGTGAAAAGCTTTAAAGGTTCTAATTTGGACTAAGTGAAGGCATATTGACCAGAACTGATTTCTATGTGTTAAGGCATTTGTTTTGATAAACTACAGAATGAGGGCCAGATGCCAGCTGGCTTTAATCAGCATAGCCCTACTGGAGATTCAGTGGCCCAGACAGGGAACTCGCTGTGGTGACAATATAAATAAAGCATGATTGAGGGTGGAGATATGCCAAATTAAAGTGTATTTGTCTTGCCTTTTATGCTGCCAACTGTCCAGTCTGTCTGTTAGTGTTGAGTAGAAAAGTCAGCAGTTCTAAATACTTGGCCTCAGTGTTTCTTTTATTTGTGTTCTCTTTGCAGGGAGAGGAACAAACATCTCAAAGATGAACGTGACATATTTTTACAGGTAAACAACTGTTATTTTCAAACCCAGTGTTGAGCAAACACATATCAGAACAGCTTCAAAAGAAAGGGATCAGAAGGCTGTGCAGCAGACAGACTCTTGTGATACTTAAATCTCGCCCCATTCTTAATTTGTATCACCTTTTTTCTCACATGAGAATAAGATTTTTAAATTTGCTGTACAATTTTAAGAGCTACATTTTTAGAATTATAAAGTTGGAGCTATCTTGAGGGAGATGAATGTATTTTATAAGAAGCTAAGGATGCAACCATGAGAGGATGAAATAACCTAAAAATTGAACAATTGAACAATTAAATTGTGTTAAATCTATTCAGTCAAGAGTAGCTAATAGCCTGAAATGTGTATACAACAGTACAATATGTGAGTACCTGAATACCTGTCGGTACTGGGTAAGAGCAGATCACATTAACTTTTTATCAGGCAGCAGAGAATGGGCCCCTAAGAAGTTCCAGAAGTACCCTGGCTTAAGGAGAGTAAGGCCACTTAGTTTGCACTTGTTTGTGTTCTTAGTCCTACAAGAAACTGCTAATGTAAAAAATATATCTGTTGACTTCTTTTCATGACATTGTGCTGGTTTATTGTGGTCCACTTGGTTTACAAAGCAGAGAATTCTTGCAGGATCTGGTGTTTCCATGTTCTGATAGTTTATCCATCAGGATTTTGAAGCATTTATACCTCTAGGATTTTATCTAAAATTTTTCTTTCATATTCATTTCATTATTTAACCATTAAGAATGAAGGAATTAACCATAATGAACAACAGGAGTAAATTACTAAGAAGTGTTTTGTATTTCTGCAGAAATGTAAAACAAGTGTTCCAAAAGCATACTGGAAGCAAAGATCAGGGTCTGTGATTGGGAAATACATAGAGGGCAAGATGCTGCCTAACAGGTAAGAACTTTTTTTCATGTGTTCCCTGTTTGAGTACAAGGCTTATAGAACAAGATGTGAAATGTTTTCTTTCTGATACCTTTGGAGTTTTCAAAGCATGTATTTCTAAAGTGTCTGTCACTATAAGATTACTGTACTCTTTGCGAAATTTGGAAATAAAGAGACAAATTTTCACATAAAACAAGTGTACTGTCTGCAAAGGCAAGAGTCTTCCTCATTGTGAATGAGTATATGCTGGGAGGTGCAAAAGCTTGCCATTACCCTATGTTGATGTGGTACAATGTCCTTGATAACTCCTGAAAGAGTACACCTCCTCCCTTCTCACTCTAGAGGACAGCAGTCCTGATGTAGAGTATGGGATGTGGAACATGAAGAATTTAATTCTCAACTGTGTGGCTGTAAACTTGAAATCAACAGGAACAAGATGGTGATCTCAGTGAAACATTAGCTTGTTTCCTTTGAGAAAGAGGAGCTGGAAAGAAGACTAGTATTTCACTTTGAAATAGCAGCTAAGACAGTGTCCCTGCAGGCACAGGGTCATGAACTGTAAGGAGGGAAAGCTTTCAGAAACAGTTTAGTAAGTTCTGTACTGAGAAGTGAAGCGTAATTGGCAGAAGCAATTATGGCACAAAAATCACAGGAAAATTTAGGTGGGAAGGACCTCTTATGTCTCTAGTCCAGTCTCCTGCTCAAACAGGGGTAACTCCAAGACTAGATAAGGTTGCTCAGGCCCTTGTTCAGCTGAGTTTTTGAACATCTGGATGGAATTCTCACAGCCTCTTTGGCACCTGTTCCCTGGCTGCACCAGTCTCATGAAGAAATTTTGTATGAAGTCAGCATTTCTCTTATTGCAACTTGCATCTGTGGTCATTGTGCACATCTGAGAAGACTCTGGATCTATTTTATCTACACTCCCCCTTCTCTTGAATCCCCACTTAGCGTTTTTTTCATCCATATTGAACAAAACCATCTCCCTCCTACCTGTTAAAGAGAGTATTAGATTACACATAGAAAGGGTCTGAGTTGGAGTGTTGTTTTATTCTTCCAGAATGGCATGGGGAGGGGAGGAGGAAATCAGAGTAGAGAGTTTACTTTAGCCAGGAGGTTAGAAATGAGACTAATCTTATGCTTTGTATTCTGGTACAGGTTTTCCCCATAAGTTATTAGCTTTCCCCCTGATGCTTATATTTATCAAGCACACTATATATGTATACACATTGTATGATGAGCTCACTTTTCAGTAGACATTAGACTGAATCTCTATGTCTTCTGTGAGTAGTAAAAAACATGGGAGATTAAATTCAGTTACACTAGAATAAAACAACAGGAATCCACCTCCAGTATATTTTTGTGATGTACTTTTTTCTCTTTCTAGCTATTCATTTGAAGAAGATGATGTTTTCAGTAACTCAAAGAGAAGGAATTCTGCTGGACTGAATGGAATTCTCTCTGTAGAGCCTGATGCTGGAGCCACTGGAGGAATGTCTAAAGCATCGCATCTCCAAAGAATCATATCAATTGAGGAAGATCACCTACCCCAGCTTCTTGACAGGCTGGTTGATAAGCAGCTGAACAGATGGACTGGAGAAGATGAGAATACTTCTGAGATGGAAATGGATAAGAAAAACACAGAACAATCAATGGAACACTCACCATCATCTCCTAGACAGCAGCCTGTAGGGAAGGAAACACTGTCAAATGTAAGGGGACAGAGGGGACCTCACCTTGAGTATTTTGTGCAGTTCTGGGCCCCACACTTTCAGAAGGATCTGAAGGTCCTTGAATGTGTCCAGAGGAGGGCAACAAAGGTGGTGGAAGGGCTGTAAGGCATGTCCTGTGAGGAGAGGCTAAGGACTTTGGTCTTGTCTAGTTTGGAGAGGAGGAGGCTGAGGGGCGACCTCATTGCTCACTACAGCTTCCTGGGGAGGGGAACTGAGAGGTGATGAGCTCTTCTCTCTTGTGATCCAGTGAGAGGATGCATGGGAATGGTTCAACAGGGGAGGTTTGGACTGATATTAGGAAATATTTCTTTACCAAGAGGGTGGTCAAACACTGGAACAGGTTTCCTAGAGGGGTGGTCGGTGCCCCATGCCTACAGGTGTTTAAGAGGCATTTGGACAATGCCCTTAATAACATGCTTTAACTTTTGGTCAGTCTGAAGTGGTCAGGCAGTTGGACTAGATGATCATTGTAGTCCTTTCCAACTGGAACTATTCTATTCTGTTCTAAAGGACCTTGGAAAACATGAAATGGTGTTGAAGGGTAATGCATTATTCTTAGACTCTAAAATGATTTAGTTTTCTGTTTTTAAGTTAAAGCTTGACAAATTAAGCCATTGAGTGAAGCGGGAGATGGAAATACACTGCAGATAAATGTTGAAGGTGTGAAGAAGGGAAACTCAACCTAAAGGAGTGGTAACTGTGGACAATGTGTGCATAGAGTTATGTGTGAAGGAGTCTTTCAGGAAAAATGAAGTTAAGCCTTGTAATAGATGACACAAGAAGATCACTGAAAGGTAGCAATTGTCTAAAAAAAGAAACAACTCTTTTTTTAAAAAGTTGCGGGTTTTTTTTGCCAAAAAGTGACATTTCTCATATTTTGATACTTTTGAGTCAGCTTTGGTAGCTGTTACAGTGTCTAAGAAATAATATCTTTACTTTTTGATCATTTTTTGAGAAAACTTTTAATTAACAAATTGAAATCCAGTTGGGTTTTTTCATCTCTTGCGTATATGTGCAAGATAACAATGCAGTAATAATCCATGCAGTAATAATACTTAAAACAATATGCTGGAAGGTGCATTTCTTTGGAGTCTGAAGTCCTACTTGCACTGCTATTGCTTCAGAGCTAACTGTGCTTGTTTTCTAATTTTAGTATCATTGTTAAGTATTACTCATTTTTAGATTCTTGAAGCACATATTAAAAAGATTAAAGTATTGGAAAAATAGGTATGCTTGGTCATAATTATATAGTTCTTTTAGAAGAAGCAAGCGTATCTTAAAAATTATGATGGAATTATGCCATGGTTACATAACTTCTAAGTGGTACATTTTAATAAAAAGTCTAGGGCACAGAACAGAGCTTCATTCTTTAAGATGATTTAATACAGTGCATGCTTTTTGCTTGCTATATGACTTATTTTGTATCACATTTTCAAAGTATGGCATCATTGGACTTTAGGACAGGAATAGCCAGGTAGGTCATCAGGTCCATCTAGGACAAACTTGTCCTGCCTGCTCTGTTTTGGCAGTCATGCCCCGTGAAAGCGCATCCTCTCAGCTGGGTAGGAACTGGGCATTCCTGCAGATCTTGTTTCTTCTTTTCTTCCCCCCCCCCCCCCCCCCAAAAAAAAACAGTTGAGAGCAAGCAGGGAGGGGAGAGGAGAAATCATAAAGTATCTCCTGCCAGGTTGCTGAAAACATTTTGTTTCAGTTTCTAAAGAAACATTGTGAGGGTAAACAAGAAGTTCATTTCCAAAGGTCACTTAGAACTGGGACTTCATATTTTTTTTCCATGAAATGTCAGTGCCTTAGCCTGGCCCTTAGTTTGGGTTGGTTTTTTGCTTGTTTTTTAAAATTTAGTTTAAAAAAACCACAGCAAAATACCCCTTTCTGATAAACTCCCTGTCTATGTGGCACTGTAATATGTGTGTGGTCCTGCATGGTCCTCTTGGCCTGCTGACTAGGCCTGACTATTCAACTGATAGCATTCCATTGCTTAGGGCAGTCTCTAGGCTGTGTAAGTGTCTGACCACTGCCATTTTGTCCGAGTAGTGCTTCGTCTTCTTCCGTACACCACCTCTAGTCTCATGAATTTCTCATACAACTTTGCATGACCTAAATAATGGCTCTTCGGATCACCACTTTTTGACCATGAGATTTAGACATCAGAAATGATCTTGTTCCATACAGTGCTTGCACACTGATTCCCTCTCCTCACAGCATGCCTGGACTAGGAGGAGTCATATTCAATTAGTAAGTGTTTTCAGGGCAACTCAGCATATAATCTTCAACTGGAGCTGAAGAAAACTTCAGAAAAAGATAACTCCCTGTTTGCTGCATGATGAGTTATGAGGTGTGAGTCTCAGGGCTGTATGTCTTCTGCAGCCAGTCCTTCTCTCCCCTCATGTTTTGCTGCTCAAAGGATCTGCAGTATAAAGGAGTTTAGGATCTAGAAATACTTGTGCAAATGAGGCAGAATGATTCCGTTTAGTTGTTACGTAAGTAGCTCAATCAGATATGAAGTCTTGTCATTCTGTTTTGCACTAGGAAGATGTATTTTTCAGTTCATCACCATTTGTGTTCCTGTAGTCTACATGGCTTCGTATTACTGCATTCCATGATCTCACTGCTTACTATACTGAACTCAGGCTCCTAGCTGGTGGCATTAAGACTTCCTGTTCACCATACATTCACAGTCATTTAGCTGCCTTTATGACCTACTGCATCTTAAAGGAGAGTAGAACCAATGTAAACTTTTTCTCCTTTTAGAGAATGGAAGTCGACTTCTGAAAGCATCTAAGAACTTGCACCAGTACATGAGGCCAGCAACTGCTCTTTTATCTGGGAGTTAACAGTCAGGTAGAACATTTTTCTGAGTGGCTATGAAGACGAAGCTGCAGTTAGCATAAGCAGAAATGTGATTGGGAAAACATCTGAAGAAACCATAATGGAAACTAAAGCAAGATTTTCTGTCCAAAACCTCTGCCTGAGATGCAATTCCTCTCCCCTCTGTTGATTCAAAATGGAATATGAACTATGTTTATACCTGCCATCTTCCACATTTGTGTTAAATTGCACAAAAACTAGGTATGTTACTTGACCTGGCTACTGTTTATATGAAGGCCACTCGAAAGACACATCTAGAGAAGACTTTTTTAGATTGTATTGTAAACTAAACCATATTTACATCTCACTATTATTCCATTTTCCCATCATCACTTTGTTGAAGCAGACTATGAAGTAGCTCATCCCTTAGTACACTGTTCAGAAGCAGTTTTAGAATCAAATTTGTTTATTAAGGTTATTTTCATAGGTGGACTTGATACATCTCAATGAAAAATGGCTGCCTATTGTGTTGGGAGTTGAGCTGAAGGCCTCTGGTGTCTTTGAGTCTTAGTGCTACTGAGGTGTGTATGACCACCAGGGACAGGGTATTTCAGGTCATGTAGTCCATATTTAGTTATTGTTCTCAGAAGCACTGTGAAAATGGTGCCAAGCTGATGATTGTATGTTAACTTGTTTTGTTTCCCAGAGCACACACACTAATAAGCTGGGAATGTTTTTCAGCAGAAATGAAAATGTGTGTGATGTATGTGTATTACTAGCAGCCTAATAGCTGCAGTGGAGTTTGGGATTTTAACAGAAAAGGAGAAGTGAACAATGAGATAAGACATCTCGGTGTAGTTGTAATGCGCTATTAGCCCAGCTCATGAAAGAGACATGTTTTTTTGTCCCAAAGATTTACAGCAGTGAATGATTTTTTCTCATACTAAGGAAAACAGCAGCTTGAGGTTTTATTTATTTTTTTCCCCTTGAGTTGTTTCTGATTCTTTCTGTAAGGCTTCAGTATGTTTATAGGAAGCATTTGCAAGGCCAGACTTCAATGTCTCTTTCAAAGGACTGTCAGGCAGTGAGTTCAGTTCTGATATCTTCTTGAAGTCAGCAGTCTCAGGGGATTCTGTACCTCAAATGCCTGGCAGAGGGCCTTTCCCTCCCTCTCCTTCCCTCCTCTCCTCTCCCTCCTCGCAAACCCCACCCCAACAAACTAATGCCAGGAGCATCCATGATCTTGCTCCCTTCTGCAGCATTAAGAACAAACTTGCTATCTCCCCCTTCCTCCCCCACCTTTGCACAAAATAGGAGAAGAGGCCAGCTAGGGCACCCCCTGCAAACCAGCTGGTGCCACAGTGTTCTTCCCTCAGCAGCTCCTGATCTACATACAAAGGTCTTTGGAATAATGACCTACTCGACAGAGGATATAAATATTCTCTCCAGCATCCACTTAGCTTGCCTGCAGTAAACAGGATGTGGATAGGCAGAACAAATTGTTCTTCCTTCTGCTTAAAAAACCTAAATGACAGAAGCATAGTTGAATGTTTACAGCCGAATTAACTGGGTCTAATTCTCTCTCTGTCTCTTTCCCCCATGCTTCTGCCTATAATGTTAAACAGACACAGAAGTGCAGTAATTCCATGGAAGCTCTTGGCTCCACAGTAGTATCAGAGAGAAGAATCTGGTGATAGATGACATAAGCCAAAAAATTATGCCTTTGCTTCAGTTATCTAGGTGAAGATGTGCTGTTTCCTCTGTGTCATTGGTATAGGATGAAAGTACTGAGCAGAGATGTGTGAACCTGTATGAGTTTTGATTTGCAGGGATGAACATAAACCATTTTCTTTTCTCACTTTCATGCATTTTTCAATGCAGTCTCATGTCAAAGTTCACATTCAGTATACTTCCAGATCTCAGCCCAAATCACCACAGTTCCAGTGATCTGAAATGATGCATGGCAAACATCTGAAATGCTGAGTTATTTTAAGAAACAGAATGTTGCTTTATGAGTAGTGGAGAACATGATAGGATAAAATCTCTTTTTTTCCAATCTCAGTTTTCCTTCAAGACAAGGCAAATTGGAGAGGCAACAGGATTTATAGAACAGATGGAAACTAATGTTTGCTCTTACTTGAAGGAGGAGAGAATAAACTCAGTCCCAGACCGCTTATTCAAGATTATTTTTGTGGGCAATTCAAGTGTTGGAAAGACTTCATTCTTAAGGCGATTTTGTGAAGATCGGTTTTTCCCAGGCACAGCTGCTACTGTAGGTAAGTTTAAGAAACATTATTACTATTATTATTTTAGTTCCAACAGTACTTAGCAGCTTCTGCTGAGATCAGGCCCTGTGTTATAAAGCAGAAACATACAGATGTTTTAAAAGTAGGACATGCAAAGTGAGTTTTCCTAAACTGGGAAGCAGATAATTGATGGAGAGGTTTCAGAGTAGTTTCTGTACTGGAATCCTGGCAGCACTGAAGTAAATCAGAAAAATCCTACTAATTTCAGTGAAGCTAAAATTTCCTTGTAGATCTCACTGTTCTAAAACTGATATCCTGTCCTCTGGACTGCGCTGTACTAATCATCCCACCACCATACCCCATCTCTATCCCTCTAAGTAATCTGATGTTGTTTTAAAGAGCAAGTAGAATATCTGAATTATGTTTGAAGAATTACCATTATACTAAGCACCAAAGAAATATGCTGGATCAGTGTTTTCAAAGCCAAACATGTCAAAGCCTACATTGTACTTACATTGCCTGAAGTAAAGCAAGCTTTCAAAAGTCAGACACATAATCAATGTACAAAAACTTAAGTATAGGTTATTGCAGTGCAGCTGAGTTACTGTAAATGACCAGATTCATTATACTTAGTCTGTATTTAGACCTTACTTATTCTGCAGCATATATGAAATAAAACTTGTTCGCGATTAAAGGTATTTAAATTAATGAATTTGTCTTGCATTTGTGACAATCTAAGAACATTCAGGTGAGCAGTTGCTGTATCTCCCTTGACTTACGGGGTAGATAAAGACACCTGAGTTTAAATTTCTACTGGTATGTTGAGTGTCTAAGTTCACATTAGAGTCAGGGAAGATCTAAGATCTTAGCATAGGTATTTAAATTAATTTTGGCACTATAAGGTATTTTACTTGGTCTTAAGCTGCTGCTTTGGAAGAGAGCAGGTCTCCTGGGTGTTCTGCCAGATTCAGACATTTTGAATAGCAAATGGCATCTCAGATAGCACTAGGTGCTCAGCAAACAGCTGAATTCTACCCTGCCATCCTCTCTGAATCAATCCACTCAAAGGAGCCTTGGGACCAATTAATCTGACCCTTGATGCCTGCTTCAGGGTGAGCTTAGTCATTTCCTAGACTCCTAGTTCTTCACTGACTAGATCTTCATTAACTGTAATAGGAGCTTAGACACCTCCATGCAGTTGTCTACATTTAAGAGTGGTGCTATGTCCTATCCATGTTGTCTTGGAAATGGCTGATTTGCTTCTCTAGACTCTGAGGTCTTGCACAGTGTGTGCAATTGCCTGGAGCTTCCAGAGGAAAAGCACAGAAATGCGTCTTGACCTTTTCATCTTTCAGCTGGTCATCCAGTGTTCTTGCAAATGCAATGGCAAGAAAGTATTTGTCATAGCTTTGATTTAGTCTTCACATCAATTAGTTTCACAGGTCCCAGAGGAGTTGTTGATGACCTACTGAGATCCCTTCCAACCTGAATTATTCTATGATTCTGTGATTCTATGATACAATACAGTGTGATACAAGAAAATGCAGGTTGTCATTAGGACGAGGCAATGACTATTAATATTAAAGACTCTAATTATTGTTATAAATATCCAGAAGGTATTTACATCATCACAGGTTAGGAGAATTGGGAGGGGATTCATTTAAAAGTTTACATAAATTAATTTTTGTCTCACTTCCATTTAGCCACATAAAAATTAGGGGACTAACCTAACTGTAGTCTATATTCTGAAGAGGGGAAGAGGTTCTCCACATATTCAGTCCATCTGTCATCAGCGTTTATCTTAGGCTCCACTGTCCTCTTAGTGTAGTGCCTTGTGTTTTTCCACTAACTGTGTAAGGTGCCTATGTGGCTAGCTCAGACTAAATGATGCAATTTCAGACAGCTGAAGTTAGACAGCATGAATTCCAGGCTAAATGGCTGAGACTGCTGTGAACTGTCAAATGGACCCTTGACTCATATACTCTGATTTGGAAAGTTACTTATCTTACAGCTTTTACAAAATTCAAATACTCTGTTAACATTCAGTATTTTATTACTGAAGAACTTTTGGCAAATAAAAGCTCTTGTTCTCTGATAGTTAGAGACTATGGACATTATTTTTAATGTAGTATCTATCTTGTTATCTTTCTGGAATTGTTGCTATTTGCTGGATCAGGTTTTCAGAGATCAAACTGAGCATATAAAGAGACAACCTACCTTGTATTTCTGTTGTAGGTGTGGATTACAACGTGAAAACCATCACAGTAGATAATACCCAGGTAGCCCTGCAGCTCTGGGACACTGCTGGCCAGGAGCGGTGAGAAACCTTCTGTTGTGGTTTAACCCTGGTAGTCAGCTAAACACCACAGAGCTGCTTCCTCACTCCAGCGGGATGGGGGAGAGAATCAGAGGGTGAAAGTGAGAAAACTCATTGGTTGAAAAAAAAACAGTTTAGTAATTAAAAAAATAACAACAACAAACCCACCACCACCAAAAAAAACAATAAAGAGGGAAAGAAACAAAACCAAGAAAAACAAATCATGCAAAAAACCCCAGTTGCTTACCACCAAACAATTGATGCCCAGCCAGTCTGTGAGCAGCTGCAGCCTCAGCCAACCTCTCTACCCCCACCCTGCAGTTTTATTGCTGAGCACAACATCATTTGGTATGGAACATCCATTTGGTCAGTTGGGGTCAGCTCTCCCAGCTGTGTTCCCCTCCCAACTTCTTATGCACCCCAGCCTACTCAGGGGAACCTGAGAAGCAGAAGAGGCCTTGATGCTCTTTAAACACCGTTGTGCAGTAAATAAAATGGTGTGTTACCAACACTGTTTTCATCACAAATCCAAAACATAGGCTGGTACAAGCTACTATGATGAAATTTAATTCTATCCCACCCAAACCCAGTACCCCTTCTAAGGTTTTGCTTCCTTGAATCATCTGTTTGAAGAATGGTAAGCATAGACCTAATCCTGCTTCTTGGGAGAGGAGCAAATATAGTATTCCTAACAGAGCCAGTGAATTCACAGTTTAGATCCTTCCCTAGCAGCAATAATGTGTTGATTTGGTGCTAAGTATCCATTGAAAAACTGCCAATCTGTAAGAGAGACTTAAAGCTCTGAAAATTTCATACCACACAATTTCTTTAGGAGGAAGGCTGATTTTAAAATGTACCTAGAATTATTTCTATAGCAGAAAAGTTTAAAATAAAGGGGTTTTTTTCACCAAAACAATCCCATTGTAGTTGAATAACTCCAAGCTTTTGTAAGTTTTCAGTGATAATTTCGTTCCCCATCTGCTCACCCATTTGTATAGTTTTCTGTTATTAAAAGCAAGGATAAGAATGATAATCCACGTTTTCTAGAGAAAGCTTGGCAAAAAAGCCCCAAACAGAAATCTAGCTAGCTTTAGGCAGAGAAGTTTGTCAGGGGGAAATTTCTACTCCAAGCTTAAAATGAAAGAGGATGGGAGAAAGTGAGATATGCCCCTGATTATCCAGACTAACCCAGAATCAATTAAAGGCAACAGAGGGAACTTTTCCAAACACTTTTTTTCAAAAAATATTTTTTTGCAAAGAATTTATTTGCTGTTGCAGTAATTTGTGGTAGTAGTGTCCTCTGTGAACCTTCTGCTGAATGTGAAAAGGGGTCTGATGATTTGGGAAGAATGGGATTGCTTGCTACAATTTGTAATAAGCCTCACCTTTCAAACAGGATCTGCAGTGAAGATCAGTATTATAGCTTCTCTGTTGTCTAGTTTATGGAATTTTGGAATACATTTGTAAACCAAATTAACAGGGCTTTAACACTTACTAAGACTAGAAGATTAGAAGAAACTGTATGGCAACATCTTCCTTTTTGGTGTGGGGGAGGATTACTATAAAATTTTACTTATATTGTCAGATTGCTACTTCTGTTGAAGAGAGCTATAAACAGGTTCTTACTTGTAGGTACCGAAGTATTACCAAGCAGTTTTTCAGAAAAGCTGATGGTGTCATTGTGATGTATGATATAACAGCAAAAGACACATTCACAGCTGTCAAGCAGTGGCTGATAAGCATCGAGGTAACATGACAAAACTTTAAATCCAAACTCTGGTGTCATTCTTCTCTACCTTCTTTTGAATAGGGAGTGTTAGCAGGGCAAAGCACAGAGAGCAGCATGTTTCTTGTGTTGTCACAACTACATTTTTGTTAGTGATTTTGGTCTATACAGTTGCCAGTAAAGCTGTTTATGAAAATAATCACAGTTCCGGAGATTTAAGGACTTAAAATGAGAGGTGGGGAAAGCCCAGCATGGAGTCCTCTGATTTCCCATAAAGGTTATCTAGCTGGATCACCACTGGTAGGTGCTTTGGATCAGTGATGATGGTCTGATGATCACTGATCATCACTAGCAGTTTGACAACCAAGTGTGTAGCTCATGGGAAGTTGACTGTTCTGTGAACATAAGCTATAAACTTAAAGTTACAGTATCTACATTAGTGCTATAAAACTGTCTTGTGGTAGACAGTTCAGTTTCCTGGGGATCATCCTTTCAACCACATGAAAACAAAATCATAGCCCATGCCACTGAGTGGCTTCAGTTAATTAAAAATTCTTTTTTTCTCTTGGTATACCACTGTAGCTCATAGACAACATATAGTAAGTTCAAGCAGCTGAATTTTCATGTGGCCAAAAGAAAAAATAAAACTAAAACTGAGGCTGCTGCAATAAAGGACTGAATCGCTAGGGAGACCAAAGTGTGACATCCTATTTGCTCACTATTGCAGAGTATTTGTACTGAAAAAGTAGAGAACAAATTGGTATTTAAAGATCATTTAGTCTGGTTTTATTGGGCATGGTGTTCTAGTATAATACACTGTTTCCCTAATGGCCAATAGGTGGCTTTGCGAGTTGAAATTAGAACTCATTCATTCAAATGGTTCCAAACAGGCATAGTTATTCCTTATCTGAGTAGCTCTACTGAAGTAATAGTAGCATGCATTTTGTAAGAGCAGGCCCTTATTAAATATATGATCTTAACAAATCAGTGATTATTATAATTCAGTATATTAAAACTAGAGGACAATTCCAGTTTTTGATCCAGCACAATTGAATATTGTGGTCAAAATCTTTTTCCAAGCTGTAATAGTTCACTTATCTTTACTGACTAATTTTGTTTGCTACAAACTATTGCTAAGTTGAAGACATGTGGCCAAGTCCATTTATTGCTAAAGCATTCAGCCCACTTTATGAATGTACTCACTGTGATAATTACAACAATTTTCAGAATGAATTTTGATTCGTGCCTATTCTATGGATTTTTTTGGACATATTCTGTGTATCTCTCCACTAATTTATGTAATTTATCTGGCATAATTGTACCCAGATGTTGTAATTATTTTCCTGTCCATGTAATTAGAAAAGCAGTGGCTATAAACAGCAATGTCAGAGCCTGTATAGCATGGTAGTTTTCTCTCTCCTGTTTTAGTATAGAGTCTGATGAGCTTCTGTACTGTTATTAAAAAGTGCCAAGTTAGTGCAATCTCTAGCATTCTGTCTTTTTCATGCCTTTTATCCAAGTTTAATTCCTGACATGTTTGTAAGTAGAGTGGCACATACCTGGCTCATATGTGATGTCTTAAATGGCTTGTTGCAGCGTGACATTTGTTAGTTTTTATCCTCTTGATCTGTGATTTTTTAAATACAATGCATCAGTTGATAATTATTCTTTGTTCTGCAGGAGACAACTGGGGAGAATGTACCTGTGCTTTTGTTGGGTAATAAAACTGATAATGAAAAGGAACGTGAGGTCCCTATGGGAATGGGAGAACATCTTGCTAAGGTACTATACTTAGAGAGGAACCCCTTACAAAACTTGAAGGTGAAGGTTTTAAAATGGAGTCTCAATGTGTATAAATTCATAGAAACACAATTAGACAAGTATTTTTAAGGATTAGGAACCCCATCACGCTTATCAATTCAGCTCTTAATGATGTAAATGCTGATAATTACACTAGTTATAAAACTGTCTAGCTGAAAAAAACAAAAAGTGGTGCAAAAAATATTTAAGAATTCACTTATTGTCTCTCCTCTCTCTCCCTCTCTTTTTCTCCCTTCTCTTTGTCTCTCTCTTTTTTCTCTCTTTTCTCTGTGGATGGATTCTTAACAGAGATAGTTTGTGGACCTTTTCTCCCTCCTACCTCTTGTAAAACCACAGAAGACCATCTGTTACTCCTATGTTAGGAGTAGAAAACATGTTTACTTCTAGTAGCTTTCCATCAAGGAGATAAAATAAGTAGAGCTAACAGTGCATCTACCAAAGCACTGGTGATCATGGGCCATAATTTAAGCACTAAGGGACTGCAAATAGCAGATACTTGGTTATATTGCTGTCTACCATGTTCATCAATTTTTCTTCTGAATTTCTCTATACAATGCATATAGTTTGAACACCAACGCCTCCAGAATATTAATTTATTTAGAAATAAGTCATCCCAATATTCCTGAGAAATTAACTGAGTTGGGAGGAATTTACCTAAATTAAGCATTGATTGCTGGATTTTACGCATGTACTTGTTTCTTCTTTGAAAATAGATTTACAGCTCTGCTTGCTGGTAACCAAAAGGATGTTTTCAAAATTTGAAATGCAGATGAATAGTTCTTGGTTTATAGGAAAGATTGCTGCTAGGCACCTGCCTGTAACTGAAAGAAGTAGGGCCAGATCTCTTTTTATCTTACTTCGATTATTCATACAGCCTTTTACAAGAATACCTCTGTGTTCAGGTTTGTGTCCATTACTCTGTTTTTATAGGGGAGCAGTATCAGCCTTGAACTTCATCCCTCAAAGGTTCTCCCTTTAGGAAATCTGCTTTTTCTTGTATGCATGGAAACACAGATAGTTTTAAGACCCTGGAGGCTGGGTGGGACTCCAGGGTGTAACATTGAATCCTTCTGTGAAAAAACAAATGACACATAAATGCTAAATGGACAGAGTAGGTGTCTTGCATGTCATTTAGCTCTCTTAAAAAATTGTACTATAGTAAAACAAAGATGAATCATTCTAATATATAGAACTCACAGCCCACCAGGCCATTAATTCTAACATGTGATGCAAGAAAATAAAATGTTTTGCATAAGTAAAACAAAAAAGGTTGTCAAATTAAAGATAGTTATAATCAAATGAATGGATCTGAATGACTCATTTGAATGTTTGAATAATTCTTGCTAAACAGCCATGTAATTCCTATGAAACCACATACCACTGTCTCTATTAGTGAATGCAATTGAGTTACTTATTTTGTGAATAATCCCATGAATTATTCACAAATGATCCAAAGCACATGGAACTAGATGCTGAGTTGATAAAAATATCTATAGCCATATTTGGTGAAAACAACCCTGAACCTGTTCTCATGCAAAGAACCAGATTAGCCTATTGACCCTGAAGTCCAACAGTTTTTATGGACTGTTTCAAGGTCTCACAGGATGGGATCATTTTTACCTACTTTTTTCCGTAGTCAGAGAGGAATGTGTACTTTCAGAGGGCATTGAAGCCCAGCTGTATTAACTCTTGCTTTGCTTCAGTCCCACATCTTACAAGTCAGTGTACTACAAATTGGTTCAGAAAACCAAGAGCTCCCATTGTAATGCATGGGTCACATAACTTCTTTGCAAGGCAGACAGCACAGTTCGTTATTAAAACGAAGAATGGCAGCCTGAAGGGACTCCTTTCAGTTCCTTGTCATTTGAGAAGACTGATAGTTGCACTGTGTGTGATACCCCGGGAAAGGGGGAATAGAGGATAGGGATTCTGGAAGGCAACATAGGGAACAACGAGGCTGTGATGAAGCTGACCTGTAGTTGGATGAATTAAAGAGTAAACATCATGATGGTAAGAAGACTTTTGCAGTCTTGACTTTGCAGGGAGAAACAGCAGACACAAATCAAAATGTTCACATGCAGTACAAGAATGACCTGAGGGAAAACATCTAAAACTGTCTTGATAGAGCTACCAGTAATGTAAAGAGGGAAAGGGAAAGGGAAAGGGAAAGGGAAAGGGAAAGGGAAAGGGAAAGGAAAGGAAAGGAAAGGAAAGGAAAGGAAAGGAAAGGAAAGGAAAGGAAAGGAAAGGAAAGGAAAGGAAAGGAAAGGAAAGGAAAGGAAAGGAAAGGAAAGGAAAGGAAAGGAAAGGAAAGGAAAGGAAAGGAAAGGGGAAAGGAAAGGAAAGAGGAAAGGAAAGGAAAGAGGAAAGGAAAGAAAAGAGGGAAAAGTCTGTTTCACTTCTCTAGCAGAGGCTCGAGAAGGAAAATTCCGTGTAACAAATTTCTGTTTGTCTTAGCTTGATCCACTGATCAAGAGTTCATATGAGCACAACAATACAGAGGGTATTCAGATCATATTGTGAGCATCCAGGATCAGCCAATGTTCTTTTTGAGTGGATTAATGTAACCACTGCCAATTATTTAAATAAAATGGCTTATGATGTAGGTGCTGCTGAGGCATTCAGGCAGCATTTTATTTTGGCCCTGCACAGACTTCCTGAATGATCTTAAATCAGTCAATAAATCCTTGTCTATCTCTGTTCCTCAACTGTAAGATCAAATAATAATGCCTTTGTCTGCCTTGACTTTGCAGACTATGTATGCTTCATGGGATGAGGACTGTTACTGTGTGTTTATCAACCTGTCAGTGCCATTGTTATACAAATACTGCTAATGAGTGAGCTATTCTTCTCAGAGTGACACTACTTTACAGGACAGAAATTGCCCAGCTCCCTCCGGTAATCATGCATTTTCCTCCCTGTTCTTTAGATGTCTGCTGATTTTTATGTAAGTTTTTAAAATGAAGTAATTGCCAGTGGTCTCTCAGGTTTGATAGGTAATTCCTGGATGGAGATGAATGGCATTTTCTGACTTATTAATTATGTGTCCTGCCTTCTGCTACTTTGTTCTCATTGTGTATGCTATCAATTAAAGTTTCCTGCCCGATTCAAAAGAATGACACTTAACATTTCCAGGCTGACTCCCCCTCCAGAGAAGGACCTGTTTGCCAGACTGACAGAAATAAGCAATTAATATCAGTTGAGTTTAAATTGTTATCTTTCACTAATAAGACTCTGCCCTACCCATGCAATTTGTTGAAAAATCCATTCAGATTCATGCCAGCATAAATGATGTCATCACTGAGAGTTCTCTAGTGAAATCCTGTTGTTTGTGGGGAAGATGTAGGAGTAGTATCACTCTCTGCTTAACTGATGTAAAGTAGCTAGATACTGATCACAGTAGGTTTTCTATTAGAGTTCTGATCAGCTAAGCAGAATAAAGGAGTGCAAATTTTATTTCAAACTTCTGTTTGTGTAGCTAGCAAGAAATTTGAGCCAGTCAAATTTTATCTTAAAACTTTTCTAAGGAAAGCAAGAGAATCATGGGGTTAGATCATTGTAAAGAACACTGTTTAAACAAAAAAATCAATAAAATATCCATCCAACACTTAACATTGCCTGATTTCTTCCCTTCTCTGCTCTTCTGTGCTAATCTGGCCGCCCAGAAATTACTACAAGTGGTTCAATCTTGATGTTCATTAGAACAAATCATGTAACCACTGACAACATATTCAAAACTGACATTTGATAACATTGGAGCAATTTTTAGATATACTAAAATGAACTACCATATTTATGAAACTTCTTTTCCCCACTTCTTGTGTTCAAAAATTCATGAAGATTATAAAAATTTCAAAAAACTGTGCAATTTTGGAAGCATGGTATATTAAAAAAACCCACACAAACCAAAACTGAAATACCTGGTCATTTTAATGGGAACTTTTCAAAACTGAATTGTAAGTGTCATATGAAGGGTGATTAAGTACAAATGCAGAAGCCACAGTTAATAGCAAACAAACGAAAATATGCAGACGTGATTGTTATAGAAAGTTGAAATTAGGATGGGTAAAAGGGCATGTAGTAATACTGTAGAGGCAGTGTAGGTGATCATCAATGTAATAACTTGTGAAAGTAGACAGATGTCTATTGTGGAGAGGATAATCTGTCATTTCCTCTTAAACTTCTGTTGCCATCACAGCTGCCCTGTCAGGTTTTTGTGAAGATGATCTCCTGCATTTGCATTTATTGTGATAAGGCTTCAGCTGAAGTGCTGAGAATGTCTCCAGGGCTTGATAATTCATCTGTTGTTCTTAATTGCAAAGCTCCCAGGGGCTACAAAACCAAAGGTGCAGGTTGACTGCAAAAGAAGGTGCAGAAAATTTACCAAGTACAAAAAATGAAACAGAATTCATTTGTTGTTATATTTTGCTGAGGTTTTTAACGGGTCATTTTCTGGAAAACATTGGTCTCAAACTATTGAATACAGAAACACTGCTGCTGAAGCTTTCCAAGATTAAAAAAAAAAAAAAAGTCACTGGCATTATTTTCACCTGCTTTGTCAAGCACTCAGTGATGTACTAATTACCTCATCATCACAAGGAAAGTTCACAAGACTTCCATACCTTACAAGGCACGTTTGTATTTGAGCGGTTGAGAGATCAAGCTCTTACAGCAAAAGCTCACTGTATAGAACAAATATCTGCTAAGAAATGCATATAGTTGTTTGGGAGGCACACTTAGACTTCTTTTCTTATGTTACTTTTTACTGTTAGCTCTAGAATTGTCTTAATTTTTCCTAAAATGATCTATTTGTTTCTTTATTTGCATATTCCAGTATATCTGTGTTGCTTTTTTAAAGCTGGAGTGAGATATTGTGCAAAATTAATTGAAACTGTCTTTCCATTTGATTCTAGGATTACAATTTAATTTTCTATGAATGCAGTGCATATTCTGGGTACAATACCAAACAGTCTGTGCTTCATTTGGCTAGGTAAGAAGAAAACACAACCTATGAGTTCTATACGTGCCTGACTTCCTTATCACTGATGACAGAGTGAATTCTGTTTGTTAAATTAGTTTAATGGGAACTTAGAGTGATTAAGTACTTGTTCCTTTTGAACTGGTCTGTAGCCTGACCCTGTTGTTCTAGCTAGGCAGTTAGTTGTTCAGTTCTGTGTAAACTAAAAAAGCTCTATATAGACCCAGAAACACCTGAATTGTTGCTAGAAAAGCTGAAGGCCTGGGACATTGATAGTTCTTGCAGGAAATTCTTGGAGGTTTGGTTTGGAGAAATATGCTTGTAAATGGCTACTGCTGCATCCTTGCAGCAGAACATTGTATGTGCCACTTTCTTCCCTCATTACAGCTGCTGTCTGCCTGGGGGCTGGGAGAGAGGGAGAGGTGGATTTTTGAAGTTATATAAAGACTAGGGATAAAAATACAGGTAAACTTGTTCCTCTTATGTGAAGACATTGGTAATGAATTGGCAGATCTTTAATATTGTTGCTGAAGTTAGTGAAATTTTGTGAATGTGGCAGGTAATTGATAAATGTCTAGGTAGCCAGATGTGTTTTTGTTTTGCTCCAGCCTCAAAAATAGCAAATTGAAAGTCACTATTTTGGTTCTCTGTAATATACAATAAATGCTAACAATCAGCACCAATTACATTTTTCTAACTAAATGAACAAAAGCAGTTCTTTGATGGAGCAACCATAATTGTTTGTTTGTTAGTTCACAAAATTCTGTCATTTTCTGTTAATCTCTGCACAATTTTATAGGCTTGGGGGAAATGTTTTTTGGTTTGATCTCTTGTGGTTATTATTGATTTTTTTAATCAAAAGTATTGTTTCTTTCCCCCAGGATTTTAAAGGAACATGAAGATAAAGTGAAAGAGAAAACCATTGAACTTCAATCTGATACGAATAAAAAGTCTTGCTGTATCAGGCCATAAAATGCTGGGACATGTTTAGACAAATCGTACATTTATATGACACTACATGGCACCATCAGATTTGCTTTATCTTCCAAATATTTCTTCTGCTGTGTTCCGAGTGTAGGTGTAAGTGAAACTTAAATTCCTTGTATGCTCTAATCTTTGCTTTTACAAATACTGTCTTTAGTTAATTGACAATGTATTTGGGGCAGTAACAATCTTTTATTCTGTTTGACACCTAACACCACTGAATCCTGCTTTGTGATCAGGCTTGTAGAAGCTGCCACATTAATAATTAGAAATAATTTTATAGGAAGAAAACTACTTGGAATGTGAAGTAAATTCTTACTGGTGTGGATGACCTATCTTCTGAATACTTCTGTTTATTTCAGTGCTTTTTAGATCCTGATTTTGTGCTGACCTCTGTTACAGTTTCTTAAAAATTGAAATAGGAAGCTGGTTGGTTGTTTAAAAGCAACACACCAACAATTGCAAAGTATAAGGTGAACAAAGGATTGAAGAACTAGGAAGATTTTCATAAGTAGCATCAACTCATTTATACTACACATTGTTGCATAAAGGTCCTTGATAAGAAACCCTCCCACTTAGATGTGATGAACTACATATTTTTAGACAGGTCACTGAGATACCATACAGGCTTGCCTGAGCTGTTGCCAAATAAGATGGCATGTTTCCATGGTGAGATGGTGCTATGCAAATATCTAGCTTAGTTTCCAGAAACAGTAAAGTCATGGCAGTGCAGTGCTTTATTCTGGCTAGTTAGCCAGAGCCTATCAGAGCAAATCAGCCTGTGCTTTTCATATTTGACATGGCTGTATTGCTTTGTGTTGCAGAGCTTGCTCTGAACCTCTGTTTGGCTATGGTGTCCTATAGAAGTCCCAAAGCAATCTGTGTCCAACTTGAACATTCTCATCAATTCACTGTCATTAACGCTGGTCGAAAACACATACCTACGTAGGAAGCTCATTTCACTGGTGTAGTTGGTTGCAGTACAAAGGATATTATGGCCAACTGAACAGCTCTGTGTCTCCAGAAGTCTGACACAGAAGGTGTCATGCCAAATGTTGGAGGTGAAATTTTCAGAAATAGTAGATCTTCTTTTGAGAAAGTTTTTTGAGAAACTTTCTAGCATTTAAGGAGTGAAAAATCTCACCAAAATCCAGTAAGATACAGCTTTCTTTAGCAATGTTAAGAAAAAATTTCTCCTCATCTACCTAAATATGTGACTGATTTTTCAAAAGCATCTGCCACACAGCATTTTACTTTGGTTTAACCAGGGCCTGATAGCACTGAGATACAGTGTTTGAGAAATCAAACCCATGGGGACATCTTTTAGGAAATCATGGCCTACCCTGGATCATAAGAAACCCAAATGTCATAATTACTTTTGGAAGCCTTTGTAGAATATAAATGAAAATAACAAACTTGAGACTGGGTCACCCAGCCAGAACATGATCAACAATTATTCTTGTTGGTATTTGTCTTCACTGCATCCAGCTATTGTGGTAAGCATTCAAGAATGATTATTCATGATGATGGGCTTGTTGGGAAACTTGAACCCATGGCATAATTTATTTCATTAAAATATCAAGCAAAACGGTAGATTTTGTTATGTGGCTGTTACAGACATTGTTTTCAATCCTTTTTCTAAATGTTTAAAAGTTATTTTTCATTTAAATAATGAATCAATTTGAAACTAAAGATGAAAGTTAACCACTAGCTCAGTAACTCTATTTTGGGATAAAAACTTCATCAGTAATTAATTGTGCTCTTGGGATTTCGGTCTGATCAAAGGTATTTATGTAGTGCCAAGAACTGTACGATAGGGGTTTGCAAACTTTCCGCTACAGCAATTCTTATATCCATACCAACACTCAAATGCCCTTTCCTATGAGTTGGGATCCAAACGTGACTCCTTACCCTATCAAGTAGAATAACCAGGATTTTCTTTCTATCAGGACCAAGTAGCCCAGGATGAGCTGATGCTTAGGGGTGCATTAGAGTGTTTCATACCCCATCAATATCAGAACTGGCAATATTTCTTCCAAACTCTGTCAGCCTCAGGAAGACAGTTTGAAGGCTTAATTTCAGCTTTACAACTGCTAACTCTAGCCCCACAAAACTCCAAATTCAGATCCTTAATTTTTTGTTCCCTGAAGTTCATTTTGATTTTGGAAGAAAGTGACACATGACGTGGATCTTCTTTATGTGACTTCTACAGGATTGTTTTTATTTGGACATCTTTTAGTGTGCACTGAGACCCTGCTAGCAGGATATACACAACTTGAGGGTAGGCAATGCATCTGAATCCTAGGACGAAGGTGATTTCCTTTTCTTCATTTACTAGAGCCAAATCTGGTGCAGTCTAAGACCCAGGAGGTGTCTCCCATCTCAGACTGATAGGTGTGGCTGCTGCTGTTCCTTTTTGCAAGTTCAGCCAAAACCCAAGCTGAGTACATAGTGCAAGATGCAGATACACACACAATGCTAACATCATCGGCCACGCAGACAACACAGAGAGCAGCGTCTTCACTGCTTGTCACCCACATGCACACAAACAGCATTCCCATAAATACAAACACAGATAGCCCAGTTCTTCTCTTCCTTTCCAACTGGTCAAGATTGAAAATTGCTGATGAAAACATACACGTACACAATTCCTATGACTTGCAGTGCTCTCTATCCCCTTCTGCCTCCCTCCTTCCCCAGGATCATGCAGAAATTTGGTAGAAATAAATTTGATAAAAAGACTGGATAGCCTGCAGTTATGGGGTGCAGGGTTCAGTCAGATTAAACTCTGACCAGCAGCTTGCTTGTATGCAACTGGCCCCTTTTATTCTACCTTCTCTTGATTTTTTTTTTTCCCCATGCTTGTTCTTCTTCCATCCACCTTGACCCCTCCCTTTCTCTGCCCTTCATATCCCAAAGAAACAACTTGCCCATGGTTGTCTTTTCCACATTAGTCCCAGTTTTGCTACATCTGTACCCACATACATTTTATATTTCTTCTACCATTACCTAGGTCACCTTGGTATTATTGATATAGTTACTTAGGTGCTGCTGGCGTTGCAAGTTTCCCCTCCCAAAGAAGTCATTACTATTCCCTTCCAGTTATCTGTGAAGTTAGTCATGAAGTTATCGTATAACTCCCCCTTAACCACCTGTGAAGTCCAGCCAGTGCTCACATGTTATGTGTTAACTGTTATCAGCTTCTCACTCTGTTACATTCGGAGTTTCTCATGTCATGTCCAGAGTTTCTCATGGTCTGTTTGGTTAGCTAAACCTCAGGCCAGGTCCTAGTTGTCTGTCTGCCCACCTTAAGAAACAGCAATTATTTGTTGATTAATGCTCTCAGAAGATAGGTATGACTAACATACTACAAAGCTCTACTTTGGACAGATTCTACTGGCCAGGTGGTCATCAAACTGGTGCGGGAATTGTCAGCTTCCAGTGTTCCTTGATGCTAACTGATCCTTCGTGTTTCTGGGTTGCTGTCTTCTGACTCTCCACCGTGGTTTTATACCTCCTGTCAATATTATTTTCAGATCCATCAGAAAGTTAATACTGACTTAATAGCAATGAAGCTTTCTTTTTTTTCTTTTTTTTTTTTTCCAGTTTTGTATTAGCTTTCCTTGCTCATAGACCCCCCTCCCCTCTTTCCAAAAGCTTTTTGGTAAAGATAAGCCAAGATCATGATGCCGCTGTGGGTCATGAAGCCTTCTCTAGTGGGTTACATAGAGATTTTTGGAGATGCGGATGATGTCTTTGTACTGAAAGAGAAATGAATCAAAAGGTAGTAGGCAGGGGAATGCTGAGCAGAAGTGTATTTCACCTATTCCTATTACACTCTGAGAACACAAAACCATCTTCATTTAGAAGTGACTAAAATGCTGATACAGGAATCTTTGAATACAAGTACCTGCAATGCTACAGAACATTTTAGCTACAGAATGTTTTGCTTCTTCTGCCAGACTCTTCCTAATAGTCTTTGGACAAAATTCATAGCGGGTATAAGTTCAATGACTGTAGTAGATTTTTTTTTAGGGATGTATATTACTTTGGAAAATTTCCCTTAGTAGAATGAAAAGTACCAACAATAGTGAATGAGAAATTCTGCTGAAAAATTCCTTCTTAAACTCAGCAGGCTTTGTCCTTCTCTCAAGTTCACTGATGTAACTCCTTGACTTTCTTCTGATGCCACCCTGTATAGAGTAAATCAGCTCACAAGCAGTGCACGCCCATGTGAACTCTTTGAGAGGATGATCAGTTGGTAAGAGAAAGTGGGTGAAATTAATCTTCTTAGCCTGGTCAGGTACGCAGTACTGACAGATCTTTGGGTATCACACACACTACGAAGCCCATTTGCATGGATGTAACACAATGGTCCGAGCCCTTTGAAATGGGCATATGTTACAGGCTGTAAGTAGCAGTGGTCTGCAGTCGTGACGTGTCTGAAGGAGATCATGAACTACTGTGTGCCAGTCAACACTGGTTCCAGCCTGCCCAGATTCAAGCCAAGCAACAGTATTAAAAAACATTGCATGCTATAATCTCTCTCAGAGAAGTGTACAGCACCTACCTATGGAACATATTTAAAGAGTAATCTGCAGCTGTTAAAGTGGGGACACTCCACACACAAGGAATGTGTGAGGAACAGACCACGTTGAAGAAGGTTTGCTCCTGAAAGAATTGTAGCCAGTGGGTCATTCCCCATGCTGGAGCAAGGACAACTAAAGAACAGGACAACTGGAATCCCTGTGCCCAGAACAACTGGAAGCATCAGGAACTGAGTGGCAGAAACCATAATATTTGGGATGGCAGAAAGCATAATGCACACCGCCTCAACTCCCTGTGCTGCCTGTTGGCTCACTGGATGAATTCTGACAGAGTGTACCTCAGAGTGAAAATAAAGGAAGCTGAGACTCAGGGGCAGAAGAGAGAAAAAAAATATATTGATGTTTGTCTAATTCTTTGCATACTTTTTCTTTCCCCAGTACCTGAATCAGCAATAAAGATTTAAGTTGGTTGGTAGTAAATTAACTCAGGTAAAATTCCCCAACTTCAGACTGGTTTTGTTTGTAACATCTGCATATTGGCAGAATTTTCTACTGTGTGAGACCATTATTGAATAAATCCACTTCATCATCTGCACAAGTGGAAGCTTGTTTTAGAAAGAGAAACATGTCCATAAAGCTCATCAGTAGCAACTTCCTGAATTCATCCACAGCTGTGGAAATAAGGGGTCTTTTTGATTATTGAATTGACAGGAATTGCAATAGCACTCACGTACACTCCTGAAAAAAACAGAAAGATGGGCACTTTGACCTGTTTACACCTCAAACAACTAAAGTTCTTTTAATATGAAACTGGTAAAAGACATCTGATTTTTGTATGATGAAAATAGATATCTCAAGGAAAAAAACAAATCTGTAGGTTAAGTTTACATGGCAGGAATAAAAGTTCATTCCTATAACTTTAATACTGAGTTAATATGGGAAAGTACATTCCAAGTAACCTGAAATATCGTATCTAGTGACACTGATTCCTTCCAAATGTACTGGAACTTAAAGGTCATCTGATTAGTCAGATAAGCATTGATTCTTTCCTTTCAAACACTGAGGAGGAAAGTGTTTCAAACAAGTTCAGCCATACTGGAAAACTGTGTTTAGCTTCTACAGTCATCCGTCTCTTTCTGGTGCCTTTTCTGCAACATGCTCCTCCTGAGCACAACAATCATTGCAAGTCTTTTCCCATTCCCAGAAGAACCCAGATTCAGAGGGGCTTTCTCACTGGAAATGACTAATTTTCATATGCTGAACAGGAAGGGAGTAGGGAAGCCAGTGGAACTGAGACATTCAAATAGAATATTATGTGGCTCTGAGTATTACTCAAGTACTCATATTTCTTGAGCTGCTGTTTGTGTGTATGCAGGTGATGAACAGTGAAGACATTGCTCTCTGTGTTGTCTGTGTGGCTGATGATGTTAGTGTTGTATGTGTATCTGCATTTTTGCAATATGTACTCAGATTGGGTTTTGGCTGGACTTGCAAAAAAGAACAACAGCAGCCACGACTATCATCCCTCTATGACATTTTGTGTTGTGCCCTGCATTTCCACATGTTATTTTGTGCCATCTGTATCACATGTGTTGTGAGATTTGTTTTCTTTTACTCTGAGCATACATAATAGAGGTCTTTTCCAGGTCTTTTGCCACTGTGTCCAGCTTCATCTTTTTTTGCTGCCTTCTCAGTGACCACATTGCAAAGTGAACATTATCAGTCTGCCTATTTGCAGGATTCAGTACTCCTGCAGCACTAAACTTAAATCTTGCCTTTGCAGAGCAAATCAAGTATATGAATCAGGAATTTGAATACTGCTGTATCTGTATAGCTGTTATTAAAGCTCAGGTGCCATCTTTTCCAGGGGGAAGAGTACAGGGTGGGATTGTGACTCACTGTCCCTGCCAGTCATTACTCATCTGTTTTACCTTTTAAAAGTCATTAGAACTCTGCAATGAACCAGCTTTAAATTACTCCTTTGGCAGAACGTCAAGGAAAAAAAAAAAAAAAAAGACAAGAGTTCTCTGGTGAGAGCTAGTGAGCTGAACTAGCCCAGCAAAATCTGACAAATACTGAAGCTAGTGGGAGGATACAGGTGGAAAAACACAGCTAAGATCACAGCTGTGAAAAAAGAAGTCTAGAGGGGAGAGCAGCCCATTTTCAGTACTAGCAAGGTGTTTAATTGCCTCATCTGTAACTTCATCTTTAAATACAGATAAATGGAACTGGATCTGAACTAATTTACCATGCTTCTCAGGTGGCTTTTAGGGGTGGTGGCTTTGGGGGTCAGTGCTGAGCCCAGTACTGCTGCAGCCAAACACCAGTTTGGATACCTCTGCTAGAGCTGAAAAGCCTCAAGACTACCACTGCACAGCTCAGAGATACAACACTGCTGTAAAGCTTAGTGGGGTGCCCCTGTGAGTGTGAGTGCACTGTTCTGTTTCTGCACGGCCATGCTCCCTGTTGCAGGTGCATATGACTGAACTACGTTGTACTGCACTACAAGACAGTTTTGATCAAGGTCCTTTGAATCCAGACTATTAAGGCTCATCAATTTCTGTAGCAACCCATTATTATATGGGTTTATATTATGAAGCTGTAATAAGGCTGTTCCTCATCCCTTTGAAATAAGCCATAAATCAGTAACGCAGCTTCTCAGTGACAGGACTTCTGTAAGTATTATTCTGACAGAGAAAATGATTTGCATTAAATGACATGTCTGTCAGCAGAGAAAGACAAATGAATTATGAGAGTGGAACTTTATACATGTATGCTGTAGACATTTTTATTTGTAACCATACTGTAAAGTCACTTTCTACATTGAAATGTATTGGTGTCATTAAAAGCCCCAGCAGAGGCTGTACAAGGAATTACTAAACTCAGATAGGATGTCTGAAGCTTTTGCTTTTGTCATGTCCATGTCCCATGTAGGGTGTGCTACGCAGAAGTTGAGTGCTACTCACATCAAGGCAAGTGGAGAACATATGCACAGATGATTAAGTAGTAGAAAATTTGTTTAACATTTGCTCCTAATGGTCATGATTCTTAGGGTTGCGTAGAACAATATCTAAAGTATCTTTTTGTCATTGCTTGGAGATGATGTAGCTGTGCAGATGTAGTATACTTAGACTTCTACAGGGTGCCATTGATCAAGAAAGTGGAGTCATACAAAATCAGCATTACAGACATCCATCAAATGGTTAAAAATTATCTGCTGGCAGGTCTCATAATGCTAAATAAGCAAAGCATGGTCTGTTGTGAAGGGGAATGTGTTTTATCAGATCTGCCGATAGCTTATAAAATCTCTATCCTTGGAAGTTTTCAGGACAGGTTTTACACAAAGTTCTTTCTGGAGCAGTAAGTTGGACTAGAAACCTCCAAGGTTTCCTTACAACCAACATTTCTATGGTACAGATGGAAAAAAACATAATCTTTTAGTCATGCAAACCATTCTGCATGTCTGCTTTGTATAAAGCCTAACAGTTAGTCTAAGACCCCTACAACACCTGCAACAGAGCATCCAAGGGTGCTATGAAAGCACTTTATGGTACTAGACATTCACAAGAAAGCAAATGTCAGTCCTATCTTCCAGAGGGCAAGAAGGAGGGCCCAGACAACTACAGGGTGGTAAGCCTTACTACAGTTCCTGGGAAAGCGATGGAGCAACTAATCCTGGAAACCATTTCCAGACATGTGAAGGACAGGACGGTGATCAAGAATATTCAGCATGGAATTACAAATGGGAAATTGTGCTTCTCCAAGCTGATGGTTTCTACAGTGAGATGGCTAGCTTGGCAGATGAGGGGTCATGGATGTTGTTTACCTCAACTTTAGTAAGGATTTTGACACTGTTGCCCATAACATCCTCACTGAGAAAATGACAAAGTGCAGGTTAGATAATTGGACAGGAAAGTGCTTTGAAAACTGGCTGAATGACTGGGCCCAGAGGGTCTAAAGAAGAGAAAGCTCAGGAGGAATCTTATCAGTGTGTGTAAATACCTGACGGAGGTGGGGAATGAAGAGGAGGGAGCCACTCTTCCCAGGAGTTCCCAGTGACAGAATGAGAGGCTACAGGCACAAAATGAAACACATGAAATTCCATCTAAACACAAGAAATACTTTTTTTTACTGTGGAGTTGGTCAAACACTGTCCATCCTTGGAGATATGCAAAACCCAACTGTAAATGGTCCTGGGCAACCTGCACCAGCTTGTCTTGCTTCAGCAGTGGGGTTGGAAAAGATGTTTTCAAGAGATTGGTGGATCACAGTGCTACTTTCTGGCTCCTGAAATTCTGACTCTGTGTAATGTTCAAAGCCCCATAGGACTCCAGGCTGACTAGATTTATCCTCACTACCCCAGGCAATTACGTGAGTGTGGACTATAGTAAAAAGAACACATGACACACAGGCAAATAAGAGATGAGGACAGCTTAGAAGAAAAGTTTGGCTTTGATTTATAAGTGGATTCTGGTTTTATGTATACCACTGAAGTACAAGCTAGAAACATCTTGAGATGAAGGAAAAGAAACAGCATATTGTGTCAGTACTGTGTCCATCATTTGCTGCTGTTACAGCTTCACAGAACACTTAGGTTGCTTGCCTGCCTACTCTCATCCCATAGGAAAGCAAGCAAAACAGCTATTTTTTTCTGAGATGCTCTGTCAGTGGTGATAACTGCAGTTTGGATAATCAGACAATTATGGAAGTAAATAGTTTTTGCTTTAATCAGGTCTCATTAGCTAATGATATTGATTTGTCATGCCAGTAAATGTGAAAAATAAGCCATTATGATGATAAAGTGCTTCTGCTAACTGATCAGCATTGTAAGTTACTGTTAATATAATGAGTTATATATGCCTTTTTGGACTGCCATTTCATATTTCTGCATCAAAATGGTAGGGCATGTATGGTTTGTGAATAAATTCTGTTGTGACCTTAACACAGGGATCCATTTCTGGCTCTAGGGCTGTGTTGTACTGGAAATGCTGATGGTTCATTTGAGTAAATGAAAATGGCTAGACACAAAAGCACAGCACTGAACTGCAAAAGAGGATGTTCTGTTTTCCACATGAGGATTTAGGGGTCAGCTCAGGCTTGATTTTGTTGACTGCTGTGCTTCTAAAAGACCATGTTTGATGTTTCAGAGGAATGGCTTGGATTGTAGCCCAAACCTGTATGTTCTGTGAGGAAGTGACACTGATTTTGGGTTGTAGTTGTCATGTCAAAGCAAACATGGTTTCTTTCCATTTCACAGTCACACCGTAGTTTTCTCCAAGCTTTCTCAAAAATGCTATCTTCATGTTGTTTGCATCATCACTTATCTCCAATGTTTGTTTCCACTGAAAAATGAGAAAAATATCAAACATTCTAAGAAAATGGAAAGGGAAGGGAGTCGGAAATTGTATCAGTACCTGCTGAGACTGGAAAGACAGGTAAAGAGAAGAGCAGAGATTGCAACAATTTTGAGATCATAAAAAACCTTTTCCTTTCCCTTCAGCAGTATCTGGATCCTGGAATATTTTTTTGTCTAAAGGACGGGTGCTCTGCTTTAGCAGTCATCTGCCTCTTTCTCAGTGCTGGCTGTGTATAGCATGTCTTCTTTACCCTTTTTGTGTCTATCTCCAGAAGCAGCAGCAATTTTCAAGGGAACAGTCTTGTTTCCTGTAGGCATACTACTGCCCTGGCTCACCTCAGTCAACATACTGTGCAGAAATACCAATATTCTGGGGAATCTCTAGCTGATGAATCACATCCTCTTTACTCTAGACCAATGTATGAAAAATGAATTTAAAGTAATGTGGGTTTTTTTATTTTACAATAAGGCTATTAGAAAACAAACATATTGTTATATCAGATCTTAAACATCAGGTTTGTTTCTTTAATTGCTTTTTAAAAAGGTTTGTAAGTGCTATAAATTCACACTTAATTTTTAGGAAGTTTAGATATGATCTAAATGATTTGTCTTCCTCCCACTTGCCTGTGTGCTTGGTGATTAACATCTGAGACGATCTCTGAGAAACGTTGAAAAGAAATGTTTCAAAAAAGAATAAAACCCTCCCACTTTTCCAGTTGGAACTAGTCTGTGAATGCTTAATGCCTTTTGAAAAAGAAATCACTTGGCTCTGTTGTATGTTCAAACTAGGCAAATGCATTCACTGGCATAAACTTACACCTCATATGCCAACCTGAAGATTACTCATAAAAATGTGTCCTCCATGCCACCAACACAACACGGTAAGAGACCCTGACGTTCTCTTTAATTAGTGACCCTTGGAGTTACATTCTTTGCAAAACCCTTGGATACATCTGTTAATCAGTGTGCAACAGCAGCAATATATGCATAGCCTCTGTTAGAAGGAAAAAAAGGGGGTGTGTGAGGATTACAGGCAGATAGGTGGTGTAATTCATATGAAAGGCTAGGATGCAATCAAGGGTGGTATAGGGAAGAGAGGGACTACCATGAGGGGACTAAGGGAGGAACTAGTTGTATCTTCCAGTATCTAATGGGGAGTTACAGTGGAAACAGAACCAGACTCTTCTCAAGGGCAAATAGTAAAGAACAAGAGCCAACAGTTTGAAGTTATAACAAGAGGAATTCCAGTTGAATATAAAATGCTTCCTTGTGAGATTAGCACAGCACTGGAACAGCTGCCCAGAGAGGCTGGGGAATCTCTGATCTTGGAAATGTTCAGAACTTCTCTGGACAAGGGCCTGAGCAACATGAGTTAGCTCTGAAGTTAGCCCTACTCTGAGCAGGTGGTTAGAATAAAGACTTCCAGAAGTCTTTTCCATTACAAATAACTCAAAGCTTCTATGAGGTTCTATGGCAAAATAACTCCAGCTACTCTGTTTTGCTGTCCCCTTTGCAATTCGGATACTTTCTTTTTTCCCCTTCACCCGTCCTCCCATATATAGTGGGAGTCATTGCCTGTAGCTAAAGTAATCTACTCTTACTCAGCTGAGAAAGGGGTTCTGAGCCCCTGACTCCACCTGAACAAGGGAGCTGACAAACTGGTAAGAGGTAAGTCACTCTGATGTCTGCCTGCTCCACCACCCTCCCCGCCCCTCTCTCCTGCTACTCCTGCCTGCAAAAGAAAAGCATGCTCACCAATGAAAGCAGCCTTCTAAAAGCTAACTTCCCATTTCTATAACACTCGTGGGGCTTTGTAATTTGAAAGTAATTATAATACTGTGTTGTTTTGTCGATTATACCAGGGACATTGGGACACGGTTTTGTTAAGTAAATCTTTCTTTCTTAAGTGTTATTTACACTTTTTTGCAGTGTATTTTGATCACAGAAAACATGTTACATCTACCAGTATGCACAGTACTTGAAGTTACTGATTATAAAACACAGACAGATTGTCCTCTGTTACACTGAGTTCAATTCATATGAATTGGGCCACTTAGAATGTTACTGACAAGACATTGAAATGATAGCACATACAAGTATTTTTTAAGTAAGTAGTATGTGTGAGATGTATTTTACAGGTAAAGGAGAGTGATGGTTAGATTATCTTCTTAAAGTGGTGATTTATCCTTTGTTATATACATGGTATACCATGTATCCTTTGTAAAATTACCTTCTAAGTGAAGGAAGTTTTTCTTGATTATTTACAATCAAATCTGTATGTGGTAAATTAATTTATAAGTTAATATTAAATTTAAGACAAGTCCTGTAAGAAATTACCTCTGAGAAGGTTCTTCAAGCTAGCTCTGTAGTAAAAGCATGCTGTCTCTGGTAATATTATTGTCTATATTCTGAACCATTTCAACCCCTATTAAAAGTCTAAGACAGTTTAAAGAGGCTCTAAAACTCCTAATTCTGCACATAAGAAGGTCCCCAGAACAAGCCCTGCAAAACCCAAACCAAAACTGTGAAACTTTAGTAACATTAGGCGAAGGCTAGTTGCTGCTGGGAATAAGAAATGCATGTGAGAATAAAGTCATACTCTACTGTTCTCTAGAGAAGCTTGGGAACACTGAGTGGCCCTCTTAACATCAGGGACCACCTCCCTAATCCTGCAGGCACTGCAAGTGTGAATTGCACACACTGCTTTTTAGAGGCATGCTCAGTATCTAGCTTTTTTGGATGCTCCTTTGAGTTTCTACTGACAGGACAATCCTTGAGAAGAGCTTTAATACTTTTGCCTTAAGATTAGAGTCGAGGCAGAAACAACCTACTTTTTCTTTTCTCCAGGGCTGTATTTGTTACTCATCAGGGACAGTCTTTTGTGTAAATACTGTATTTCAGTTTCTTTCTCATGCTCTGTCCTCAGCTCATCATCTTCTTTTCCTGTCAGTGGGAAGGAAATGAAAAGCTTTTCAACATATATCTGTTTCAGATATCAATGGCCATTTTGTCATTAGTATTTTAATGCAGAGCTTTGAAGATCTCAGTGGCTTGGGTTCAACCCTGGAGTTCACGATAGACTTTTCTATTCAAGCCTTGAGAAGATTAGGCTCAGACTCTGTGGTAGTTACCGAGACTTGTTGGATTGCTGAGGAAGCCTATCAGCTGATTGCACCTGGCCTGCAAGCTCTTTGCACATCTGTTTGACTAATGCTGACCTAAGAGATTCTATGTACGCTGAACTCATCGGTGCTTTCAGAACCTTAGTAGTAGGTAACGCCTGTAATGGCCTTGGTAGCTCAATTTTTTTTTTTGAGCACTGTGATTTGAAGATACTCAGCACTGCAGTAAGCACTCTCGGTTCTTTATGTGATGGAGAAATATGTGATGTGGTTTTGATAGGAAGAAAAGCACAAGTCAGGTTCCCAGGGCTGAATGTGACTGAGTCTGGTCATCACCTCAGAACTGTGCCATTAACAACAGCAGCAAGGACTTGCAACACCGAGGTGAACGGGCACTCATAGTAAGAAGGCAAGGTGGGTGCTGTTGAAGGGGCACCTACATTTCATTCTCCTTAGGTGAAAGATGAGGCAGAAATGGCAGTACACAGCAGTGCTTAAAATACCTCTCAGACTGATTAATGAGCTGTCCTGATCAAGTTTTCTTTGCTGCTTCTTGTCCAATGCTTTCTGTCAGGCAAAAATGACACATTCTCAGTACAGGCAGGCAGACCCTTGTGAATTCTCTTTTTTTTGTGTGTGTGTGATTTGTATTTTCATTTTTCAAACAAGATGTTGGGGTTTTTTTTGTTTCCTTCTTTTAATATTAAAGATATTAGAGATTCATGCAGTGGGTAAGAGAAGTGGATGGTTTGAAGTGCTGTCAAAGTGCAAGTTAGACAACAAAGCAAGAGTCTTCTTTCATTTACAGTCAGCTCAGTTGTTACTAGTAAAGAAGAAGATGAAAACATTGTTTGGGTATCTATATAAATGGAGAGGGCTGAGAAAAAACCTGGTAGAATTCCTTACCTTAAAGTCCTAGAATCGCAGAAGTGTTAGTAGAAAGTGACTTCTAGAGGTTTTCTGGTCAAAGTCATTACTGAAAGAGTAGCTGATCTAGCTATGAACTGTTCCCTGAAAATGACAGCAATATTTGAAAGATAAAATCCTACTCATTTTTGTGAGGAAAGTTGTTCATCCTCATTCCAAGAAAATGTAAGGAAAGTGCTTTAAAACAACAGTGATGAACTACACTGCAAACAGTATGTTTTACTGCTGAATTACAGTTTAATTTCATTCTACATAGATACCATGTGATACAATCCCTAGACCATAATCTTTAGACCATAAGAAAATGGAGGCACTGTACAGTTTTTGTGAAGGGAAAACCAATAGAAATAGGTTTCTAAAAAGTGAAAAGTTGACAAATACTGGCAAAATACATCTTCAAGTATGCTTTATTTGCAGGTGATTAAAAAGATTTTTAGGCAAAAAACCTAGTCAATCTCATCCATGATGGAACATGATTTAGTGCCTAATGCCAGACAGACTGGAATATGGGTAGATAGGACCGATGATGCAGTTTTTGACGAATTACACGTGGTTAAATGGTCAGTATTCATATAGTAAAAAGACTTGATACATAGTATGAAGAATTATAAGCAGTTAATATTTTAACTATAAGCAGGAGATATTGTAAGAAAAACAAGGGGTGTAAGGGGATGGGGAAGCTACAGACATCTTAGTAATATCAGAAGCCATAGACATCTTTTTAAAGACATTAGCTTGTTCCTGCAAATCACTGCACTCTTGAGAATAGTATTTGCAATTTATAGCTTATCTAAAACATCACCAAAAGGAAACACTAATTCTTATTTTTTTAAAAATTATTTTGTATTAAGAATCTTGCAAAGAACTGAAATATGGCATGGCCAAGAAACATGAATTACCCACCATTTCAGAGACTTTGCATTCATTACATTTAAATACTAGGTGTCTGATTTCAGAAGGTCTCATGCAAAATCCAGCTATAAAAACTCACCACAGAATATTTTCAAGGATAAAAAGCTAATGTTTTTTAAAGCTCTGACAGACATCCAGTTGTGAAGGTGAATTTTAAAACTAATGGTCCACATTTTCCAGAGGACATTCAAAAAGATAGTTGTTGAACTTTCTGTAAATACCCAGCTCTTATCTACACTTTGCATGGAATATTTACCAAAGCTGTAACTTTGGACAGTTAATGGAATATATCACTGCCTAGAGTAGTGCCAGAGGTAACATCATTATCTTTCCATAATTGCATAATGAGAATTAAATAATCACAAAACAAATTCCTATTATGAAATGACATTTTTTTCTCATGTACAATATATATATTCATTTATATTGAATATAAGTCCAGTAATACTATCACAGTAATGTGCTGTAGTGGTCTTTCATAGTGAGAAAACTGCCCTAATCATCTTTAACATGCAAAGCTTGGAAGAACCAGAAATTCACAGTAAGTAGTACAATTTGTATATGCATCTTCTGCCATCCTAAAGTTAACCAGAACACTCAAGACTCTTGCTTATTTTTCCTATATGTTTGACAAAAGCTACAGTTCTGTATACTGTACATTCACAGTGGGATACCAGCCCCCTGTACTATCTGCAAGAAGGATCAGGTTACCACTTTCCATCAGAGTAAACATTCTAGTATTTAATACAATAATCTTGTGAACAGTAGTTCCTAGCTTGAAGTTCAGCAGTTCAAGACTTGATAAAATTCTCCTTTTCATCTCGCTGAAAGGTTTCTTGCTAGCGCATTTTGTAGTCATTAGATACTGACATTTCACATAGCTGTCCTTTAAAATCCAAGTCTACTGTGAAATCCAGGTCACGCTGTAAAAAGATTTAAATGTAACATGTAAGTAAGACCGTAAGTTCAGTGTATGAATTCAGTTATCATTGCTTGGGTTGAAAAGACCTGCAGATTCAAGGGATACCTACTGTGGTTTATAACTTCTTTTGGTTTTAAATGTTGCTAACAATGAAAAAGCAGGATATAGGATGTGTAATAGCGTTCACCATACAATCTATGTCTAGGGCATATTTGTATATTCTTCTTAATGCTGATTTAGTGTCCTGGTTACAACTAGGGAGTTTCTGAAACGCTGTGCTGTCACACATATTCTATAACAATTTTTTAAGGGTATCCCCCATTCAGATGCTCTTGATCTAGCGTAAAGGGCTTTCACACTAGGAGTTATTCCAGAACAGATCTAGTAAACTTCCTGTTGTAGAGAAACCCTCAGTCATTCTTTATCTTACAATGACATGTTTTTTGGAAAGAGGCACTACATAGCCCTACAAAACAAAGCTGTCTCCCTACAAGCTTTTGAAAGTCTTCATGTTTCAGAAGAACAAAGCACTAACAAATCCTTCTGAACCAAGGTAGTCTCTCTGTCTTATGATAACTATCAAGAACCCATTAATTTTAGCACCTAAATCTGCATTCAGGTGCTTACTGCTGTGTGAACAAATTTGATATATTTTCTTCATTTTTCCCTCAGAAGAAAATTGATAAATTCAACCCAAAAGAAAATGTTCCAGTTCCCCAAGCACAACATAAAGGTGGGAAACAGACTGTTTTCCTCTACTTTCACAGCAAGTGGTAGCTTCAGGAGTGAATGTGTTTGTTTTAATGCCAAGTTTATTTTGTGTTTATTTCTTCCCCTGTATCAACACTACTCTGAAAACCATATCCAATCTGTATTTGGTACAAAAAAGGAAGGCAATGAAATGTTAAGATTTGCTGCAGTCAACAAATGCAGTATTTCAACAATTACAACAACTGCATGGATGGATTATAATCAGGTTATTTTCATGGCTGTATGTTGTAATAGAAAATGAAGAGATTCTGCTCAAGGGTTTTGGCAGAAAATGGTGCCACTGTTTCTCCCAGAAGCCATACTTCTCATGTCTTGCTCTTATATACAGGCATGGGTCGTCCATCAGACCGTGTCTCATAGTCTCCTTACAAGTTAAAAGAAGCACTAAATAACGGACATACTTGGTGAGGGATTCAGCCCATGGCAGAGAAATTGAGGAAGCTTTCACCAGTTGTCATAGTGTGATATCCAATATCCATCATGCTTTAGCTTTAGTCTTAAATAAAACATCTGTATTTTCTGTGGAAAACCACAATTTTTAAACAAGCATATCACTTGATTAGTGAGCTCAAGTACATTTGATCAGTGAGTTCATACAGACATTAAGCTGAAATCTATTAATTTCCTAAAGGTTCTTAGGCACTGCGTGGGAAATCTGGCCATAGATATGGAACTGAAGTACTCTTGATCATCCTGTATTGGCAGAAGGGATCTTACCGCTGATTTTAGTGATAGTATGAAGAGACCCTTGCTTACTTGTGTCACAAAATGTGAGCCAAGCTGATTGCAGAGGGCAACTGACTTGGTGATGTACTCGAATCATTTCTTCCTTCCCATGCTAGCTTGTTTGCAGGCTGAGTTCTGTGACATTAGCACTGCATTATCATTGCTGTTAGCAGCTTTGGTGAAGCTGTGACTAGAGCTCTTACTAATAAACATGAATTTACAGCCTTTAGCATGCTCATTGTTTTACTTATATGCACTTTATTTACTGTTGATTATAGTTTGTGATCAATAGAGTTGGAATTAGAATCAGTGATGCTGACTCACCACATTTTTTGCATTTGGTTTCATGGATATAGTCCCATAGATTTCTTCTCCTCGTCTCACAGTTAAATAGTCCTCTAAGTAGAAGACAGTTTGCTTCCAGTGAGTATAGGGAGCATCAGGTGCTAAAAATACATATGGGTATTATTTATAGAAATTTCATCTTTGCATTGCAAATCAAATTAAGACTTGGGAACAATTGAAAAAAGCCTTTCTTTAGAGAATAGAATTCTTTAATTTATATACTATATTAGCAAACATGCTTTACAACAACACAGTTCTCTTGACTGTCACTGGCTTGACTTCTGATTTTTACTGGAATATGTCAGATGTAAATCACACCCAGCAAGGACTCCGCAAAGCGGGTTACTGGGATGGTAGGCACTTTTTTGATGCTTCCCTTTCAACCCACACACATTCAAATTGGGCAAATCAACACTAAGTGCTTTGAAAGTCAGAAGTCTAAATTAATTCAAAAAACAATTACACAAAACCATAAAAGAAAGATTCATAAAAAAGCTATTAATCACAATGACACAGATGAAACCTTTGACTCATGATCCCAGAACAGGAGATTTTATAGTTTCCAGGAGGATACAGCTGGGGAAAGGGCACTTGCACTTTAACCTGGTTTTGGACTTTTTAAAGGCATATGCTATGGGCAATTTGCCAGAGATAGATACTGGTCTAAATTCACTTCTAGTCTTGCTTAGCAAAATCACTTTGATGACCTTCTGCTATTTCAGGGTTTTATTTTACTTTGTTTTTATTTCTGAGTTAAATTCAAATCTTTGAGCAGTGCTTAATGAACTTGCATTGGTTACTTCTTGTTCCTAGCATTCTTGCAGTTAAGAGCATCTAGGAACCTAAGAATAGCTGTACAAGTTCAGAGACTTCCTCCTGACAAAAAAGCCTCTGATAAACGTATTTTTCTTCCATTTGTTTCTTCAGTCACTTTTTGATGCAGACATGGGCCCAATGTATTGAATCATGCTAATAATACCTTAGCACAGTTCAATAAAACAATGATCTCATTTCATTTCAACATCAAAGTTTAAAAAAAAAAAAATTGGCTTTAGAAATTGTGACTGGGGGAATAATGAAGCTTTTTTTAAAAACTGCCAGAACAGGAATTTTTAACAGTTCTTTTTTTTCCCAAAATCCTAGAATCAGAAGACCAATGGAAAAAAACTTTTGTCAGAAACGGTGTTGGCAAACTGATATCTTCCAAAGGAAAAATATTTTACCAGCTAATTTCTGGCTATATGTCTAGACAGTTTTAATGACTGTTAATCTCAATGCCTAATTTCTTTCAGGAGTTCAGATCCAGAATCTGTTTTCCATTTGGACATGCTCTGTAAAATTTCTAATTGAAAACATGTTAGACCAAAACTAAGCTGAACTTTTATTTTAAATCGTAACTGCTATCTTGTACACACAGATGTACATGTGCACATGCCCTTATGCAGAGCTATCTTCCTTAGAAAAGCCTGGCATATCTGGAAACTTGTGCTCCATGGACAGGGGGTGTGTGTGGAATGTAGGCGCAGGTCTTCAAGTCCATAAGGTCTTCATAATTAAAAAATGACATATCAGCGAAGTGGCACTTCCTCATGTCCTACAAACTTGGATATTTTACTGAATTGAGTAGAGCTCTGCCAACAGACACTAGCTGGGAACCCAGACCAGTCTTCTAGACAGTGGTGTCTACTCCTTCAGTTACAGAAGGCCAAACAACCTTTCTATGATAGAGTTACTTCTTCTGCACCTACCTTATCATGATGTGCTGAACAGAGGCAGAGAACCACTTCCCTCAACCTCCTGTCTACACTCATGCTCATACAGGTCAGGAGGATTGGACAGATTTGCTGCAAAGGCATACTTCTGACTCACGTTCAGTTGTTGCTCACCAGAATCCAAGAGTCTTTTCCAACAAAGCTGATTTCTATCCAGTTGGCCTAAGCAATAGCATGGAGTTGTTTGGTCCCAGCTGCAGGACTTTGCATCTGGCTTTGCTGAACTTTATAAGGTTCTCATCAGCCCATTTCGAACCTGCGTAGGTCTCTATAAATAGCAGCCCTTTCTCTCCAGCCTCTTCTCCTCCCAACTTGGGATCATCCACAGATTTGCTGAGATTGCACTCTATCCCATTATTCAGGTCATTAATAAAGATGTGGAATAATACTGACCTCACTGTAGGTCACCTGTGGGATGCTACTAATAGCTGGCCTCTGGTTTGACTTTGCTGACTGACACATTTTGAGCCAATTTTTCACCTGTGTTATTGTTCACTTATCCAGTCTGTATCTTACCAGTATAGCTGTAAGGATGCTATGCAAGGTTGTATAAAAGGCCTTGCTAATGTGAAGGTGTACAACAGCCATTGATCTCCCCTCATCTATACAGCTAGTCATCTAGAAGGCAGTCAGGTTTGTCAGGTATAATTGGCTTTGGTAAATCCATGCTAACTGTTCTCAATCACCTTCTTGTCCTTCATATAGCTGGAAATAGTTTCCAGGTGGATTTGTGTCATAACCTTCCCAGGAACTAAGGTGAGATTGACTGGCCTGTAGTTCCATGGATCTTGCTTACTGCACTTCTTGAAGATGGGTGTGATAGCTGCCTTCTTCTAATCATCAAGAAGCTTCCCCCATCACCATGAACTTTTAAAGATGTTAGAGGGTAGACTTACAATGACATTGACCAGCACCCTCAGCATGCTTGGGTGCCTCCTGTCTGGTCCTATAGACTTGTTTAAGGTTCTGTAGTCCTGATGGCACGCCTTGAGGCACAACTCATGTGCTATCAGTTCATGGTTTAAAAACCCTTCTTCTCCAATGGCTGGAAGGCACCTCTCCCATTATTTTAGATACTTTGAATAACAGTTAACCCCTCCACATAAATAGTACTTGTCTTAGTGCAATTAGAGGGGCACCACATGGGACCTAGACGAAACTCTGGACCAAGTACTGTGCAAAAGAGTCACAACCAATTGGTTCCCCCAGGCTTCAGAGTGGTCCCTAAATCTTCCATAATTGGTGATATGGCTGTAGCCTCATTTGCATCAAAGAAGGCCAGAGTGAACTTTGGTTTTAGAAGCCCTTGTCAAAAACACACAAACAACTTGAGCACGGACTTGAAAATCTTAAGAACTTGACTTTGCAGAGATGTCTGGCTAGCAGCTCTTCTCCATCTGCATACAATGGCATCCAACCTTTTTTATTTGGTGGGCCATACAGCCTCCTGGAGAAGTTAGTTACTGAAGTAAGACATTCAGAGAATTGGCAGTAAAGCAAAGAAAATCATTCAATGGGAGAAATGTCGCATTTGCCAAGTGGCAGGAGACAGAATTTGGAGACATAGGAAGCCTCTTCAAGCAAGCCTCAAAGGAGGCTGAGCCACCAGCAGCTAAGAGATCTAGTTGCAGAAAGAATGATAAGAAAGGGCAAGTCTTCAAAGCTGGAAGGATTCTAGAAGGGCAGTGTATGACTAAGCATTCAGAAGCAGCCTGTGGGAGCTACAGATAGTTTAAAGAAGCTAGGTTTTCAGGCACTGCTGATGAACTCCGTTCTTGATAGAGGTTCAGAAATATTGGAGATTGTGACTCCTTTCCCCTCTTTTTTATGACAGGTAGGCACACAATACCTTGTACATATACTTGCAAGTTGAGGTGGGTCTGCAAAAACCTCTCTGTAAGAAAAACACTATGCCAAACTTGGTATCTGCCCTAGGCTTTTGTCCAAATGTAGCCTCTTCTCCCTAAGAGTATTTAACCTTTCTCCTTCCTCAAGTTCTCACTTCCTGTGTGCTAAGGGAAGATAAGCCCACCTGTGGTGGTCTTGCAGAACATTTTCTAAGTGCCTGAGTGAGCCCTCTTCATTCCATACACCCAAGAGGCAAGAAGAGTCAAAAAGTCCTCATCCCAGCCACCTTTTGCTATACTGATACTGGAGCAAGTCTATGTCTACTCCACAGACAATGCCTTGCAGTAACATAACAGGTCCTTTTCCTTGCTACTTTTGATGCCTATTCACTGTGATGTCTAAGAGTCAAGCCAAGAATGGCTGGGTTTGAGGGCCAGATATGTTGATGGGACACATCTGACTAGAAAACATTAATCAAATAGCCTAATCTATTCAACGGATGTTTCTTAAAACATGCATGTTCATATGCACACATAAACCAGAAACACATGCCATTATTCCTTTGCAGATGAAGCCACATTTTCAATGACATAAAAGACCTTTCATGTAGTTCTGGGAATATAAGAAGACCTCCTTTACTAAGGTAGGTTTCAGTTAACATCACAACACAGTAACTACACCCTTCATTCGAACCTATTTTTTACAAAAAACTGGAGGTTTGACTATATTACCTTTTAAAAAAGATTAATGGCCTGCCTTCTGCTGAAAAAAAACCAGCCTTCTGTGGAAAAATCAAATGCCTAAAATGTAAACTGTTTTCCACCTTAGATAATTTTGTTCAGCACAAACCCAGAAATATTAACACTTCAGGATACTACTGCAGTGCCTCACAGATTGTTCACATCTACGCTTTGTTCCCCAGCACATACCGATGCCTGTCATGGTGTGGGCAATACTGTAGTATAACACATTTATGGAATGACCAGGGAAACACAGTTACTGAAAAACATAATACGAGGCACCAAATAACATCATCCATATAGTTATACTTCTAGAATCAAATATAAATATTTTAACAAAGTACTTTGAGCCTTGAATCTCACGTAAGGGGTTAAGAGCTCCTGTGAAAAAAGAGATTTCTAATCATATTTAGAAGCTGGCAGCTCTCACGAGAGTGAGCGACTGATGAGTTGTGGGCTGGGCCAGGAGTAACGGCAGCCACCCCCCGCTCCCACAACAGGCAGCCCCAAGGAGCACCAGCCACCAGGAGCGTGGTGACCAGAGCGGGAAAACAGGGCCTGGTGAGGCAGTTTGCACAGAAGGGTGCACAGGGAGGGCAGCTCTGCGAAGGAGGGGCATTCCACTGGCTGAGCAGAGACGCTTAAGTTCACCTAACCCAGCAGTGGGCACCATTCAGGTGGTTCCTCAGGGGTCGGTGTTGGGACCAGTGACGTTTAACATCTTTGTTGGGGGCATAGACAGTGGGATCGAGCGCACCCTCAGCAAGTTTGCTGACGACACCAAGCTGTGTGGTGCGGTCGACACGCTGGAGGGAAGGGATGTGCCATCCAGAGGGACCTGGACGGGCTGGAGAGGTAGCCCCTGCAAACCTCATGAGGTTCAACAATGCCAAGTGCAAGGTCCTGAACATGAGTCGGGGCAATCCCAAGTACAAATACAGGCTGGGTGATGAGTGGACTGAGAGCTGGAGAAGGGCTTGGGAGTAGTAGTGGATGGAAAACTGAATTATGAGCCAGCAATGTGCAATCGCAGCCCAGAAAGCCAACCATGTCCTGAGCTGCATCAAGAGAAGTGTGACCAGCAGGTCGAGGGAGGGGATTCTGTCCCTCTACTCTGCTCTTGTGAGACCCCACCTGCAGTGCTGTGTCCAGCTCTGGGGCCCTCAACAGAAGAAGGGCATGGACCTGCTCGAGTGGGTTCAGAGGAGGCCGTGAAGATGGTCGGGGGGCTGGAGCACCTCCCCTGTGAGGACAGGCTAAGAGAGTTGGGGTTGTTCAGCCTGGAGAAGAGAAGGCTCCAGGGAGACCTTATAGCAGCCTTCCAGTACTTAAAGGGGGCTACTGGAAAGCTGGGGAGGGACTCTATCAGGGAGTGTAGAGATAGGATGAGGGGTAACAGTTTTTAAACTGAAAGAGGGAAGATTTAGATTTGATATAAGGAAGAAATTCTTCACTGTGAGGGTGGTGAGACACTGGAACAGGTTGCCCAGAGCAGCTGTGGCTGCCCCCTCCCTGTGGCAGTGTCCAAGGCCAGGTTGGATGGGGCTTTGAGCAACCTGGTCTAATGGAAGGTGTCCCTGCCCATGGCGGGGGGGTGGGGGTGGAACTAGATGGTCTTTCAGGTCCCTTCCAACTCAAACTATTCTATGATTCTATAATCAACTTACATTAGGTCCCATTTACACCTGTTTGAGATGTGTAATGGTGCTAATTGCAATCAGCACCAGCTGTAATTTGTTGTTCTTGTCATTAAAGCAGTCATAAGGGTTTTTTTTTTCTCACAACACTGGCTGGTTTATTCACTCTGGTAAACAATGCCTTATAGGAATGGAGTTACTCCTTTAAGTATCTGCTCACTAAGGTAAGTTAGAGTTTCACATTTGAGTTGTTAGAGCTGTTTTACATAAGCAGTATGTGTGTTGTTAGATCTTGGAAAAATATGATGGTTTTGTTCTAGACTCTGAGACAAGTAAGAGCTTTTATTGAGTTTTGGATTTGGGGGAAACTAGGATGCAGAGTTGCTATCTCTCACTGAGCCAACAATTCCCTGTCTAATCTGAGAAACTTGTCACAGGATTTACATATAACTAGTGATGGGCATAAAGTCCTGGGTCATAATTTGTGCTGAAATCCAAGCTTGGTAGTCATTGTGAAATCTTGCCCTGATGTTTTGGCAGAATTCCTACAAGCAGCTGTCCTTTCCTCATCCTGCTCACTTCCCCCAAAATGACAATAATTTTTACCACTGAAATTCAAACCTGGTGTTACACTAAACCTTCGTGTACCATCAGACCAGTATCACTGATATAGCAATAGAAATGAAATGAAAAGAAATACAGATTACCTGTAGAAAATCCCATCTTCTTGTGGCACTTTGTAAATTCAATATTAAAATAGGTGACCAAGGCATGAATGTAATCATTACGCTGAATTTGGAGGCAGAATGCAGAAGTAAATGCCAATTCTTCAGTCTTCACTGTATAAATATCTACTTCCTGTTTTGAGGAGAAAGAAAAAGGCATTTACATGCAGATGTCTGTGACTAAGGTAAATGTTAAGTGATGTACTTAAGCATTTTATTTAATGATCAGCAACAAAGACAACTGGCAGCCATTTAACACTGTAAGAAATCAGTGGTACATTTGAATATATCAAATCATCAGCAAATGATCCAGTTATGTGACTAAGTTGACAGAGTGTGATAAGAGAGACCACTCACAGAAGAGTGTGTGCCCTTGGGAATGGCAGGGAGGGGCTGCGGGAGCTGGAGGAAATCAAGGTAAAATGTGCTTTGACAAATATAGGCACAATGGATGTTGAAAGAGAAATATAGGTCCCAGTTCTAAGATGTTTTGTCATCAGGGACTGTCAGCTTGAGGAAAGATGGCAGAGTTGAGTTTTTAATAAGAATAAACCTCTGACTTGTTTGAGCATCTCTGGAAAGGAATGTGACTGTGTCAAGAAGTCAAAATATTTGAGGCATGACAGGGGCGTGCTTTTTGCCAATAATGCTTTCTAGTCCTGTGTCAGATGACCAATTCCAATTAGTAAGCACAGGGATCTTACTCTTAAACTAGACAGAAGCAAATAATGTAAATCGTACTACGCCTTGATTGCAGTAGTTGGGAGCAATGATGTAGTCTCCAAGACTGATTATTTCCATCGATATTTAAATCTCACTGTTCAAGGCTTAAACTAAGGTTTTTTTAGATGGATCTGATTTCCCCAGCTAGGTATTGCTTTTACTTGGGTTGTTTCCAAAACTTGTAGTCGTGCTAGGGAGGATACTAAGTCTGAAATACTATTAATTGTATTCTAATGCTATGGGAAATGTTTCCTATCAGTGCACTTTCTGATATCCTCCTAAGCGTATCTAGCTTCACTGTCCTTATTGTCTTTGTCAGGGCATATTTGGCAAGAGCCAGATATGCCCCAAATATTTTTCTCTCTATTATTCGGAAGGTCAGTATTAACAACCAAACTGCTCATGCACACAGAGAAATAGAAGCTTTGTAGACAGAAATCCAAATTTCCTTTACCACCATAAGCCAGGAACCATATCACCGACCTCACCAGCATTAATTCAGACTCACTGCAAAACTGGAGAGCAGAGTCTAGAATGTCCATTAGAGGGCTCTTTTGGGCTCTTTCAGGGCACAATAGAGGGCTCTTTTAGCAATTGCATTCTATAATCTAAGAGAAGTCTGCAAAAAATAGACATCCAAAGTTGCAGCCATATTTCAGTTACTGAGGTCTTTCCATGGACCACATATCATGTGTTTCTGAGACTTAGAAAACTTATGGTGAGATGATTTAAACAAGCTATAGTTTTGGCTTGTCCGATTATCAATATTGTTCAAGAATAACTTAACCATAATGAAAATTATTCTACATTGCGATTGCACCCTGAGTCACTAAAGTTTATAAGTGACCCATGCTTATAAATGGTCATTTAAAGCCGTGATAGCCTTAAAATGTTTGGGTTGTGGGGTTTTTTTTTTCCACAACAGATAAAAAGAAAAAAGCACACTAGGAAAAAGAATTTCTGAAGTCTCCTGGCAGACTTCCATAGCAGCCTGCAAAATTTGCTTTGACAAGCTAGACTGGACTGGTGGGTGGTAGCTGCAGATTTCTGCAATTTTTGGTGGCTTCTTCGTGGTATCACTGTGGGGAAATTGTGAATTAAGTCCAATGATGAGGCACATAAAAGGGATGTAGCTCCCTCTCTCTGAGCTGTATTGGCTCTGCAGGGTAAAGTGGAATCAAAAGCAGTAGGAAATATTTTTATTAGAGAAGTTAGTGGAAATGTCTCAGAAGTGTTGAACTATGCAAGATATGAGACAAATGTGGGCTTTTTTATTATTTAATATAGTTTTGAAACTGGCCTGATCCTGTTTTGGTGATCTCTTTGAATTGTAGTCTGGCTACTATATATTATTATATTAAATGTCATTGCTCATTGAATGTTAATTAAAGCTAACAACACAGGGGATAAATGCTATCTTTGCATAAAATAAGTGAGAAAAGTAGTAATTTACCAAATTTTATTTAGATTTCAAAACCAACAACAAAATGGGCATAGTTAAGCAGGGATCTGATCAAAATACAGTTCTTAATTATACTAAAAAAATGTGTTAAGCTGAGCAACAATAAAAGTGTCAGAATTATGAGCTAAATAAGGAGGTCCAGACTGTGGTTGACACTGCATGAAAGACCATGAGACATCCCATACTACATGTCCCTGTTGCAGAGACACACAGAGGTCCAGTTTTCACATTCACTGCATAAAGAATGGTTCTTGGGCTGTCCTGTGGCACAAATTGCTTTAGGACTGAGCAAATGATGTATAGAAAATCACTTAGAATCACAGGGATGGCGACAATGAGGTTGAAAAGTGGTGTTGCCAGCTGCTGTGTATTTCTTGAGTTGTATCACCCTAGCTGAAGGCAACCTAACTCATGAGAGAAACAGCCCTGAATCAGCTTCACTGATGAGAAAATCCCGACTTGCTGCCTGACCCATTTCCTCACGTGAATCGTAAAGCGATACCACCGCACCTCTTTTCTGATCTCCTTCCCAGCCAGTCAGCTTACGCAGCGAGGATTGTGTGAGCATGGAGGTAAAGATTCAAACCTCAATGAATGCCTGGTTTTGGTGGGGGGGGGGTTGTTTGTTTGTTTTTTGGTTTGGGGTTGGGGTTTTTTCCCCCTTCCTCTCTCCCATTGCACCAGCTGTCTTGGTTTGAACAAAGAGGGAAATGGTCACCCCAACACAGGATGTGATGGTGAAGGCAGTGCTGATCACAGCAGGCCAAGGCGCTGAACTGATGTAGAAGCCGGAGGACAGGCGGCATTGGTACAAGCAGTATTGCCAGCTTCAGGAAAAGGATTGATCTGAAGGCTGAGAGTAAAACTAATTGCTAAGGAAGGGAAAACCAGGAAACCCTCTTTTCTGACAAGCACTGAGAAAATGACCTACATTGTCAGATGCACACATGCATGCACATGTGAGGGTAACACTGAATGCAACAGTCAGCCCCCAGAACACATTCACTTTTCAAAAAGAAAAATATTTTTCTTTTTTCTTGTCTTTAACGAGTGCAGAGAACTAACAGTATTAATGTGGGGAGAGAAGAAACAACATTAAATTCTGGGTGTTTCAGGGGAGCAGTGAAAGGAAGAATGGAGTATCTGAGATTGTTTTGACTAGATATTGCAGCGTTGTTGGTTCTCTATTAGATGGAATAACAGGGAAGCAGGTATAGCTATGGCTTCCTGATAACAGAGACCTCAGCTTCCTGCCAGGGCTGCTTTTCTGCCATCTTTTCCTGTTTGCACAAAAGGAAATGCTTGAAAATTACTAGGGTGTTGTTTGTGGGGTTTTTTTTTGGAGCGCAGGGAGGAATAGGTGGAGTTAAACCTGAGGATGCTGAAAGGAAAGAGTGTGGGGAGAACTGTTGGAAAGGAAAGAGTGACAGGGAAGGTCACTTAGGAAAGGGAAGGGAGATTTTCATGTGGAGAAGAGAGTAGAGAAGAAATATGAGAAAAAAAGAGCAGTGTTTGAAGAAAGATGGAAAATGAGTGTCACAGGTGCCTCTTGCTTCACTTTAGCAGAAGCTGGGAGAAAGGAATGTGATTAGGGAGTTCACTGAAGTTGCAGTGGAGCAAGAGAAAAGTCTCATGAGGACTGCCTTGTCCTAAACCTCATGGGTCAACATTACTATGGGAGAGGAACATGGGACTCATTGGAGCTCACAGACAAGTGCCTCACCTGTGTGGTTGGAGCTCTCTGAGCAACAGTACCTTTCTGCAGAAAATACTGCAGGTCCTTTGAAATAAGGCTTCATATAGATGAATCATTTCCAAAACAGCAAAAATTTCTCAAAGAACTGGGTATTTGAGCACATAGGTCAATGCTTTTTTGCTATTATGCTCTGTTCTCTGATAAACAAGAATGTTGCATATTTTTTTTTTCTGCAGGGAAGGCAGTTTGTGCTTTAAGTAGCATTGAACTGTATAATCTTAAAGTGATGTGTGACCTGCAGGAGCTTTAAACTGTTCCTGGAAAGTGTGGGACAAATGGGAGCATAAAAGTAGATTGATTTCTTTGTTTGGTTCTTTCTCTGTGGCTAGGTAGGGGAGGATATTCAGGAAAGTTCAACTGTATTTTTTTATTACAAACTGAACGTGGCATGTTCTTCATTCTTGTTTGGTTTTGTGAGTTTTTGCCACTCTCATTGCAGGTTTTTCTACAGCTGTGTGAACAATTGATTTATTGTTGTTGTAGTCCCTGGTGCTGACACCAAGTAAAAATTAACTTTTGGGTCAACCCAAACCCATTTGTATTTCTCTATTGTTCAAGGGGATCAGAGAAGAAAACACAACTCTCTTACTGAGTTTGAAACAAACTTTCCCAATTTTTAAGGCAATGTTACTGAGAGCAGTAGGCCCTCAGAAGGACGCTTGTACACCTTTCCTGAGATCAGTTATTGACTGGTGGTTTGAAGATGTTTTGGTCCCACTACCCTCCCTGGCTGATCTGGTTTGGAATTTAAACAGAAGACTCCTACTTGCCAAGAAAATTCCTATGCCCCTGGAATATATTTAAGAGATCGTTCAAAGGGGAATTGCTTCCACAAGAGAGGAGATGCTGTATTCCCTGCATGCTCCACCCCCAGTGCACCCGTGGCTTAGTGGCTAGAGTTTCTTGAAGAGTTCAAGGCTTGGGTTACATCCAGTTCCTGAAGAGTACAAATGAGGAAATTTTACTCAAGTCTCCAGCATTCTAGATGTGTCATGGTTACATAGCATGCAGGGGCTGATGTCTTATTTTGATGATTTTTGTAGAACAATTCAGATCATTTAAATTGGGAATTGGAATAACTGCAGAAGCACAGGGCTCTGACTGGTCTGTTAGGAATGCATCTAGTGACTAGTTCATCTACTGACTTATGTACAGGAAACCTGGACTCATCTGGTAGGCACCCTAAGTTAGCTGAATTTGAGTTGAATACACCCCTAACAAATCCCTTTGTGAATCTAATATGAATAAGCTGTGCCATCTTGAAATGCTATAGTAAAACATTTGAATAATTAAACATTATTGCTTTGTTTATTCTCAAATGTTTTCTTATGCTAATATTATTCTCTAAATTCACAAATATTTTCAGGATCAAAGAAATGCACTTTATAGAAATATACCATGTGCAAAAGTAAATTAAATTAGAAAAAAGAAATGCAGCCTCAGTTTTTTCTGCTTCCATATTGCTATCTTGAACAGAAGTCTCCCTCCTTCCTGTCTTTCATTGACAATTTTCTCTTTTTTTAGTGATTAGTTGTGAGATTAGGGACAGATTCTGGAATGGAGAGTGTTTTCTGCTTGTGTAGTTATTACCCGCTTTGCTCCCAAGGTGCCATTACATGGTAAAGCACCATTCAGTGTATGGACAAAAGATGTCAGGCCATGTAGAATTAAATCGGTGCAGATGGACTGTGCATGCATATGTACTCACACAGAGTTTCTACTTCTGTTCCTTTTTGCTGCTTTCAGTAAAGGTTCTGCAGACTAAAGGTATGTCTTTCCTTTTTGCATATGGGGATACTTAATGCCTTGTTTGTTACTGGCAAAAAGTGAAAGGGAAAAATTAGAAATGAGTCTTCGGGATAAATGAGCATACTCTTGGATTCATGGACCTGATTTTTACCACTGCTATTGACGTGGACAGCCTTATTCATAACAGTACTCCCACATGAGGAGGACTGCTTCACATGGAAGGAATTTTAGAACCTTCATGTGTTCCTGCAGGCTATGGATTCTTAACCTGGTCTTGTGAACAGGGAGTAGTGACCCTTCTGTCTTATATATAGAACAGGGTACAAGCTAACCTCTGGCTGCAGATGTTGGGGCTGGAGAGCACAGTAACATTCTGGATAAGGCTAAGAATTAGGAAGTTATACAAATAAATTAGGTTCCAATTTTGATATGCTCTGGAGTAAATTAGAGTTATTTCATCAGAGCTGACCAATTCAGAAACAGATGCTTCAGTCTTTTTTTTATTGCAAACAGAATCAATTTACCCCTTTTCCTCAGCAGCATTCCATCAGTAATTTCCAACCTCTACTTACAAGAAGGTAGGGCAATTAATATCTAAATACACTATGTCCATATTTTTCCAGTATTTGCACATGTATAATTTGTAAGAGTATTAAGTTACAGTAGCAGTAGCCAGATGAGTACAGCGTCACAAGGAGAATCTTGCTTTTGGGTATTCCATAAGTGATAGAGGTATCAATGTTCTCGCTTAGCTCAGGTGACAGTATTGGGCATGTGCAACATACTAGTACTGCCTAACTTAAAACTGCACAATTTTCCTTCTTGGTGTAATAGCATTTTATGATGATGGCTTCAGCAGCTAGTTAGAAGCATACAAAGATAAAACATAAGTAGCAGGTCTCCAAAGAATCCTACAGTTAGGTGTAAACATTCATAATTAGGTATATTTGGAATTACCAAACCTTTATTAAACAGGCATTGGTCACCACTTGCTTTGGATCTACTATGTCCACCAAAGGCTCCTTCATGGCAACATCCCTAATACAGGTCATGTCAAAGCCGTACACATTCTCCCACCCTGTCAATGCAAATGGATGTGTCAAAGATTAGCAGTAATAATCAAAATATTTTTTGTTTCTCAAAGCATCTTTCATTTGAAAGACCTTCTACCATCCCCTAACTTTCAGCTCTCTTTGCTCTCTGCCCCAGTTGTCTATGTCATCATTGATATTGTACAGATAATGCAGTTGTGGCAAAATAACCTCTCAATGTAAATCTTTGAACAAGTGGCCCTTGTTTTCTGGTGTTCCCAAAATCGTGTTATATGAGATTTGTCGATGATTTTCATGGCTTCAGACATTTGAGAGTGTTGTCCAAAATCATATAATATGTCAGGTTGAGACTTGGGAATAGCTGCTAAGGTTAACCTATCCTTTCCTATCCATTCTGGTTAATACTTCCTTTTTTTATAGACTGCTATTCAATCAGCAGTTTGCATGCTCTTAATTATTTAAGTGGTCTTATTTTCAGCAAGTGAATTACTGACAGGAGTGGACTTAGAGGTATGTTTCAATATCTGGGGCACCCAAGTTTTAATCTGCATGTACATCATGACAAAAAACCAAGATGTCCACTTTCTAAAAGACTTAAAGCCATGCCAATCTTCTGATTGTTCAGATAAATGCTTCTTATCTTGCTGAGGGTTTTTTTTCCTTTTATTTTTCTTGAACAAAATGAAAACATTGAAACATTGAAAAGTACACTGGCTTTGCTTTTAAGATTGCTTAACAAAATGCTTCAAAAAAGTGAAATCTTAGTCTTATGAATCATATGAGACAAGGTTCATTCAATGTTCCATCTGAAAGTCTAAGCTGAATACTGTGAAATTTTTAAAAAATCGTTTGAACACAAGCAAGGTAAACTGATAAACAGCAACAGTGAGCATGTTTAAAATGTCTTGTTTCTTCAGAGCATAGCATTTGGGCTACCAGTGTTCCCAGAGGACTATGACTGAAAATGCAGTATAAGCAAAAAATCGGCACATTTCTAAATTGGAACAAATCTGGACATGAACAGTTCTTTGTGTTATCTCTTTATTGGGCTGTGAGTTTCTCAATATTTCAGGGGAGCTGGTGATCAAAACTTTCGTTTCAGGCATCATGAGCATGTGGGAACTTCAGATTGTATTTATAGAAGCCATATGTTTTTATGTGGTTACTCAGAAAAGATTAACTAGGAAACCCTGAAGGAACAATCTATTAACAGAGTTGTTGGGGCCTCCATTACTTGATGTACTTCAGCCTACATGGGATGCCTTTGAAGTATATGCCACAGTCTGTATTAGGCAGAGACCTGTCACAGGAGTTAAAAGATAAAATTATATGTTTTACATTTTGCAGAAAATCAGAGTAATTTACTATAGTAGTACTCTGTGGCATTAATAAAGTTTGAGAAATCAGAAGTCAGATATTTTTAGAAACCTCATATTGCAATATTTCTTAATCAATATGATGGTTCTCGAGTGCCCTTTGAAATGCTCAGCCCTGCATCTCATATGAAGGCAAGACTCTATCCACCTTGAGAGGAAAAAAAAGAATGATGAAAAATTGAAATGTAAGGAGACACCATCAAGGATTTATAAACTGAAAAGAGAGACAGGGTGGTGGTGCAGATAAACAGTGAGATGGAAATAACTGAGGAAGATACAGAGGTATAAAAAGTGAGGGGGGAAGGGAAATCAAAAGTGAAATCAGAAAAGAAAGTGTCTTAAAGGCAAACAACATTTTAGAAGAGAAAGAACCTGAAACATTTTTTTTAAATGATAAAAAAATGAACAAGTTGAAAACAGGTATATTGTCAGTGAGAAAAGAAAAAGGCTCAAGGCCTAGAAAGGTAGGGGTTCAAAAGCAAGGTGAAACAAGGCATAAGGGAATTTTTTTAGGCCAAAATGGCTTTGATTCCTTTACAGAATGAATCCCTCATACATCCTTCTGAATCTGTAAATTTTGTAAGGAATTTAGCCATCAAGGTCATCACATCACTGAGGAGAAAAATCTAGGCTGTGCTTGAGGAGTCGATATAATTCTCCCCGGCACCTACACAGACTTCTTGTCACTGCCCCACTGCTCTGGGCTTGCTTTTGACCCAGAATGGCAGTTTTGATCCACTGGAAGTTGTGTATTGGCAATGTATTTGATTAAAGAAACACCAAACTTTCTTTTCTGAGAGAAGCTGAGAGGCAAGGAATGAGGAGTCAGGCATTTTCATTTAAAGGTTGACTGAACCCACTAATTTTACTCAAGCTTTTGCATGTATCCTTAATTAATAAAACTGCTTAGGAATTTTGTGATTTTTTTTTTTTTTTTTTTTTGTTTTTTACCCTAATGGAAAATGCCTTTAAGTGAAATTGACCAGCTCTGAAAAATAAATAAAAGCCAAAAAAGAAAAAAAAAAAAGAAGAGTGAAATAATGTAGAACTTATTCATTTCATCAAAACTATTATGACCAAATAAATCCAAGCTTGAATGACCTGGGGGATAACAAGTTGAACATGAACCAGGAGCATGACCTTGCGGTGATGGAAGTGAACCACATGCTGAGATATGAGGAGTGTCCAAGAAACCCTGGGATAGCAAAGGCTAATGGTGGGATCTAATTGCTATCTGCTGCTACAGAAACAAACAAAAAGTCAGATTCCTGTCAGGTGACAAGGGACAATGAAGGCAAATTTCAGCAAGGAAAATTCTGACTGGATATTCATAAACATGTTTACTCCTGAGGGTGCTTCAGTATTTGAACAGTGCCCAGAGAAGCTATGGAATCCCCATTTCTTGACTGGAGGGCAGAGCCCTGAGTGACCTTTAACGGTGAAATCTGGCCTGCTTTGAGCAGAAGGCTGGACTAGGTGACCTGTGGAGGTCACTAACAGCACCAGTTATTCAATGAAACTTCAAGGAAAAAAATCCCCAAATTATAAATGTAAAGGAAAAGTCAGTTTTATCCATCTATGAAGTAAAACAAAAAAGTTTAGAACTTTTTTTCACATCGAAGTAAAATGGAAATTTCTGATCCTTACTTTTCATTTTAAAATTCTCACATAAAGTGTTCTAAAGTTAAAAAAGCATTACTTTTTTTACTTCTTGACAAGCTTATTAGTGAGATTTCTTTTTTTCTAGGCTTATTTCTTAACATTCACAAATCACTTGCATCTTAATTATTTTTCTGTTCTTTTTATTTTAAAAACAGAACCCAGCACCTGGAAGGCAAAAGAATACTACCAATTTTAATGGCAGTTACGTGGGATGATGTATTTATCAAAACAACAACAAAAGGAAATCTCCTAAAATCCACATTTGAAAATAGAGATAGAGATATCAACATACTCTTAGCAAGGTCTACATCAATTTATTCATGCATCTTTCCTTTTAAAGCATTTTAAATTACTACAAGTTTCCTGACTTTATCACCAGACTAGAGTTTTCTTAGTGTTCATGTTTATAGTGGAATTCTGGCCTCGTCAGCGTGATTACTTGGCTTTTGCAAAACTTTGCCAGTGAAGAGATTAGAGCAGGCCACTATAAATCAAATATTTTAGGAAAATAACCATAGAAAGGTGTTACTGTTAGGTGTTTACTCACAGTGAATTTTGAAGTCCTTGTACTGTCTGTCTTCAATTGCTACCACGTACAAAGCAGCTCGGTCTGGAAACATTAGCCCTCCAGGTTTCTGTTGATGAATTGTGGGGAAATGGATCTCGTAATCTATTCACCTGACAAAGACATCACATTTTGAACTGCACATACAAAAACCAGACAAGCACCCCTTGCATGCCTTTATTGTTTTCCTTCAGATTGTCACATCAGCTTTAATTTCAGCAACTCTTGCAGCCTGTAGCAATGTCATTGATAGTGTCTATACGAATTTCACCAGCAGTTAATCAAAAGCAAAGCTCTTTCACTGAAATTCCCTTTCTTAATCTTTTCGTTAAAGCCTAAGAAATGGCACTTGGACATGTAACTGTGTCTTGTTATGGTGACAGTAGGAGAGGGAAGGCTTGTAATCAGAAAATAATTGGTGATTGCTCCAGCAAGGAGTATGACATGCAGAGCACCTACCAGCCACTTGTCTCGTGCGAAGATGACTGTGTTTAACATTGACTCATAGAACAGACAGTAACCCATCCACTCGCTGATGATGATGTCTACTTTATCCACAGGTAATTCAACTTCTTCCACTTTACCTTTAAATATTGTGATTACTGAAAAAAGAATCCAAAGAAATATGTTTCACATAATAAAAACATCTGACTAAGTTCCTTACTGGTGAATGTCAGGATGACCTTTTCAATATGATTCTCTTCTTGAATGCCTGTAGATAAGGGGTCACTCCATGCAACTCAATGGATTTTATACTATTTTAAAACTACTTGCAGAAGTTTTAGTATCAGTATAAAAGGAAAAAAAAATCCCAAACCAAAACCCAAACTAAATAAAACCCATATATAAAAAAACAACAGAAAAACAGGCCTTACCTGGTTACCTGCATGATCTCATTTTACATGCCCTTTGGAATTTGGAAGATTTCTAGATCATTAACCAAGTAATGCAAAGAATCGACCTAGAATCCTTTAAATGTCCCTGTAGGGTTACACATACATGATCTCATCACCGAGATATTAGAGATTTATGTAAGTAGGATCTAACTCTCATGTGCTTTTCAAACACATTATTCTGGCTTCACAATGAGGAAACTAAGACTTATTTCGTCCATGAATTCTGGGGAGCGGGCTCAACTGAGAAAGTCAGATCTAGCCTGACAGTACACAAACAAGAAAGTTTGTACAAACATGGTTCTCTCGTGAAAAATCAATCATTTCATTCCTTTCTGCTTCATGATTGAATCTTTTATAACATACTGGCATTCTCACTCTGAATCTTCTATCTGGTTTAGCCTTGCATAACTTCCCACAGTTATCAAAAGTGACTGCTGGAAAACATTGCTGTCAGGTATTTTATCACCAAATTAGTTTAAAGGAAATTTAAAAGGTTGCTAGAAGTTTGATGTAGTAGAATACCAGATCCTCAGAGACACTATTACAACACAGCACATTAAATTACTGGCAATACTGTGTATTACTTACAGGAGACTGGGTATGCACTGCAAAAGCCAATCAACAAGCAATTAATAAAACTCGTTGATACTAGAACAGATATTTTGCTTAAAGGAAAATTAAATCTGGTCCATATTTAGTTCAGTTGTAACAAATAATTTTGTTTCAGGATCACTACACAATTCACCAATCATTCTTCCATTTTTAAAATATATTTTCTATTTACAAATGTATTCCAAACTCTTTACACAAATAATTTTCAGCTTGTGTTTGCTATTTATATTGTTTGTTGCAGTGGGTAAAGTCTCATGGGTCTGGATTCTTCCTTGACAAGGTAACTTATGCACTTGAAATTCAGGACTAGAGGGAGTAGGGAATATTTTACTTTCCATTACTAATTGATGAGATTACTGTATTACTCTTAATAAATGGCAATTTTTAACTATGGCAATTTTTATTGATGAACGTGGTCAACACTCAGTTTAAGGAAGATCAAAGTAGTTTCATTTAGCTAGAACTAGGTTAGCCGTTTAAGTGTGCAAGTGTGGGTTGAGTGATTTTTAAAACTCGGCCCAGGGAAAATGAGGTTTCGTCTTTCCAAAATACATGCAGTATTACTCTAACCAGATGTGGCAACTTTATTTGCATAGCAAACTTTTAACCCAGACTGGCCCCCTAAGAAGTTGGGAACACTCTGATTCAGACTGGTAACACAAAGTATCAGCTGGTAAGAGCAACCTGATTGGAAAAGAGCAGAGTTCTCTTCTCCTTCCCATTCTTTAAACTCCTTCCTTTCACAGTTAGTAGCTCAATAGTTCATCTGTTGTTATACTGAAGACTCTTCATGTCTATAAGCTCCAGCCACGAGTTCTCTTTAGTTCTCTTTTCTCCCAAGAACTTTCACTGCCACAATTCTTTTGGAGTGAATTTTAGCACTGTTGACAGCTGCCAGGGTGACACACCTGCAGACTTTGAAGCCCTCTGTTTATACCTAGAACAGTCACAGTGTAAGCAGCAGCAGCAGCACAAGTTCCTCCCACCTCCCTTCACTTTGATGAAACATCTTCATAAGGCATCATGTGGGAACAGATTGTGCTGTCCCCAGCTGTATTGTATCTGTTCTGGAAACAGTGGGTTTTCTCTTGGTTCAGCCCCTTTTGCTGACTCTGCATTTCTCTAAACAATTAGGGGGAAAAAAAGAAAAATTTCCATGAGCAACAAGATCCTTCGGCTCAGTACCTGGTTGCATTAAAATAAAAGTGAATGTGGGTCAGTGTAAAGTGTGTAAATGTAAATGTTAGTTCAGCTGTGTAATTTGTTTATATCGGAGGCCAAACTGCAGTTGGACAGACTGTGCAAACTATCCAGGCAAGTCTCCTGCCCAAGGTGAGGGGTCTCTGCTGCTTCCTTCACAGTTTTTCCAAGGAATTGCTCCTTGGAGAAACAGGAGGAAGAAGCAGAGATAAATACCCTCTGCAACTTCTGGAGCACACTGGATCCTTCTCATTCTGAAAATGGTCCCTTCACACACAATTCCTGTCGCTGGAAATCCAAACATGAATGGATTTGTGGTATGCTATTTGTGTATCTACTTGATGAAAGGTCATTCTGGGAATATACAGGCTCTGCACCAAAGGTGCAGGATAACCAAGCTGAGGTCAACACCTCATTGTTTTAGTGCCTTACCCCTACTGTGGAGGAGACTATTTTCTGGTCCTTTGCTTCGTCCTTTTTCTGAACCAAAAGATGCTTACACTGGCTGGCCTCTTACATCCCATGTCCCTGTTGTTTCTTTCACACCACAGCACTTGAATAGGCATACTGTACAATAAATTCTCCTCCCAAACAGCTCCATGTTAGTCAGAAGCTGCCAGAGACAGCAATAAAAATTAGAGCAGATCTAAACCAGAAAGAGAAATGTATACCTGCACACGTGCTAGCATAGCACCAGCACAGACACAGCGAAAAGTGGGGGCAAATGATTCAGTCTAGCCAGCTATGACTTGCGCTGCTCTGCAGCAAAGGCAAGCTCTCACAAAGAGCACTTTTAAACAAGAACTGTCTCACAGCCTCAGTTTAAAAAAGCCTGATTTTTTAGGTTGTTATAAAGATATCTTCTGTGGAGTGATTTGGAGGAGGACTGAAGACACGAAATAGAGCTTGTTGGAGATTATTTTTTGTTAAGAGTTTTCAGTAGGTTGGGGGTATTTTTAGTATTTTTTTAAATTTAAGTGTTTTCACATCCCTGGAAATTTCAACAGCTTTCTTTTCAAGGAAAAAAAATGTTTTCTGTGATACTGTTATTCTGAGAATTGAACATTTTAATTTGTGTGAGTGTGTGTGTTTCAATATGGTTTTCAAAAACCAATATTTTTTTTAAAGTTGGAAGTCAGAAGAAACAGTGAAAAATGTGTATTGACATGGAATATTTTTTGCTTTGAACCTTACTTCAATCTGAATGTAAGTGTGTGTGTCGATTCTATTTAAGAGATAAGGCGGAATTCAAATGGCAGAATTAATTTGAAAAGTTCTGCTCTAATATGGGGCTTTCTGTCTGCTTTGCTAAATCGAACTGCCTGCCGATGAGTTCTATTTGCTTCTGTTGTCTGTGAGCCTAGAAGTAAATGTAGCAGTAACTTCTCCCATGAGGAACTGTTGTAGTGCCTAGAATGAGGTGTTTAGTTTTGTATTTACGTAAGTAAATTATTCAAAACTACCATTTACATATAAACCATATAACAAATTAATCAGAAAAAGCGAAACAGTTCTCTTCTCTTTCTCCTGAAGAAAACATTTTTATATATGCCTTACTGTTGTCCAAGTGGTTGGCCTTGATAATTTTTTCTGAGTAGTCAGATATACTTGAGCATTCAATCTAGGAAAAAAAGAAAAAAAGAAAACCAAGAGGAAGAGTAATTATGTGTTAGGGATCTCAACTATATGAATAAAACCAAAATCTACTGAATGCAACAAAGACTCTACAGAACATGTAACCACTGATAAAGTGTAAATCAAACCTGTGTGGGCAGGATCATGATCAGTGATACCTTAATAATTAAACTGCGGTCTGTGTTTGAGTTAAACTGGGTCATGCAGAAAAGACTGTTTTTAAAACTGTTGAAATGTGGAAAAAAGAGGTCCTAACTACAAAATTACATAATTTATTAATCATATTATTTAATTTATTCCTGCTACTTCAGAATATTGCCTCCTTCCCCCCCCCCCCCCCCCAGTCTGCTGAAGGGAATGAATTAGCATCGTGTCTCATTTCCTCAGGCATTTTAAAACAAAATACATTCAAACTTTGTGAATAATGTTAAAATTCAAACTATGCCAATACTGGTCTGTGTCAAGAAGCAATTGCTTTTCTCTGTGAAAAACCTATCATCTTTGGCAATGCATGCTACCAAAAAAGAATATAGATACTTTACACATAAGAAATGACTTAAATTATGGTATTTACAAAACCATCCAGATCTGCATGTCTTTTTCTATGACCAGTTCTGTGCTTTTACTAAGAAAGGAATTACAAAGTACCTTCTAGTTTTAGATTTGCCCTTAAATTTGTTAAAATCTGAGTTCTAGCATAAAAGCCCATGTTTGCAATGACCTTTGGTATCTTTTGGAGAAATAGTGCATTCCATGAATCTCTCTGGTTTTTGTGCCCTTTTAAAATCATGAGGGACAAAGTTGCTGGTAGTCACCAAATCAGTTCCTAATTTACCTCTTCAAAATTTGACATTAAACTGCCAATAATACTTTGTATAATCCTTGTCTCTCTAATTCCCCTATGGGAACGTCAGACAGAATTAAATTATCTCTAGTGAGGTGTTTTATATGTCCAGTGAATACCATTTAACCTCTAAAAGCCAAACTGTGCTTGACCTCTGTGGTAACACTCACAGATGGCAGAACAGCAGATGGAAGGACACACAGATCCCTTATTCTTTTTATAAAGCCCATGAAACAACTAGACATATTAGCAGTCATAATATCAATCCCTGTCCCCATGGGAACATGAGCATTAATTCTTCTTAGCTTGCCTGTGAATGCAAACCACTCCTTAAGATGTCTGACTCCATGGCCTGAATAGAAATCAAAACTGGCATGTAGAAAGGAACATCAGAGTGCCAGTCCAGAGAGTCCAAGGAAGAAATCCCTTGGGGACAACTCCATCCTTTTTCTCCATCCAGCTGCTTCTTCCCTTACTATAAACTGTATAGACTATATGTCTTGTCTATACTTACAGCCATTATAACATACTCAGTTTTCCTGTCTGTATTCACATCTGTCTGGCATTTTCAATTCCATTGCCCATTCTTTCTGCTTGTTTTGGATGATTTTTAAATAAAGCATGGGTATGTAGATGTTTGGAGGTGGCTTTCCAACCTTTCTAAAGAAAAAGATGCAAAGAAATAAAAAGTTCTATTTCATGAATGACTACGAGTTTCAAAAATCAGCTTGATTCTCAAAGAAGCAAAACAATAAAAAACCAACACTCAAATATTCCAGGAAGGAATATGTATTTCAGAAAATAAACTTGCTTTAGGGTGGCTAAAACTGTTCATGTCTATTTTCACTGGGACTCTATACTGTGGTACAATTTTATTTTAAAAAGCAATTCATTTCAGAAAAATACAATACTGAATTCTGCAGGTGAAGAATTAGGAAAAAAAATACAGGGTTGTCAGGTTTTTCCCCAGTTCTCTTTCAAGTCAGTGATCTGCTCAAATCTGTACAATTTTACAAAGCATTTGGATTTTATTAAAACCGTGTGTTCCAATAAAATACAGCTGTACCTCAGCTAACAATCATAGAATCATAGAAGGGTTTGGGTTGGAAGGGACCTTCAAAGATCATCTAGTCCAACAACCCTGCCATGGGCAGGGACACCTTCCACTAGCCCAGGTTGCTCAAAGCCCCGTCCAACCTGGCCTTGGACACTTCCAATGATGGGGCATCCACAACTTCTCTGGGCAACCTGTGCCAGTGTTTCATCATCCTCATCATAAAAAATGTGTTCCTTATATCCAATCTAAATCTACCCCCTTTCAGTTTAAAACCATTGCTCCATGTCCTATCAGCATAGGCCCCGGTAAAATGTTTTCCTCCAGCTTTCTTATAAGCCCCCTTTTTATATTGAAAGGCTGCAATAAGGTCTCCCCAGAGCCTTGTCTGGGGAGCAACCCCAACTTGCTCAGCCTTTCTTCACAGGAGAGGTGTTCCAGCCCTCTGATCATTTTTGTGGCCATCCTCTGGATCTGCTATAAACGGTCCATGTCTTTCTTGTACTGGGGACCCCCAGAACTGGATGCAGTACTCCAGGTGGGGTCTCACCAGAATGGAGTAGAGGGAGAGTAACTCCTTTCTCGGGCTGCTGGCCACAATTCTTCTTATGCAGTTTGGGATACAATTGGCTTTCTGACCTGTAAGCATGCCCTGCTGGTTCATATCCAATTTTCAATCCACCAGTATCCCCAAGTCCTTCTCTGCAGGGCTGCTCTCAATCAATTCATTATCCAGTCTGACACTGGGGATTGCCCTGATTCAAGGGAAGGACCTTGCACTTGTCCTTGTTGAACTTTATGTGGTTCACACTGGTCCACTTCTCAAGGCTGTCAAGGTCCCTCTGGATGGCATTCTTTCTCACAAGCTTATCAACTGCACCACTCAGCTTTGTGTCATCTGCAAACTTGCTAAGGGTGAACCCAATACCACTATCTATGTCATTTATGAAGCTATTAAACAGCAGTGGCCCCAGTACAGACCCTTGAGGGACCCTTAAGTTTCTTCAGTTGTATCTAGTTCTGTGCGCATATATTAATCTCCACTTTCATTGTACTTAGTCTTCAATCTAATGCCACAAATGTCTCCCCTTTTACTGGGGTCTTTTTCTGAAATAGTCACCACATTCCCAGATTTCCTTCTCCCCTGGGCTGTGTCCTCATCACCACCTTTTTATCCAAATCAGCCAATATGTGACATGTGCCTTCATTTTATGTATCTGTTTAATTCCTTCTTACCTACACTGTCCTGTTTGTCTGAACATACCATAGAATTCTGATAGTTCTACTGCAGTGATTGTCTTGAATTTTGTATGACTAAATGCAGCAGATGAACCAAGGGTTTAAGGGATAATTGAATGTACTTTCTGTCCCTCACTCACCCCTCCCAAGCACCAACCGCCACATGCCAATCCTATATCTACATGTCTTACGACAGCTCCCCAGCTAGATGAACATCATTGCACGATTTATGGTTATCCTCCCACAACGGTTAGGTGTCAGAGCACATCAAGAAAGAAGAACTGAGGGGGCTGGTTCTGTTCAGCTTGTAGAAGAGATCCCCCCAATCCAATAGCTATCTTCAACTATCTAAAAAGGGCTTGTGGAGAAAACAAAATCAAACTCTTCTCTGAAGTGCACAGTGACAGGACAAAAGTCAGCAATCAGGAGCTGCAGCAAGGTAAATTCCTGCTGATTGTAGCACTGGAATAGGTGCTGAGAGAGGATTCAGAGTCTCCATCCTTGGAGATTTTCCGAACTGGGCTGGACAAGGCCTTGAGCAACCTGATATAGCTTTAAACTTAAGTCTGCTTTGAGGAGGAGGTTGGATTAGATATTTCCAGAGGTCTTCTAAACTAAATCTTTCTATGAGTCAGTGATTCTATGATTTACACCTCTTGAATACCCAGAGATGATCCTAGCAGTTGGCTGAGGCAGTGGCAAGGAATAAGTTCCAACAGTAAGAGGGGATAAGAAGAACCAGACAGGGTAGTGGATGAATTTGAACCTGAAGAAGGGAAAGAGTGAGAAAGAGGAGAGTGATTTCAGTGGCACTGTAGTCAGAAAACCAACACTCCGTATTTATCAACAGTTCCTACCTACATCATGCTATTTGAAAAATCACATCTAACTGTAGAGAAGAAACTGGAACATCTCAGCTCTAGCTAATAACTCATGGCAAAAGTTTGCTTTTTAAAAGGAACACTCAGTTTCCATTGGCACTCTTTGCCAATAGAAGCATAAAGTCTGAATTTGATTGTAAGATTGCCACTGCCAGATCTCTGAAATACCTGCTTTCCCATCACAAATACAACTCTGCAGCTTGCTGTGTGGCAGGGTTCATGGTGAGGTAGCTCATGTGACAAGAAGGTTGAAACTCTTAGGCTGTAGCAGAGGAGTTTCACACCTAAGTGAGTTCCTTTGAGAGCTAAGTTTCCCAGATAGCACACCCCGCAGCTTCAGTGCTGAACAGTCCATGGGTGAGCTGACACTGGTGTGCCACTGAGCTTTTCAAATGCCTGAGGTACAGCCTCAACTGTAAAGAAGTCCAAAGAAAAAAACCCCACAACAACAAACCTGTGGAAAAGTATTTTCCTTTACCGGGTGAATTTTCTGCCAGTGAGCTGGCTCACTGTAGAATCAGATAAGCACCAGTGCCAGCACAAGGGAGGGAGGAAGACCATATGGCCAGGGATCTGGGAGATAGGAAGGTGGGAGCACAGCATCATCATTTTGTATATACTTTTACAGCATTGCAACATCCTTGCGTGAGACCTGCATTCCTGCATCAGAGAAGGCTACATGTTTATTTTCCCTGGAGCTTTGAGATAATAAATTGTGTTTACAAGACATACATTCTAGCTGCCAACTCTGTATATTAAGTCTCATGCTTAAACTCCAAAACTCTTGCCAGCACCTTCTGATTTCAGCTATCTATACTTCCATGCTCTAGTCTGATACTCAGATGAGGCACTCAGAATTGACGTTGGATTTTGAAAATATAAGCCTGAGAAATGAACAGGAGTCCTTGCATTTTGTGTATCATTACCAGTAATAAAGATGCACAGTTTAGATACTCGGTGACATCAGTGTCTTCAAATGCACAGATGTAGCCGACTAATTTTAGTAAACAATTTTGTCAAAGAAGTACACAGAGAAGTAGAATCTAGTTCCCCTTTCCTATGTTGTGTTGTGTCTGCAGGGCAAACAGAAGTCCAAAGCAAAAATAAATTCTATTTGTCATTTTAGAGTCAGTACAAATAACTCTGAATATACTTAGGAAGCAAATCTATGCTCTCTCTAATGACTTCTCTACAGAGAACTGCACATTCATGCTCCTAAAGTTCAATGTATTTAAGGTAATCATTCCCTTCTGCCTCTGAAAAGTGTTATTGTTGGCACAGAAAACATGCACATGCTTTCTTGCATGATTGAGTTGTAATGTACAGGGAAAACTGTATTAAAGCAATTTGTTTCCAAGACTACAAATTTGCAATCTTGGAATACTTCAGAATTTAAAAAAAGCAAGATAGTTCCTTTGACCCCTCTGAGTAGGAGTGAGTCCCTTTAACATTCTCTTGCAGCCAAGAAGAAATGTGGATATGTACCAGATCACCAAAGATTCCACACAAGAGAATATATTATATCTCGATTTGGAAAAGGCACACTACTGCAAGTCATAGAAAGCAACAGAACTCCACTGAAGTCACTGTAAATCAAGACATACAAGAGCTTGAAGAGAAGAATTTCAAACCAAGACAAGTAAGAAAAGGTAAATCATCAAGCCAAAATTCTCAGGCAAAATCCACAAAAAACCTCAAAATATGACAGAAAGTCTTCTTACCCCATATACCTTCTTGGCTCCTGCCTTTGCAGCAAACATGGAGAGGATTCCCGTGCCACTTCCAACATCAAGGACAATCTTATCTTTAAAAACATGCTTATTGTGATACATTGAGTTTCTATAGGTTAATGTGCGCACTTCGTCCTTTAACATTTCCTGTGATGACAAAAAAAGCATTGCATTATTATTTGAAGTGCTTATACACATTCAACACTGCTGCTGAATGCATTCCCTTACTACAGTTTAAGCATTATTATGCTTAAAGAAGCAACCTGAAGGACTAAGAAGCAGCATGATGTCCTTTGTACGATGTTATTCCTCTAAATATTACTTCACTGTTACAACTGACAACCGGAATGTGATCGAACCACTGCTTTGGGCATAGACAAAAGCCATACAGAAATCAAAGCGTTCCTTTTCTCCTAAATTTTACACAGCCTAGAGTGTCAGTGGAGGGACTTTCTGAGGTTCCTCTTTGAACACAAAAGAAAACGTTCCACAAACCATTATAAGACAGCAGTCTTGGTAGCCTTGCCCAAACTGATGCAGGAAGTCCATAGTAGAGCTTAGAGGTACTGTGCTCTATAGTACTCCCTTACTGCTCTTCTGTTCACTCATTTATATAACCAATTTCCAGAAGATATTAAAGTATAACCTAGACCATGATGTCACTATTTTGCGTTTTCATTGTTAGGTGCTGATTTTTGCTTCATCGATAGCACCAGTAAATGCATTTCATTCCACTGACTTGCTCTCAAGTGTGCATGTATCAGTCAAACTATATCAATAAAGAGCAGTGAGATCAAGATCCAAGTGCTATTTTTAAGAGAAGGGTAGGCCATTCGATACACACTTTAATTTTCTCAGAATGTTTCTGTTGGGTCTAGAAGGCTGAACTTTTGCTTACACTACTCTCATCATTTCAAAGTTTAAGCAAGTAGGCAAATGAGTTTTTGAGTTTCAGGATAAAAAGAATCAGTTCACTGCCCAGCAGTCTGAAGCACTAGTGAGCTGGATTGTTACATACATGACTTGCTCACTTACCTGTCTTGGCAAAAGACTATATGTACTCAATAACTGTAGATGAATAAAAGGCTATTTTTATCATCATAAAGCATGGTTTGGTATAAGGCAAAGAAAGACGCAGAGGAACAGTCCAACAACACTGGAAAGATGATGGAGCACACCCTCATGGAAACTCATTCCAAACATATTAAGGACAAGAAGGTGATTAGAAGTGTTCAGCATGGATCTGGAGATGACCAACTGATAGCTTTCTATGGTGAAATAACGGATAAGGGAAGAGGAGTGGATGCTTGTTTATCTTGATTTTAGCTGTTTCTCATAACATCCTCACTGAAAAACTGACCTCATAAATGGACAGTGGATTGAAAACTGACTGAGCTGCTGCCTTCAAAATGTTGTGATCAGCAGCACAAAGTCCATCTGGAGGCCAGTTACTAGTCATGTCCCCCCAGGAGTCAGTACTGGTGCCAATAATATTGGATACCTTCAATAATAACCTGGATGATGGGACAGAGTGCAGTCTCAGCAAGTTGCAGCTTGTAGAAAACTTGGAGGAGTGGTTGATTCACCAGATGGTTGTGCTGCAAATCAGAGGGACTTCAACAAGCTTAAGAAAGAACTGACAGGAATCTCAAGAAAGGCAACAAAGGGAAATGCAAAGTCTTACACATAGGGAGGAATAATCTCATGCACTAGTACAGGCTGAGGACTGGCTTTTTGGAAAGCAGTGTTTGCCAAAAATGACCTTGGGAACCTGGTGGACAACAGTATGAACATGAGCCAGCAATGTGCCTGTGTTGGGTCTGTGTGTGTGGTGGGGGTTTTTGGTAGTGGGGGAGTGCCACCACTTCCCCATGGGACTGTGGGTCATTATCTCTTTTCTCTATCATTCTTAGCTTAAAGGTCTCCTCACCAGATTGGCCAACCTGTTGGCAAAGACACTTCTGGCCTGGTTTGTCTGGTGGATTCCATCTCTTCCTAGCAGACCTCAATCCTCGAAGAGGGTCCCATAGACATAAGAGCCGAAAACTTGTCATTGACACCAGCTGCACAACCAGTTGTGGACCTGCAGGAGCACTTCTCAAGTCCTTATTTGCACTGTTAGAACTGAGGCAAAAAACCATCTGGCACACCTTTCTGTTGATTATCATCCTAAGATCCCTATAGTCATACTTGATATGCTCCAGGTGTCATTAGTGCTCATGTGGAAGAGCAGCAGTAGTAATCCAAGGCTGGTCAAAGGGCTGGACAAACGTCAGCAGCCTCTCCACAATGTCTCAGATTCAAATGCCTAGACAGTAGGTCAGGTCAGTAGATGGGGGCCTCTGTCTCTGCAGGAGAGAGCCTTCCACTACTATCACTTGTTGCTTCCTCCCAGTGCTTCTGTGTGGCTCATGGCCAACTGGTTCTGATGCTTCATTAGACAGAACTTCCTGCCCCTCCTCTGCAATGAAGGCACTGAACCTCTTCTGTAGCTGGAGATCTGCAGGTGGATCAGGAGCCTTCCTCCTGTTGCCAGAAGTCACAAGTTTCTGGCCTTCACCATCAGAAGAGTCTCCACGTCCAAATCTAATAAGTAGAGACTCCAACTGCCCCTCCTTTCAGTACAGTTGGGGATTTAGGCTCTTGTACCTTCAGGATCTTGAAGAAAATCCAGTTGGTCTCTTCCTCATGTCCCTGATGCTGCAGTGTCTGCCACACTCCTCTAGCAGCTCCTTTACTTGTTGACACAGATCCTCTACCAGTGCACACCTCCTGCAGGCAAGGAGGCAAGCTCCCACTACCCAGTCTCACCAAGAGGCCCTGAGACCTACAGAGCTGTATCCTTCCATCAGGAGCTCAAGCTGACTTGAGTTCTCTGATGTGTTTTCAATATTTCTCTTAGGTCTCTTTCCCACTCAATTGTTCCTCTACCTTCTTCCATTCTTGGATTGAATTTCTGAATGCTACACTGGCAAGATGTAATTGGCAGACAGAAATCTTCTGTTTCTGTATATACCCCACAAACAATTACTAGATTAATGGAAATACACTGTTTGTAACGTAGTTTTCTGTGAAAGTGCCACTGATTTCACATGGCTGGCCTTTTAGCATCCTACTCTTTAAGATCCCATCCTCTTGGGTCACGTAAACGTAAGATATTAGTGTTTCCTTTAGAATTGTTCTACACTCAACTTTTTGGTGATGAATATGGTCCACTGTGTATTTTTAATTCCTTCCAGGATTGTATTTGCTGGAGGCTATTGGACTATATATTTCCATTAATGCAGCCCATGCATTCAAGTAACAATGCCAGGAGTCAAGAAATCACTTGGCTTCTCATGTCAGTTAAGTAGCTGTTCCGTTGGCATCTGTGCTCAAATATGTAAGAGTACAAAAGACCTAACAGCAATAAGGTAGTTTCCATGTGTGTGGCTGGGTTGTTTGCAGCCCTCATAAATGCACAAAACTGATGCACTCATGAAGATCACCACTCTGTGAGCTCTGTGGAGAATTCATACATAAGAATCTAAGTGGGACAGAGGATTTGAGCACAGGTCTCTAGAGGAGTGGGTGATATCTTTGGCACTTAACCAGATTATACAATCTTCTGAGGAAAGGTGGAGGAATATAATCATGAACAAGTGGGAGGGGGATAAATAACTAATAGGTCAAAGAAAACATCATCATCATACTTCTTCTTCTTCTTCTTATTATTATTATTATTATTATTATTATTTAATTGCTGAAATAAAAATAAATATTACCTCATGAATTCCAAAGTGAGCATAGGAATCAAAGTAATAATCCCTGGACGTCATCTCTTCTGGATTGATGAGCTTTGCCATCTTGCCTCTGCCCGGGCAGCTTGGTTGCAATGGGACATGTATGACAGATTGAACTGGCTTTGGAACAACAGTAGGCTGAGGAGGCTGGGATGGGATGGGGCAAACCTAGGAAAACATGGAATATTGTTAAGAGGCCTCATTAAAAGAAAACACTTCTCTCTATGTCTAGCATAGTGATATTATTGTAACTAGCTAGGAGATAGTAAGACTGAAGACTCCTGGGGTTTCATCAGTGAAATTTAGGTTGCCTTCTGTACCTGGCTCTTTAACTTACTTACTCTGTCTTAGAAAAATTCCTTAATGACTTTTTCCTTGATGTTCCTCTGCAGATACCTACATCCTCTGCAGATACCTACAGTGTGAAGTAAGGGCAAATTAATGGTGTTGGCTGAAGTGGGTAACTCAAACAGTGACGCAAGGCAGTTAAGAGCTAGGTTTTCTCTTTTAGTGTCTTTTTCTGTCAAACTGCCACAGCTTTGTGAGAGGTAAGTTGTAATAAATAAATAGTTCCCCTGCAAAGAAGAGCTCATAATCAAAGGATTTTGAACACAGTGTTGCCAACAAGGACAGGATGCACAATCTATTCTTAATTGTCAGGTAATGTATCTGGGTGTATTGATGAGGTAGGTCTCAGAATGGTCACAATATCTGAAAGTCCCTGAGACTATCTGAAACTCTCTCAGCATGTCCAGAAAGCACTGTAGGGAGCTGTGTGGGATATGTGATCCCTTAATTTCATTTCCTGTTATTGGGAGATGCAGGAGTTGTGTGTTATCAACACCCCCTGGCCCACTGCTCTTCATTTTTCCCTGCATATTGCATCTCCAACACCAAAATTTCAATAGAGCCAGAATGATCACACCCCCTTGACTCAGATTTGATACCTGTAGTATCTAAGACACAAGATAGAATGTTTCACAAACATGAGACACAGACCATGGTCTGGTCCATAAGCACATCTACAGCTTTCATCCTTAACATGAAGCAAAACCCTGAAAACCGAGAAAGAATAAGCAAGATGCTAAGGCTTCACATATGCAGTAAGTCACCTGCAAATTATGGGTCAACAACTTCATCTATTAAGAAGGTCAATCCTTTTTAAAATATGTCAACTCCTCTTGTGCTTTTTTTTATCTTCAGATTGAGTAGTTTCCCAGTGGGGACCACTGGGACCCAGTGCGCCTCTCCTAGATACTTTCATAAAGTTCACTCTATCCTCTATAGCTTGATACTGCCAGACATTAATCCCTTGTACTCTCTCTGAATAGCATCAATTAGCCTAGTTCAGTTTACTTCAGTATTAAAAAAACCCCACACATATTTTTCCCTTGTTCATTTGGAGATTTAAATGTGTCATCTTTTGATGGTTTCTTTGGTCGGTCTGTGAAAAATGAATACTAGTGGTTTATATCCTGTAGCACCTTTCATCCCCAAAGACCCAGAAATGCTTTACTCATACGTCTTTTCTATTTCTGACATTTTTTACTTTATCACCTCACCCAGTTCACCTCCCACACAGAATACAATTATTCCCAATTGGTATTTGTATTTCTGTCCTGTCTAGTTTTAAAATGTCCATCTGCAGTAATTCTTCTTAAGAGACTATTTCACTGCCTGTTCATTGCAAGCAACATCTTGACAGCTCATTCTGTCAAGGTGTTGCTTGTAATATTTAGCCCTTCCAAATTTAATCCCGATGCTTTTAATTACATCCTTGAGGTTATATCCCAACACTTTTCTCCATTGGTGTACACACTATCAAATTTTTGCAGTTACCTTGCCCTGTAGTCCTTTCTGTATTTGTCTGCTGGATTACAAAGATTTAAACTGCAGATGTTCAGAATTTTGTTTTAATTTAATATGAACTCTGTAAGGTCTTTTCTCCTAAATCTTGCCCTCTGCATCATTTTACAAGCAAAATATGTAAATATAACAGTCACTGAACTCTTCATTCCCTAAGAAGGTGTTCAGACACAAGATAGTACATCACAGGCAACTGCTCCAAAGCTACCTACTGGAGAAAGGTCCGTCAGTTTTTGTAAGTGAAACCAAAGGGGTATTAGCATTTCTATTGCTGTCAAACTACAAATTCAGATGTCTTTGCTGTACAATAGAAAGCATCTTCTACGGGAAAAGAGACTAGTCTTGAAGGTGAATCTTCTGTCTGGGTCTTGGGCACTATCAGTTCTGCTCCTGGCTGCATGGAATTTGTCTAGGTGGGGTTATGAGAACAAGGCTTATTCTGACTGAAGATACAGAATGAAAGTAAATTCAGCAACTCAGGCTAGGAAAGTTGTCTGAATTATTTTGTTTGCTGTAAAGGAATTAATATTGTTATCTCATAGTCTGCAAGACAGCTGAATTCTGCTACAGCCAAGGAGTGGCAAGATAACTTTTATTAAGCTACTGAGGCAGTATTAGACCTTTGACTCACGGTACTTTTCAGGTTTATCTAAAGTACCTGAAGACTTACTGCTTTCAACAGTCCATCTACATCTCTGTCAGAGAATATATATCCCATCTAATGGAAAAAGTAGAAGCCTATTAGGTCTGCTTCTCAGCTGTCTTAGCTTGTAGCCAAGCAGCCCGTGGTAAAATGTGTTGATGGTGGGTTATGTGACAACATTAGGCTGTGAATATCATTACGTCATGCATTGTCCATCCTGTGCTATGGGTATCATAGCCTCATGCAGAAGGGTAGCAGAAAACCAGATAGGGGTGGTGATCTTCTCAGGCAGCAGCACTCTGTCACAGGGACCTTTAATCAGCTGCTTTGTTTCTGTTTTAGGCATATTAACACAACACAGACCCGTAATTTTTTGCAGCATCTGTAATACCCATTGGTATAATTTCTTCGTGTAGCACTGTAATTCTGAAACTCCAAGGCAAGGTCAAAATTACAAGAATGATTTTGTGAGTGGGGCTCAGGAAATCCCTCTGTCATAGATTTGCTATAGGAACTGTGAACAATTTCAGTCAAGAGTAACTCATGTCCTATGACAACAAATACCTGGGGAAAACATATAAACACAGTGACCAATTACAAAACAAAGAAATGTAGTGAAAGTTATTATTTGTATCAGAAACAATAAAGTCTTCAGGTGTACAGCTCTGCTAAACTAGAAACAACTGAGCTTTTAGGGATGTGGTATAACTGCTTTAGGAGAAAACATGCCTCCAAGAGAAAAGGTATCAAGGAAAGACAGCTTCCTGTATTCTTTCCAGAACTGAAAAGAATCCTTGATATGATTCACAAGCTTAGCATATATATACACCCTACCTGTCAGAAAGAATAACTCCTGAAAAAGGAAAGCATCTGGGTTGGGGGCAAACCTCACACAAATGAAAACAAATACTAGCTGAATAAACCATGTTTATTACAAATATGGATTCCTGCCAGCTGCACACTGTTCCAGAACACTAGCCTCTACTAATGCAGATGAAGTTTGAAAGAATGCAAGCAGCTGCCTCAGAATCCATTCATCACTGTGCTAAACATGCAGCCCTCTATTTTTCCATTTCCCATTTCCCATTCCCAGATAGAGGTGGAGGGTCTGAAGGATCTGAGAAGCAATCTTTTACTACCATTGCTATGGGACTTAGGTCCTGCTGCTCTGTACCATTTCAACATGTAAGTCAAAGGAAATTAAGGAAATGCATTCCTACTTCTAAAACTTACATAAAGTTTCTTTCCTCTTTCTTTGTGGACAGGGTTGGTAGATTACAGATGCATCAGGACTGCTTTTTTTAAAAGCTCTGAATTCTTACAGAAGGAAAGATTCATAATGCTCATTCATTTCTCAAAATCTCACATCTGAACATCTTGACGTAGGTTTCTAAAACACATATAAGCACTTCAGTGACGGATGTGACTCTCAGATATGTGGAGCTGCCCATGTGCATCAATGGAAACTGCTGAAATTCTTCTTTCTTGAAAACTGGACCTAATTCAACATGGACTTATGAGGCTATCTGGATGTACAATTCCCATAATACAAAAGAGAACAGGGTATTCAAATGTGAGTCTTTTAGATATATCCATCTGACTACAGAGAGGCAAGATGGTGAAATATGCACAACTCACTTTTTAGGTGGTTTGTGACAAAAGCTGAGGTGTGTAGAGTAAAAATAAACTTGAATTTCAATGTTCATTTCTTGATATTACTATGGAGACACAGGGCTGGAGGTTAAAATTCCAGTCCTGGTAGAACTGTTGTTCAAGCTGCAGTGTTTTCTCCTTGACAAATTCTTAGTTATTTAAGACATTTTTATGGCACTGAAGAGGTTAACAGTATCTTCTGTCTGGAAATCCTACCCTTTCACTAAGAATCTACACTCATTAAGAATGGAATTACAGTTTAATATGATTCAGTTTCAGCATTCTCTTCTTTTTAAACAAATGGTTTTATCGTATCATTGATTATACTTACTTCTTGGGCCAGACAGCTTTCTGTGTCAGAACTACTAGAATAGAACGTGCCTAGCACCATTTTCATTAGTCTGAATTTAATAATAAACACCTTTAGGATGCAAGAGATTATCACCTGATATGCAGTCACCATAGCAGTTCCAACAATACAGCTTCTTCCTGTTGCAGATATAAAGGCATAGCCAAACATAAGAGGTATTTGGTATCCTCCTGCCAAAATTTAGGCTTACTTCCACAACAGCTTCTTGGAATCATTACACAATGGTACAGGCTGAAACCTCTATTGAGTCCTTTATCTCATATCGTTTTGAAATAAGTCTTTGTCCCAGATTTGTGGGAGAATATCTTAAGTGATCTTTGGATTGAGCAAAGAATCTGGTCCATTATCTGAGAAGAGAAGTTTTAATCTGATTTTCTGAGGAAATGAAGCTGCCACAGTATCTTGTCTCTGTCTCCCACTTATAACTTTTGAGCTTTTAGCAACCCAGTCTAACTTGAAAGAAGAGTGGAAATATTGAACATATTTGTATTCTATACATTTCTTGAAAATCAGAAATTAGGTAGAAGGATAGCCAATTTGATGATCCACTGAAATTGAAGCAGCCAGATTTCAGTTGTCATTCTTTCTGCTGGCTCTAGGTTTATTAAGCTTGTGTTACATATGTAATGTATAGTCTCCAGACTAACTATACTGTATGATCAGTAATGAAGATGTAGGAAGAAGTCTAGGCAGAACTCAGAACTAAGATGGGAGATGAGGGGATAAAGAGCACATACTTGCAGGAAACAAGGTTTCACTAGCTTCCCTACTCATGGAAAAACCTTTTTATGCTGAAAAACCTTTTTACGCTAAGGACATGAAGTTCACAAGGAGCGTAAAATGGCCAGAAATCAAGGGGTTCCAAAGAGACTAGATGAGACAAACATTCAACTGCGGACAGGCATTTACTGCTTGGAAACAAGGACATTATGTATGTCTGCATTAGGTACATGTTTTTAGGAAGTAGGGTCTTCAAAGACCAGTAAGAAATTTTGCCTCTCATTGTGGATTTTGTTTTTCTTAGTGGAGGCTTTATGTTGTGATATTTCTCAAAATCAGGATGAAATAGCCAGTTCCTCAGCACCTATAAATCTACTTTCTGCTTGATAAAAATTAGGCTCAGTTTCTTTTAAATTGCAGATAACTATGAGTTCAATGCAACTGCAAATCTCTCTAAACTCTAAAACTGCAAATCTAGCCAGACTGTAAGAAAATTGGGAGAGAGAACTGATTCTTAAAACTGCTTGCTTTGAAGCTGTTCCTTTTTCAGCCACTTCAAAGTAAAGAGCAGCTCTGAACTCTTCATGGAGTGTCTGAAATGCCAGATCAACCTGTCATAGACAAATTTGTCCATTTAATTATCAACAGGAAATTCATTGTCCTTTACAGACAAGTATAGCTTAGAGTACATTACAATTGCTACATGTTAGCCCTAATGTAATGGTGATAGTAAAAATAGTGTGAAAACACTGAGGCACATTTTGAAATCCAAGGCTCTATTGTTTGCTTTAGAACAAAGCTTCTGTCCAGAACAACTGAGACTAAGCAGTCATACAAGGAACTTGATTATACACTACGTGTCCAAATCCTCAAAAAGTCAAAGATGCAAGCAGGTCTTCAGTATGATAAAGGCATGGCTGGCATACTTAGGTTGTAGCAGAAATAACACTGAGCAGCAAGACGGAATGCAAAGATCACAGAGGTTTGCAAATCTGTTGCTTGTTGTTTGAAAGTTTGTTGTGGTTTGAGCCCAGAGGGTAACTGAGCACCATGCAGCCGCTCACTCCTTCCCCCTCAGGGATGAGAAGGAGAAGATACGACAGAAGGCTCGGGTGTCAACAGAATTGGACTGAAATGATAGGAAATGAGATGACAAGAATGTAAAGATGGGAGTGATAAAAGTCTGAGCAGTTCTAGACCATCCTGTGTGCCAGTGCAGGTGATAAAAATGCTCTTCATCCAACCTGCCCTCTTGACTGCTTACGGCACATTACAGTGCAGCTTGGGTACAGCAGCAAAAAACAGGTGGCAAACTGTAGTTATGGATGTTGATGTTTAATTGAAGTTGTGTTCCTTTTTATAAAGATGGAGATCTTGCTATGCATGTAGAGTAGAAGGTCCAGGGCAGGGCATGATCAATCCTAGTTCAGCATAAAATGGAAGGAAATACGAGAGAAATGTATTGCTATTAACTGAAATATACTCTTTGCAAAGTACCTAATGAAAGGATAAAAAAGCATTAGTTTAAAAGTGCTGAGAGGTACTTTTCTTTAGGAAAAGTTTGCATTTTGATTATCTTTGGCATATGATAGACCTAATGTCTATTATTGTTAGATTTATATATATATATTTTATATATATATAAATATATATATATATTTATATATATATAAATATATATATATATTTATATATAGTTTTAACGCCACAGACTCAACTGCAACACCTTCTTGGTTATACAAGACTGCTCTTACAGGAACAGCTGGAGAAATGCCGTGTTTTCACCTATACTCTTGCTGTGTAGAGCAGATGGTCTATGTGGGAATACAACAGAAGATTAGTGATGAGGGCTGTACACATGCTCAAGTGACTTGCAGCTGCGGTGCTGAAAAACACATTTATTGCACTAATTGTTTAGCTCTGTGCTTGATGGGTAGAATGTCTGTGTTTAGATAACACAGGCCTGTGAGAGACTCAGAGGCACCTTATCGAACATCCCTGAGATTCCTGCCCTGATGTGGGAAAGATCAAAGCACAGTGGAAAAATACACCTGCAAAAATCCCTGATACAGGTGAAAGCAGCAGGTTTGAGATCTTTTCTTTCTTCTCCTCTTTCTGGCTAGCAAGCACCAAGATCTGCAGTGCCTGTGTCCCCGCTTGCGTGCCTCTGCCTGGGTATTGCTGTGCAGATCCCCCAGGTCACAAGGCAACAAGAATAAATTTGCTCTTTGCATTTCATCTGTGGTTTTGTGCTAGTTCCTGTGTCCTGATTGCACCAGCTCTCACATTTGGCATAGTTGGCAGGATCCAGGAACAGACATGCCATGGCTGAAAAAGAAGTCGAGGACTGGGGAGGCCATGACCGTGACTCCCTTTGTTCCAGGATGGTCCAGTACTGAGAAATGGACCCCTGTGGCTGCTATTCTGGCTAAAGTGGCTCTGCTGGAAGCCTGGCCTAAAATAAACAAGGTGGTGGTTACTCCCCAGACAATTGCAATGGCTATATGCGGATTGCCATGGAAAGCAGCACTGGATTCTTCTTGCAAGTTAGCGGGGAGATTGGGATGGTTGTTAGTTACTGGTCTTAGAGCTCTTCGCCATGAAGTTGTTGCACTACAGAGTAAAGTGAGAGAACTGGAAAAGGAAATTGGGACTTTACAAGATGCAAAGGTGATCACGCAAGAAGTAATTACTGTTCAAGCAGAGTGGTGCTGTGAGCTGCAAGATAATGTAGAGCAGTTGGTAGCACATATCACTAATAAACAAAGGGACAAATATGGGAAAAATAAGTTTCAATTTCCCAAGTCCATACTTTCACCACAAATGGTCACAGGATCCTAAGGAATGGGATGGAAATATTCAGAGTGAAAGCTCAGACTCCGAGACTGAGTGTGAATTTAATTCAGATAGGGTAGCAGTAACAAGAAATATCAAAAAGCAGTTTTTGAGAGAGGCACCTGTCTCACTAAAACCCTTGATTATAGCAGCAGTGACAAATGCTATGGGTAATGTACGCACCCCAGAAGCTACCGTGAGGGAAATTGGGGCTTTAATTTTGGGGCCATCTGTTTGGGTGGTGAATAAAGGAAAGTTGGTAAAACCGAAAGGATCCACAGCATGGGTGACAAGGAAACAAATGTGGACTGATCTTGGATGAGCTGGTATCCCACAATCTGAAATAGATGGGACCACGACATCACAAATGTTTCACTGACAGCAAAAGTTAGCGTTTATGCAAAAAAGCCAACCAGCCCTAGCCTAACCACAACTCCGCACCTGCCCTCCACCCTGCCTGCCACCTCAAGGCAAGATAGATCTGGCAAACACCAAAAAAGTACAAATTAAGGTTCGGCAGGTCCCCCAAAAGTGCTGCTACTGAAGCCTCTTACTGTGAGGGGGATCAACACCCTATAAAGTGGTGATCTGGGGGGATTTTAAATCTATTAACTCTGGCAGATACAGGAGCTGAGGTTACTGTATTACATAGTAATATTGGTAATAAAGAAGCCACATGACAGATCTGGGGATTGGGGGCAATCTGACTCCTGTCCTCCGAAGGTGTTAATTGCCCCAATTAAAGAACATGTCTTGGGTGTGGATCTGTTGGCAGGAGGAACAGTTGAAACTTTAAATGGTCATTTCTGCTTCAGGACTTCACAAGCAGGATTTGCTATTCAATCTATAACCGTCCTGTGAGGATTCCTGAAGTGGGATCCCGTTGTGCTGCCCATGCCTGCCGAAGTGGTAATTGTAAAACAATATCATATTCTGGGGGGAGGACAAAATCACTCAAACCATTCAGGCACTTCAACAAGTGGGAATTGTTAGGGAAATTATGACTGCTTTTAATAATACTATTTGGCCTGTTCATAAACAAGACAGCACTTGGTGAATGACTGTAGATTATAGAGAACTGAATAAAGTCATTCCCCCTGCTTGCAGTTATGGTACCAGACATGGTTACTCTTATTGAAAAAAAATCAGCAAAAACTTACAACCCTGGAAGGTGGTGACAGACCTTGCTAATGCTTTCTTTTCAATATCTATTGCTTCAGAAAACCACGACTGGTTTGCCTTTATCTGGCAACAAAAGCGATATAATTTCCAAGTCTTGCCCCAGGGATACAAACACAGCCCCTCGTTTTGCCACCAAATGATAGCAGCTGATGTGGCACTATGGCCTGGTACCGTGGCTGTTTACCATTTTATTGATGATTTACTGAATATGTCAGAATCACAACAAGAAATCAAAGTGGCTGTTGCATTGCTAAAAGTGCATTTACAGGACTGAGGCTGGGCAATTAATCCAAAGAAAATACAGGGCCCTAGTAAATTCTGGAGAATAGTTTGGTATGGACAGATTAGAGAAATACCAAATAAGGTACAGCAAACAGTCCAGCAATTTCCTGTGCCAATCACAGTAAAACACAGAATTTTTTGTGTCTTTTGGGGTATTGGAGAACTTTTACCCCATATCTGGCGGAATTAATGCACCCTCTGAAGAGATTAACTAAAAAGTTTGTTTGGCAGTGGACCAAGCAATAACAAGAAGCCTTTGATGCCTGCAAAAATTTTTTGATTGAGCATGCACAATTATACACTTCTAGGCGAGGACATCCTTTTGAATTATAAGTAACAATTCCAGATGATACAGTCTGGTGAGGATTGTGGCAGATGACTGGGCCAAAAAATCAGAAAGAACCTATTAGCCTAGATGTGAAGATTCATATATTACCTCCTGAGAATACTGTATGGTTTTGTACTCTAAACTTCTCTTATTTTACATCCTTTATTGATATCAGATTCTTGAGTTCTTGCATTTCAGGTATCTTCGATGAATACCTGTGCCTTATCTAGAGGAAAATGGTGTTAATGGTGTCACAAACCCAACATTGAATTGAAGTTCAATCTGGAAAAGCTCAATCAATAGCTCTCCAATCTGTGTGGACAATCCTCCCACATCAGGTTATTAAACCCAGAGTAATGTTAACTGAAGGAGATGGAGCAATGGCATATGTATTACTGGAAGGAGATGACACTCCTGTTTTCCTCCCCTATCACAGGTTGGCTTGTCATGCTTTATAGTCTTATACTACAAGCACACACCTTAGACACATTTCTACAAGATCAGCATGCACATGCTTAGATTTGGTTGGCCTTTACTGTAACTGACTCATCTGCCTTTTATATTAAGGGAAGACTAATAACTACAGATCTTTTGACAATGTGTTTCACTGGCAGGCTAACCCCAGTAGCTGTGTTACAAAATTATACTCTGCTAAGTGATTTTGATATTAATGTTTCTCATTGCTATTTTTCCTGAGTAGCTAATGGATGTATGCCAATGAACATCACCAAATTGATTGACAGTGGACCATTTCCTCCTTCCACAACACAAACACTGCCTCAATTTTGAAGGCATGTGTTGTTTCAACATCACTGATGGATCAGCCAGTGTAGAGGATGACATTCAGCATCCCCAGGACTAAATGCATCAAGTGAAACAATCTAATGATGGTGCCTGGCTGACTGAGTTCTTCAATTCTCTGACAGGATGAATGGGATGCCTGATCAAAAGCAGCTTTACCAGCCCCAGCAAGAGTGGTCGCTTAAGCAAGGGGGTGCAATGTGGAAATACAATGGAAGATTGGCAGGAGGATTGTAAACACACTCGAGTAACTTGCAGCTGGGGTGCCAAAAAACACATACATATATATATATATATATCACACTAATCGTTGTTTAGCTCTGTGTGCTTGATGGGTAGAATGTCTGTGTTTAGATAACACAGGCCTGTGAGAGACTCAGAGGCACCTTATCGAACATCCCTGAGATTCCTGCCCTGATGTGGGAAAGATCAAAGCACAGTGGAAAAATACGCCTGCAAAAATCCCTGATACAGGTGAAAGCAGCAGGTTTGAGATCTTTTCTTTCTTCTCCTCTTTCTGGCTAGCAAGGACTGAGCTCTGCAGTGCCTGTGTCCCCGCTTGCGTGCCTCTGCCTGGGTGTTGCTGTGCAGATTCCCCAGGTCGCAAGGTAATGAGAATAAATTTGCTCTTTGCATTTCATCCGTGCTTTTGTGGTTGTTCCTGTGTCCTGCTTGTGCTGGCTCACACAGTCTATCATTAGACTCTGCTGCCCATCTGTTTGTTTGAAGCCCCTTAAGCCTCATGAGGAGTGAGCTAAGTTGCACGGTGAGGAGTTTCTCAAGTGCTGGCTAAAGTCTCAAACCTGCTTCTGTTGAAGTCAAGAGAGTTTTGCAGCTTCAGCTCAGTGGGGAATCATGCTTTAAAACTGTTGCCCTCTGGTGAATAATACTAAAAGTGAAGCACATCTGGCAGATGTCTAAATTCATTCCTCATTTGATGGGGTAGAGACTAAGTTACTGCAATCAATAATCTGGTAGTGAATTTCCACATATAACCATGCGGTTGCCTCCACATATACAGCATATGGATTTGTGACAGTGTAATGGTCTCTGTCACGAGTCAAGAATCTGAAAGGTGGAGAATTAAATAGAGGAGAATTTCAAAAGTCATGAAGGAGGCAAGCTGTGACTAGATGTTCTGTGGTTGTGTTTCCATTCTTCAGTGTAATCGGGAATGGAAGAGATGGATATACTCAAGCACACCGGTTATTTTGACACAAGATAGACACCTGTAAGTAAATCTGACAGGCTGAGAAATAAAGGCTAGACCATCATGGCTACAGTGTTTCTGAGAGACATCCCAGACTTCTCAGCCTTTTTCTGGCTCAGTACCATGTATCAGAAGTTAGGAACAGCAGGCTTTCTAATAGAGCTCCTCTGAATTTGGTGCCTTGCTATGAAGTTGGGCTCTTTGGTTGCTGTATGTTACAGCAGCCTTTCTCCTGTTCCAACATCCACTAAAAGTTAATAAAAAAAATTAACTCCAGTGTGTAGTTCACAGAGCAGCACAAACTGCAATCAGCAGCCTCACAAGGCCAGCGGCTCTTGCAGGTTGCAGCTTCTGGTCTCATACAGATTTACAGCTACATCTGACATGGTAACACAGCAAGTTCCTGCTTTCCACTGGGGCATTCCATCCCTTTTAAGGCTTCAGGAAAGGCAAATAAAACCAAATGATGAAATAAAAAATCCTTCCTACCTTCCTTTTGTTTTAGGCCTCTCCTCTTCTGACTAAAGGAGGTGAGAATTTAATTTAATGTTATCATTCCTCATTCATTTGGTAGAAGCTGAGACATTACAGTAGTGAAAAACAGCATGGTGCCTTAACGAGTGGTTCTCAGCCTATCAATGTTGACTGGATGAAACTCTGATATTGTCATGGGAACTTAAAATTAAAAACTGAGGTCAACTGTGAGAGCTAAGAATGTTATTGCCAGCTATATGTTATATAATTGGTATTACTTCTATCAAAATTTGAAGTGCACCTAATACCTAAAATAGCCATTAAAGGCCAGGGAGCACTTAAATTGACTGATCACCATGGAATACTTTTCCTTCTCTTCCATTTAATTATCCAGGAAAAAAAAGCTGTAGGCATAAACTATGCTGTAGGTTTTCCTGCAACAGATTTGCATTCTGAAATTTCTCATTTTCAGGAATTTTGACAGATCAAAGAACAAGAACAAAAAGCAAGAACAAATGCAATCAAGCTGCACAGATATATAAGAAGGGGAAACAGCCTGTTGTTCTGACTGGGCTATTAGAGGCTTAGCCTTTGTGGTAGTTCAGAGGGAAGGTTTGAGGTCTGTCTGTTGTTGAAAGTGAGGGTGAAAGAGGAAAAGCTGATAGAAGAATTTTCCATTTGATTAGGCTATAGGCTCTGGGAAATAAAGAGCTTTTCCAAGTTTAGTGTAATTTTATTTCTGATTTCTCTTTCAGGGAGAATTATCTCTGCATTAATAAAATGCATCAGATCTTCCAGCTGATTTTAAAGGAATGGTCACAAGCTCCAGGAATGTAAAAATAAACCATATCAATTTCATTCCTGGGCATTCATTGCAGAGTCACCTCTACATTTGGTAGTGACAATTGCTAACATTAAATGCTTACTACTTGCACTGATACTGATATTTTAATGTCCCATCTGGCTTGATAGGGCAAGCACTTCCATACCAACAAGTAACACTCAGCTATGGTGTGCTGTTCAGGAGCCAAACTCACACTGCCACTTCCAACTCCCATTCAGGTTTGGCATGGCAGAGTGAGAAGGCTGCACAGGTGTTGTATTGCTGGAACAGCACCAGCTTAAACTACAGCTGTTAGTCTTTCCCTTCCCCCTTGTATTGTGCGATACAAGTAGTCAAACAGCACCAGTCTTGCCTCATTTTTTGAGATGGGATGGAAACCCTCAGATTTATGTGTGGCTGGCTGAGTGGAATCTTCAAGTCCTGTCAATCAAGCACTAGTTCTAGGGCATCTGGGTACGGTGAGGCAGTAGCTGGAACAGGGGTAATAGTTCTTCCTGTGTGTATATAAACACTGATAGTTCAAGGTTCCTGGTGAGTAATGTTCTTTGCTGTCTGGGTAGATTTGGCACTTTGCGGTCAAATAGGATGAAGAAATTGTTCCACGCTATGTTTCCCTGGGAGTAGCTCCAAGCCTATATTGTTATTCAGCAAGTCATGATTCAGTTCCTTTTCCTCCTGTGATGTGGGGCTCAGTAATAACGAGGCAGTTTTCTAGGACTGCTTTTGCACAAACTTGTTGGACTAGCTGGAAGAAGGATCTAGGTTTCTCACTGTTTCTTGTTGGCCCCATCCCTTCTATGTGCACCAGAGGGGGCTCATCAGTGTCACCTTCTTTTCTACAGTACAGCTCACCTGTGAGATAGACTGCACTGGACAATAAAAAGACTGCCCTTTTACTTCTCTGCAGAGTCCAACATTCAGTGTGCAAGGTCCTATAAAAGAAGCCTCCATAATGTGTGGTGGGTCACCCATGTAAGAGGAAGTAACTCCACATAAATTCTGAGTTAGAGACTATTTATCATCATGGCTATGAAGCCATGAATGGTGCACAGGGATCTATAGTCAGAACATTAGGGGCCTATTAACAGATGGTATGTAGTTGTATTTTAAGGATGACTAGGCAATTCAGCTCTTTTTGTGGAAAAAAATTTTTAAGGACAAGGTCATTTTCTGAGGCACAAAACCCTAGCTTTGTCACCAGTTGTTTTCACTTTGTGATCAACTATAAACCAGGGAAGACATGCTACTGTTATCTGCAAGCAGTGAGCAGAAATGTAAACGTGACTGATGGTTTTTATTCATCTCCAAGTGAAGAAAGATATTCATGTGCCAGATTACTTTAAAACGCCTCACATCACAAGGCACAGCTTGTTGTAGAAAAAGCAACAGAAGTTATAAGAGCCTGTACTGAAAATATCAAAGTTGAACGCAGTGAAGAGGAAGAGTTTGTTGCAGATCATTGCATAAAGCGTTATGAAGCTACAAAGCCAGAGAAGTGAGTTTTCCGTTGTGATTTTCTCATTGGTTACTACTATCATTGCTGCTGCATAAGTGCCTGAACAGAATCATGTTTCCAAATAATTAACAAGAGATATATCCTCTTATGAGAAACTCAAGATGGACACAAAATGGAAAGGAAACAAAAAAAACTTGGTAATTTAAAGCTACTTTACCTCACCCTGGCAAGTGCATGAAAATCTGCTGAGAAATGTGTGGGGTGTGCTACAGCCCCCATTATCAAGGCTCATGACGTGTTTCTTGTAGGGGAAGTAGCTGTACCGCTGGACAGCCTCTTCCCCACCCCATCATCATCTTGACTGACTCTCTAGTGACAGGGAACAAGAAGCAGAAAGCACTAATCAACTATAAACCCAGTTATTTTTAGGCCCTTTCTCAGTATCAGGCTGTAAGCTGAAATTCACATGAAAAAGTAGAGCTCTGCTATTTTTAGAGGCTAATTATTAACAAAAATAACCAGAGTATTCTATCTGTACAAATTATTTTCTTAAATTAGCAGGAAATTTAGTGGAAGCCTTCCTCTGCTTAGCAAATTTCTAATGCACTGATTCCTGAAAGTCACTTTGCATCTGATATCCCAGTCATTCTCTTCCCCTCTCACTGAGCTTCCCATGTTTTACAACAGTTCTAGAAAGACATTATATTCTGCAGGCTTTGCTGAACTTTAGGATGGGGGAGGGGAAAAAAAATTTCCAATTGATCACCTACTCCATGTCCTAGCCAAGCTTTTGATCTGCACTTCAGTGTAGTTTCAAATGTAGTTCACCTCTAGAGGAGGTCTCTGCCTAAGAAGTATCCAGGTTTATCCATTATTACTTTTTAACCTCTGCAGGATAAATGAGGGCAGAAAGGAGAACAAGACTGAGAAATAGCAGTTCCTGAGCTAAAGTGCCAGAGAAAATCAACCGATTTACACAGTTCAGCGCCACTTCAGAACTACCAGCAAACAGGCACCACCATTTAATAGAAGTCCCACATTCGGCACTTTCATTTATCAATTAACAATTAATTAGCAAAAAAAAGTCTGTTTCCCTGCACTGAGCAAAGACACCCCGCCACTTCCTTTGAAGCTGTGGCTCACTGGTTCTTAATATGTTATAGCACAGATTTTTCTCTCGATCACCCATCATAACCAGGCTGGCAGATTTTTGTCCTCTCTGTTGATTTTAAGTCCATCTCACTGTGTGAGTTTGAAGGAGTGGGCCATCTCTTAGTGTGGGTTAATCAGAGTATTGCATCCTCTTGCGACCGACTAAACCCCTAGAGCTGGAATGTGACTCTCTGAATCAGCCCCTAAAATGGATGAAGGCCACTGGAGATGGGCAAGGGTGATGTGCCCATAAAACTCAGGGAATAGCAGGTTGTGATTAACCACAGCTGGTGCAAAGAAGCTGACTTTATCTCAACACAAAGGGGCCTAGATGGTGGCCTTTGTTTCAGATAAGCAGCTGTCAACAGCTGAGTGGATCAACTGGTGGATTAAATGTTTCTCCCTGAGTTCCTTAAAGGAGCTGTGTGGGGGAAGTGATTACATGGCTCAGCCCAACAAAAAGTATAAAAGTTGAACAACTAACAGAATAAATTCAATGAGAGCAACCGGCTTAAGCTGCCTTCAACTCAGGTTTTCCTTCCCTGTGACTGCAGACACGCAGTGTCATGGCAGTGAGTATATTACAAAAAACAGGAATGGGAATCACTTTGGTATTATAACTGAACTGCAATTGCAATTCCTATATTTTACTAAGCGTAACTTACATACGTATTGTGTTTTCAGTGTATTTTGTATCACTCTACTAAATCAGAAATCCCATGTAACATCAACTGTCTTCAAACGAGACATTAATAAGACATTTGATACTTAACGTTACAGTCTCCATGCATGGAATATCTAAAAGAAACTGGTCAAGAGAGTATTGGACTCTTAACACCTACCTGCAACTAGTATTTTGATTTGTAATCATTAGAATAAAACTCTTGTGAGGACATTCAAAGCTTTATTTTTATCAGATGTCAAGGGCCCAACTGTAAACAAATAATTCAGAAGAAAAATGGCAGAAAGCCTTTAACTTGTGCTCAGGAGCCCCAGCTGCTAAAACAAAAAAAAGAGTAGCTTTTCTGCCTCACAAGCATGGTTAAGTGTATGGTGGAGGAAAGTTCTGACTGTTTTCTCTTAGGCACCTGGAAGTTCAGGAAGACACTTCTCGAGATTTACAATGAAGAGTGCATCTTCTCTTCCCTCTCCAGACTTACCTTGGAGTGAGAATGTATGAATTTTATACTGAATGATTTCAGGTTAGTTAAAATATCACAAAACGTCTACCTTGAACCACTGCCATTGCTATTCATTAAGGGGATGTCTCCATCCTGGCTTTTGCTGTTACCATTTGCCTTCCCTTTCTTGCTGTTGCCATTTTCATAAGTGGTTGGGCATTTTGTCTCAGCACTCCCATTGATGCCGATTCATAAGGCAGCCTGTGTTATTGTGTGAGGAGAGCCGGCACACACTTGGCTAGGACTGAATGGAAATCCTTGCCTGATTTATGGACACAATGTAGTATGCTTCATCCACAAAATCCAACCTGTGACTGCCCTGACAGCTGTCAACCACAACTTCTCTTTGCAACAAGCTTGTCTTTGAACAAGCGACTGCTACTTGCACCACACAGTGTCAGCTGAAGCTGAATCCTTCCTGCAGGTCTCAGGCATGCAAGGGCAGTCTGCATTTTGCTACCCCATTTCTGTAGCTATCACACACCCTTTCATGCTTTTCTGCTGATATTCTGTGTGGGTCCTGATTCTTCCTTTTTGTTGTGAAAAGCTTTGGCTCTGCCTAGTGCATTCACAAGAGCACATGGGCAGCAAGACTTGCATGTATGTGCATGTGTGGTTCATCTTTCCCTTAAGCAGTTACAGAGAAGGAATTCAAATGAGTGCTGTAAAATCACTACAGACTGAAGAAGTGTCTTCGCTTAGAAGAACTAGAGATCAAAAAGGAAAATACTAGAGACAGTATGAGTAGAAAATGTAATTGATAGTAGAAAGATCTATATAATTAGTCTTGCATTGATGCTGTGTAAATAGGCTGATCAGCATGAAGACTGATGTTCTCCAATTAAAGTGCTTCTGACCTGTGATTTTTCACTGATTCATGTGACTTTTCTTAACCTGAAAAGCTTAGAGTGAATCTCAGCTTTAGAAAGGTTTTTACCATTCACAGTTGTGAAGAAACCTTGAAAACCCTGAGTGAAAGTTTCTGGTACTGAAAGGCCTATAAAAGGAACACATTGACACAAAGTCGGTGGGGGTTTTTTTTAGCCAGTCTTATCACCTTTCCACATAGGACGTTGGAATTATTGTTCTCTAGCCACAGTATGGGCACAGCATGATGCACAGCAATGCAGAATTCTTTGCTGCACCAACCCCATCTGTGTTCCAGTGGCGGAACAGGCCTTCAGTTTCTCTTGACTTTTGATGTGCTGGTGGATGGGACAAAAAAAAAATTTCCATCAAAATCTGTGCATTGTCTGAGATAAGTGTGAGTCAAAGGATAGGACTGAAAGTGTTGCTTGCTAGTTTTCTGAACATTAACATGATTTAAGAATCAGGGGAAAAAAAACAGAAGAAAGAAAAATAGTAGAAGCAAAAATAGTGTTTCCCTATAGCCTGCTGCTGGCCATGTCACTGAATTCAGATCTGAGAAAGCTGATTTATCTTTTTCATGTATCTCAGGACCAGAAGAACAGCATTTGGCTCACTCCAGTACTACTCATACCTCATTTCCAAGAAACCTTTTTCCCAGTTTTTCTAGTGGTGATTGTTGGAAGCTACAACAAATTAACATGGAGAGTGGGAGAAGATTCAAGGTGATTCAAGGTTTTATTGACACAGAATACTGGGGTTGTTTTTTTTTTTTTGGAACATATCAAGCTTCTTGGGATCCTGTTTCTTTAAATATTTCTCCTGTTCATGGAATGATTGGCAGCTGAGTGGGATAGAGGAGAAGAATCATCAGCTCTCACTTCTGAAATGGCTGCACATTCAGAATTAATGGGGAGGGAGAGCTTTCTGACAGGAGGAAGATTCTGAGAATGTGAAAAACAGGAAAAAATGGGATTTTCCATAGGATTATGAATCAGGGGAGTATGTTTTCAGGGCTGCCATACAAATAAAAATCACTGTGTTTGGTCTGTTAACATTACTGAAGGTTGGCAGCCGAGCCACGCTAGGCTCTGTCTAGGATCAACAGAAAGCAAGAGGCTTCTTTAAAGTATGATTCAGGTTTGAGATGGGCAGAGTTTCCATTTAGAGGTGTTTGTTGATTAGACAGGACAAGCAGGCCACCAACTCAGGCATCTTGTTAAAGCATTTGAATTTATGTGAGCTTATCCAGATCCTAGTTCACCCATTTAAAATAAAATAATAACAGAAAATAAAAAAGATTTGTTGATTCAACGATAGAGAACATCAGGACCCTAACCAATGAGTTGTGCATATTTGTTAAAATAGCATAGAAAACAAATTACTGTCATCAAGAAGATCCCAAAAGAGTGACTTGAATAACTCTTGAACCTTTTCAGGAATTTAGCATTGCAAAAGGCTTGTGAAAATGGGTTTTCTTGAGACACTGAATCACTGGAGGTAAAACCACTCAGAACCGAATAAAAAACAGTGCTTATTTTTCTCCTTTAACTGACAACATAGTAATTTTCAGCAGAATTCTGAAGCATGATGCAAATCAGAGGAATGCACTGTTCTGCCACCAGCAGCACAACTGACACAAATTGTATATCACAAGCAGTAAGGTTTCTTTTGAAGACCATACCATGAAGAAAGATCTGAATGATTAAAAGATGAAGGAAGAACAAAGGAAACTGCAAACAGCATCTCCCCTACCTCCTTAAAAAGGTCCAAATAAATAATATCATCTTTATTCAACCTGGGATTTCTCACTAAAAAGAGATGATTAAGTAGGATTTTGATCTTAAATTGGTGTCAGAGATAATGAAGTCATATGAAGCAGTTAAAAGACTTAAACTAATGCAAAGTGATAAAAGCTAAATATAGAATTGTTGACAAGTATATGAAGTAATGAATTGTCTTGATTTCCTTTGTTCTGGATTGTGCAGACTATCCAACAGCTGTAATAAATCATTGGTCCTTTTTATTGAGACCTCAGTTTGTCAGGTGTAAAAGAAAACATAGTCAATAGAGATGTGAACATAGTCAGCATTTCACAGGACTGAATGTTTGAGGAAACCCAGGGACTGTGTTCTTCTGTTACAGATTCCTAAATTTACCATATTTTTTAAATACCAACCAAGGAAAGAAAAAGAATGCCATGGATAAAATATATATATAAAGCACTCAGATTTCAAATTTTATTTATATCTGTGTTTAACAGAATCACAGAATCACAGAAAAGCTGAGGTTGGAGGGACCCCATTGCTAAAGCAGGGTCACCTAAGCCCAGTTGCCCAGGGCTACGTCCAGATGGCTTTTGAGTATCTCCAAGGAGGGAGACTCCACAACCTCCCTGGGCAACCTGTGCCAGTGCTCAGTCATCCTCACAGTAAAAACATATTTCTGGATGTTCAGCTAGAACCTCCTGTATTTCTCTTTGTGCCCACTGCCCCTTGTCCTGTCACTGGGCATCACAGAAAAGAGCCTGACTCCATCCTCTCTGCAACCTCCCTTCAGGTTATTTATATTCATCAATAAGCTCACCCTGAGCCTTCTCTTCTTCAGGCTAAACAGTCCCACCCCTCTCAGACTTTCCTCATACGAGAGATATCCCTTCCCTTCATCTTTGTGGCCATTTGCTGGACTCTCTTCAGTATGTCCATATCTGTCTTGTACTGAGGAGCCCAGCACTGAACACAGTACTCCAGGTAGTTCACCAGTGCTGAATAAAGGCAAAGGATCACTTTCCTCCACCTGCTGCCAATACTCTGTCTAATGCAGCCAAGGATACCATTGGCCCTCTTTGCACCAAGGGCACATTGCTGGGTCCTGTTCAACCGGGTGTCCACCGAGATTGCCAGGTCCTTTTCTGCCAGCTGGGTGGCCCCCAGCATGTACTGGTGCATGAGGCTGTTCCTCACCAGGTGCAGGACTTGGCGCTTCCCTTTGCTGAACTTCATGAGGTTCCTGTCAGCCCATTTCTCCAGCCTTTATTTGCTTATTCAGATTTATTTTGATGTAAAATCAGTGTTTGAGCAATTTTCTGGTTTTATTTTTCCTCATGATTTGAGATCACCAAACAAGAAAATGGGTAGAAACAGGAATCACATACCAGATCTCCTCTTTCTGGCAAAAATATTAATTCTCTGTTGTTATTTCACTCTTATTTTACACTTAAAATTCATATTCCCCTTAGTGGAGGTTTAAGTGGTAGTGGCTTTTAAGAGCAACTTTGATTCCCAGTGGCCTCTGTGTTTTTAATAGGGATTAGACTTTCACACCTATGAAAAGCCTGCAAGTAATGAAAAATGTCAGATGCAGTCAAGAGGCCCTAAATATAACATACGACATGGAAAATATAAATGGTACTTTATAGAATATGATTAATACTGATGTTCATTATCATGACATATCTTACAGGAAAATGTATTGCTAATGACTTAGGAGAAACTAGCCGCTAGAGAGCTGTTCTCATTCTTTATACAAAAGGTACTCTCTGCACACAGTACAATTCAGAATTGCTAAATTCTGTTGAAAATTGTCACCATAACTAGGTACTTGTAGCATTTACTTCTGCCCTTGTAAGATTGTACTAGTAGTCATGGATTTACAAAAGGATTAACTTTGGCTTCCAAGAAAGATAGGTATTGGTCGTACATAATGAAGCGCATAACAGTGACTTCACGATAACTATTACATTGAGATTCTAAATGAAGCACAACAGATATCTTATTTTTTAAGATTTTAATGACTTAATATATTATCCGTATCTGGCACAGTTGATCTACAAGGTACAACTGATTTTTCCATTCATTCTCTTAGTAGATCTATAGTTATCTGAAGTATTTCAGTATGGTTTAGAGTCTTAAGCCACTTAACATAGGGTTATCATATTTGTCTATGATTGGACAGAAATAGTACATTTCAGGAAATGTCAGACCTGCTCACAGACAATTGTGGTTTGTATGTGCTAAATCCAGTGCATTTGTGAGTCATCAAACTTACTGTACAATATGCACAATAAGTCCCAGGCTTGGTTTAAATAAACTATTTAGTGTCCTGGTTTGAGTGAGTGGCAGGTGTTTTTGGTAGCAGGGGAGGGGGCAACAGTGGTGGCCTCCTGTGAGAAACTTCTTGACGCTCCCCCAGCTCCAAGTCAGACCTGCCTTTGCACCAAGGCTGGGCCACTTAGCTGCGCCTCTGCAATAACATATTTAAGAAGGGGAAGCTGGGAGGAGTGGTAGAAGCGGTGAGGAGAAGTTGCAAGGAGAACATCAGTGTGAACACCAAGGTCAGTGGAAGAAAGGAGAAGGGAGGGAGGTGTGCTAGAGCAGAGACTCCCCTGTATCCCATGGTGAGATGGCAGGGCTGCCCCCCCGACCCCGCCACCCATGGGGGTCTATGGTGGAGCAGATACCGATTTGCCCCACGCCGACCCAAGTGACTGTGTCTGAAGAAGGCCAGGACCCCATGGCAAGAAGGCCCCGCTGTTGTAGTTTGGCAATGGGAGGGCTGCAACACATGGGGGTGACCCACATGCCCGTGGGAGTGACTCATGTCTGGGTTGGTTTGTGGAGGACTGTCTGCTGTGAGAGGGGGACCGTGCTGGGACAGGGAAGGGATGTCAGGAGTTCCCCACCCCGAGGTGGAAGAAGTGGCAGGACTGCACCCCCCCATTCCCTGCCCCCTGCGCCGCTCGGGGGAAGGAGATGGAGATATTGGGAGCAAAGCTATGCCCGGAAAGAAGGGAGGGGTGGGGGAAGGTGTTTTCAAGATGTGACAATGCTTCTCGCAGTCCTACTCCATCTGCTATGTGGTGTTGTTAGTGTCTGTATTAAATTTTATGTTCTCTTTTTCTTCCCCTAACGAGCCTTGGTTTTGCCAGTGCCTTAATGGATGAGTTCATCCTTCCCTGTCCTTATCTCAAGTTCCTGGGTCTTTTTCTTCCCTCCTTCCCAGCACTGGGGAGGAAGGGAGCAGCGCACAGCATCTTTGCCTATTTTCCCCTTCTCAGCACTGGGGGGAAAGGGGGGAGTGAGTGGCATCTTTGCTTATTTTCCACTTCTCAGTGCTGGGGGGGAAGGGGAGAGTGAGTGGCTGCATGGTGCTCAGTCGCCCTGAGCTCAAGCCACGACAACTACAGACTTGGTTTAAATTATACTACAAATTTAAATTATACTACAAGTCCCAGACCTGGTTTAAATTATACAAATGTGTGTGGTGTGCAGAACAATCATCATTCAAAAATACAGGATTCACTTGGCCATTCCAACTGTAGTATAATCCCAGGTAAACCTTTCAAAATTCCTAAATTTAACCTATACAAAATATCTGTGCAGAACTAGAATAAATGTCAAAGTAAGTACAGGTATACAGTACAGGTAAGATGAGGGCCAGGATTTCAAAGGTATGTGGAAGGGTATGTGGAATGAGTGTCGCTCCTTTAAGGGTATCTGGTCAAGGACCTTTTCCAGTGCAACAGGGACAATAAGAAAAGGAGGAAGCCATGAACAAGAACATACAGGGACACAAACCTGACTGACTTGATAAGGGAGGCAGCGGTGAGAACAAACCTGGTCAGTCACATCAATTGATAAGGACATGTGAGAGAATGTGAGAAAGTTTATTCCAGCAAGGTGATCTGACTGGGGACCTGTCAGTTGGGAAACTTAGGGGAAAAGGGGGAAACCTGAAACAAAATACACTGAGACACAGACCTGACAAAACAAACATGGAGGAAATGGCAAGAAACAAACCTCAGCACTCACACAAACTGATGGGCTATCAAGAAACCACTGGTGCCACTTCAGGAAGATCAGCCGGGATGTGGACTGCAAGGGGTGGGCGCAGGAATGGACAGAGCTGTACAGACCCACGGGGTGGGGGGTGTGCAGGGGAAGGGGGAGCAAGAGGGAACAAAGGGTGGTAGACAGAAAGGGGTGTAAGCGGGGCCAGCTGGCTGTAAAACGGGGCTGGTCGGCCGCTTGTCTGGCTGAGCCTTGTGCCTGATCACTGCAGTCTGGCCTGGCTTCCTCTATCTTCTTATTCAATGTTTTCTTAAGCATCTCTCTGCATACACACATCCTTTGTCCCATGTGCTGCAAGGACTCGGTGCCAGCTACTGCTGAGACCTGTGTGTGTGTGAGGGGAAGCTGGTGCCAGCTCCCGGGGTCAGACCTGGGCGTGGGCGCCCCTGGCCTGTGGTGCCAGCGACTGGGACGAGCGGGGTCTCCGTGTCAGCTACTGGAGCCAGTGGGGTTCTTGAACCCCCCATCCCAAAACCAGCTGCTGCCGGGACAGCACGAGCGAGGTGAGCAAGGAGCTCAGTGCCACTCGAGCAGGTCCACGGGTCACTGCCCGTGTGCCTGGTGCCAGCTGCTGGGGGGAGAGACTGTGTCTTCCCCAACCCTGGTGTGCCGGCGGTGTGCCTGCGTATTCACCAGCAACCTCTAAGCTCGACTAGGCGGTCACTGCGGGGGGCTTAGGGTCCAGGCCAGGGTCCCCTGGGCAAGGGGTCCCTGCTGGTATGCCCAGGGGGACTTATGAATGTGAACTGCATGAGGGACGAGTGAGTGCTGCGTGTTTGCAGCAAGCACCAAGTTGGACCAGTTGGCAAGTTGGGGACCCTGTGGGGCAGTTAAGGGGGCCCAAGATCCAGGCAGGGGTGTTGGCCAGGCAGAGAGGCCACACTGGCAATCAAGGGATCTGCAAACGTGTGTGTGTGCACTTGTGAACCTGGAGAGCAGGGGGATCTGTGTGTGTGCCTGCACCTAGTGATCTTCTGCCTCTGCAAACTGAAGAGGCGGGGGCTTGGCTGGCTGTGGATTGTCACGTATGTGAGTCCTGTACGTAGGTGCTGTTGAAGGCAGCGCCTTGTCTGTGGCAGCCTGTGATGACTGGTCACGTCGGTGTCCTCTGTGTGTGTCTGTGTGTGGGTCTGGGATACGTGCGCAGCCTCGTCACTGGTTGAACCTGCAAACAGGAGGTGATCTACACTGAACCAGACAAATATTTTTAAATGCTCCCTTTCTGAATTGGGAGTCTGTACTCCTAACAGCTCACCAAGTTAGTTAAATTTAAACTTGCTTTAGAGCTTTGTTAGCAGTATATCTGAAATGTGAGCTTGTTATTTCAACTTCAAATGGAAGGCTATAGCTTCCTGTAATTCTCAACAACTAAACTGAATTTTGTGAGAACACCCATACAGAGGAAGACTGTGAATATAAAGAATGTTATTCAATGAGAAGCTAGGACTTTTCTGTGAAACTGCCTTTTTAAACATAGATTTTCTATGTCAACAGATAAATATACATATAGAAACATTTGATGTGGTATAAGACTTTAACCAGGATTTTATCATTTTATAGTATATGAGCCCACATTGGCACAGTAGGGTCTTCTCTGGCATAGTTTTAATAACTCTGACAACCTGGGTGCACAAAGAAAAGAAAGTCACAGAATAATATGCAGTTTGAATTTATGTAAATATAAAACATTGTGTGTATATGTATAGATACACACACATGATAAGTAATTTTGTAAGCATATTAATGTATGTTTAAGGAACTGCATACTTTTCTGTGTGGCTGAGATGACAAATGATCACAATGTTAAAGCACTTACTGAATTACTAAATAGTAACAGTAATACAGAATTACTAAATAATCTTGCTCACTCAGTACTAACGCTCATTTGCATTTTAGTTCTAAGACAGGGAGTAGAGTAACTTGATTTGAAATAGTGTTAGAATAGAAATTGTGGTGTCAATGTGACGGGATATCTTGTTGGTAATTCATTAATTATCATACCCTGGAACTACACTGGATACAAATGTTTCTTTAATGGTGATGGTATTTTGTAACCTCATTGAAGCAGCTAATTAAATGACAAGTTTAAAAAACCCTGGTAAAGGAAAGCTTCTCATAAGGCTGCTTAGTAATGGACAAAGAAATATTAATCTTTCTTCAGACTGTAAAGACAATCGTGTACTTCTGAGACTGACTAGTCTTCATTTATAGCAAGGATGACATATATGTCCTTAAGCACTCTGTAAATTTAGCCTAATGAAGTACACTTGCTCGTATTTGGCCATTAAACAGTCTGAGAAATTTCACTGTAAGAGACTGAGATTAATAACCCACCAACTCCAGGCTTGGGTAGCATATTTGTTCTCAAAAGGGCTGCAAATACCACAATTGACTTCAGTGTGTTTTCAGCAGTTATTTAAGAATCTTGGATGTGTACCTAACATTCAGAACACACATAATCCCACTAGTTCCAGTGGAATTACTTTTGCTCCATATTATACAAGGTGGATGAGGAGTGTGTTTAAATATCCTGCCAGTATGGAACTTGATTCTACAATAAATAACCATGCTGAGTGCTGCTAACACACATGAGCAATCCAGTGTGTTCAGCATTTCTTGCATTATTAATAGAACATTTACTGAAGTGTTCAAAGATCTTCAGCAACTGATGTTACCTCCAATAGGTTCTGAACTAGACCTGTTAAAAAGATACCGACAGAGTGTATTTCAAAAGCAGTTGTTGATAATCATGTTGACATAAATCAGGCTTGTATAGCTTTCTGTTAACAAGAGAGTAAGTTTTTGCTATTTCAGACCCATCTTTTGAACACGGTTAAGAAAGGGATATAAGAAAGCATACTCCTAACATTTTTATACAATCATGAAACAGAATTATGAAAACTATTCTTGAGCAAAGCCACTGGTGATTCATCCTTTTTAATACAATTTTATATATAGATGTGAGCTGGTTTTGAATCTATAGAAATCACAAATAATTCTGATGCCACTGGTGCATTTACATGAGGGTAAACCTGTCTTGAGATCAGAATGCCTTTGTTTCTATGGTTAGAATACTCAGTTTTACCCAGTGGAAATAGGTCTTGCAAGCATAAATACTTTTGCCTTTCACTTTACAAAGTGACAAAGACATATTTTATGAGCACTAAGGAGCATTGAGAAAGGAACAGACCTATCACACAGAAAGATGGCACAGAGGCTTTTTTCTTCAATAAAATAATTGTATTGAGGCTACATAAAAGTATGTCTTCTATTAAAAAAAAATCCTATAGTTTCACATTTTTATTAAAATCTCACAGTAATAAGTGAAAGCACCTTCTTTGCTTAAAATCCTTATCTATCTTTGTCTCCCATTAAGTTTGTTTGCTTAAATGAAAAATTGTCTTAGAAAAGCAAGACAGAAATTGAATGCCAAATACAGAGAAAACAGAGACATAAACCCAACTTTGAATTGGGCTAGATTTACTAGTTCTAGGCTAACCTTCATTAAAACTGTATACACACTGTCACAGTACTAGTATTATAATTCATTAAAGTATGTTTAAAAAACCTAAGAAGTGTGACATGGAGTTTAGCACTGGAGGTCTGAATTAACCTCTTGGTACTGATGAGAAATGATAGGTAGCAGGACACATGCTTCGCATGACCTTGAAAATGACAAACACAGTTTTGATTTAATAGAATATAAAGGTTCAGCAGATTAGATATTAATAGAAGGGTGATGTAGTTAAAACACCAAGCTAGGAAAATGATCTTCTCAGTAATATGTCAAGCTCAGCAATGACAATGTGACCGTGATCAAACAGAGGTGAGGTGAGAGCCAGTCTGTGTGCCTGAGGTGGAACTGCGGTGAGCTGGAGCTGAGCTGCTGCTCCAGATCCTGACACGGAAACTAGTGAGGAGTGTCGCATCTTCTCCTGGGTCTACTCATTGGAGCGGTGATTGGGGTGGGTCTCAGAAAACAGTACACGCGTGTGCAAGTGGGTGAAAAGGTTTCACTGACAATCAGTCACGGTATGGCTCTCACAGTATGGTAAGTCAGTTATTTGTGAGACTAGCCATTGATTAACCATTTGTGAGACAATGCTGGTAAAAGCAAATTTCAATGGAGAATTTCAAGGAGGCTTTAATACACACACCTTGATAACTAATTAAAAACAGTCCCATGTTTCTCTGTGTTATATTCTTTCCTCATTAATGGTTGGTTGGGGTGAATCACAAGGCTAGAAATACATACTATATCATCTTGTTGGGGTGAATCACAGAGCTAGAACTACATACTATCTCTTCTTATTCCATGACTGACTAATGTAGTCAAAAAACGGTCAATGTTTTTACTCTCTCTTTCTGACAGAGAAATTAAGGTTTGCATTAGACCTTGCCAGCTGTTACAAAAAACCTGATTATTTCCTTATTTACAAGCTGTAAAAGGGTTAACTGATCCACTCTCCTGATGGCCTCCTGCTACCTCTGCCTACAGCTCCTGGATTCCTGACATTTGTTGAATTCAACAATGGGACAATGAAGCACAACAAGAAAATATTCTCCAAGTACATAGGCACCAAAAGGGAGGCTAGGGAAAACGTGGGCCCATTGCTAAATGGTGCAGGGGCCCTGGTGACAAAGGATGTGGAAAAGGTCAAGGTACTCAGTGTGTTCTTCGCCTTGGTCTCTACTGGTAAGACCGGCCTTCAGGAGTCACAGTGTGATTCTGTGACTTTTTGATGTAAATTTAAGTATGTATGTCTACTGTTCCTGCTTTTATGGAAATGAGCAGCTTCTCTGGATGCTGACTGTATTGCTCTGTCTTTCCTGCCTACCTTCCTCCCTCTTCTTCCTTCCTTTCTTCCCTTTATTTTCATATCCACTCCCTCAGTTCTTCCCTCCCTGTGCACCTGCCCACCCCCTTTCCTATCTGCCTTTCTTCCCTCCTTCCCTCTCTTCCTTTTCTTTTCCACCTTCACAAAGTAATTTCATTATGACCTTTGACCTCCAGTAAATTTAAAAAGCACATTCTGTTTCATGACTAAATATTTTCCAGGGCTTTTACTTGAGGGCAATTTCACGTTTGCCACTTCTAATCCCAGAAATCTAAGAGATCATCAAACCTCACAGAGCTGAAAAGGATTTAGCTGAAATTTTAGTCTGCAACGTACTTTCTTGCACAATAAAATATGTTCCCTTTTTTGTCTTCTCTGCCCAATAACTCTTCTTGTACCCAGTTTTATTCTTTCACATCCTTGGTCTGCTTCAGGCTTGCAGAGGACCTAGTGGGTTAAATCAAAGCAAACAGGTAATGATGGCCCTTACTTTTTTTTTAAGGCTCAACAGTAGAATAGGCAGAGCATCCCTAACAATTGCTGAACACCCCTTGCCTAAATTCAGCTACTTCTAATTCAGTTTAAAACACATGACTCCTAAGGAGGCAACTATGTTATGATGTGGCTAACACCATCTCATTTGATTTCCTTCTGAAACAGCTGTTCCAGCTGTACAGTTACACAGAATGCAAACTGTAGGTAAGAAGCAGTGCTGCTTTTCAGATTTGAGCTCTCTTCTTTCTAGAGGAAATAAATAAGAAATGACTAATCCAAAATACCAAAGTAAAACATGCCAGATACACAGCTGGGCACAGTCACAAGGGATTTCTGCAGAATACACTTTATTGACACTACCTGGCCATGTGCACTTAATCAGTTAGTCTTCTGCTATAAAGTTCTTCCAGTGAAGAAAATATTCTCTCTTTCCATTCTCATAACATTTCTGCAGAGCTTTTAGTTAAAAGGATGTAAGCAAGATGCTATATAATACAATGGTCATGGGCCTGAGAAGATGACCTGTAAGAAGAGATTGCTGTCTGCTGAATTTATTTGATTCATGGAAAAGGAGGCTAAGGGACAATCTAATAGCAGCCTGCAAGTACTTGAAAGATCATTAAAAAGAAAATGGAAGCAAACTCTTCTCAATAGCAGCAGTTGAGATAACAAGTTGCAAAGGTCACAACTTGCAGTTTGGGAGGTTCACATAGGACAATAAAAAAAGCATTTTCACCCAGAGCTCTGTGCAGCACTGGAAGCAGTTGCCTGAAGAGGTAGTGGAATCTCTGTGCTTGAAGATTTTTTCAAGACTTGGCTAGAGACAGCAATGTCCAACATGATCTAATGCTGGTGACTGTTCTACACTGAGTGTGAGGTTGCTTCAGATATTCTATAGAAGTCCCTTCTAATCAACACATCTGTGTTTCTGCAATGCCACTGAGTGTGATACCGATTTATAAAGGACTCGTTGGCATTACTACTGATATATCCCAATGTAACTGAGGTTAGAGTAAAATTTAAAAAATAGGTATCCTGTACTTCAGACAGAGTAATGTCTAATACAGGGCACAATCATGAGCTATGTGGTCCTCAAACAGAAGTAGCTCAGAAGGAGTTATGGGAAGGGTTAATTACTTCCCTCTTTGTGACTAAGAAAATCAGTAGCTGGTCTTTATCCCAAGCTGGGGTCAATGGATTGATAAATAGTATAAGGATGCAACCAGAAACTGAAACAGATGGCAGGGTCTCCTCTCCTATCTAAGTGAGAAATTAAGGTCCACAACAGAGATAAGTTTGGATTGATGAACTGTTGTTGGAGGCCTTTGCTTGGTCACACATTATTCTGGCCTCTGAGACTGGGTTTGAGCTTTCTGGTGCTATTGGAAGCGATGAAAGAAGCTTTTTGGCCAGAAAAGGACAAGAAGGACAGAAGAACTGCTAGGCCACATGTGACCCCAAGTGTGCATCATGGGCACTGAAGGAACACTTCAACACTAATCCTTGGACAACGCTATATGCCACTGCTTCCCAACCAGTGTATGTTTACTTTCATCGTGCTATTACAAGAGAGGCAAATGTTACTTTTTCATTCAAAAACGGGAGGGGGAACTGTGGCAGAATGGTTCAGATATACTTGGATCTTGCACAGGACAAGATGAGCACTAGGAACTTCAGTGTATGGTCCAGACCAAACAGTATGCTGAATGTAAAGCTTGCCAACTGCACTATGATGAAGAGTTTGCCACCAGGAAAAGCTGAGGAAGACAGTGGTATAACACAATGTCTTAGAAGATAGACACCTCCATGCACTTCTCTTCCAAAGTTGGTTTTTTTCCCCATTCTTTCTCAAAAAAACTTAAGGAACTCCTTTTCTGTAACTAATGGCTAGAAAAGGTGGTAATGCCCCTTTTAAAACAATTAATTCACTCTGGGAGGAAAAGACCAGGTACCATGCAGTCCTCAATACACGCAAACTTCCAAGAGCATGTCTTAAGTGCAGGACAGGATATTTTAAGTGAGGGAGAATAGTATTCTCCTCACCTTCTTTATGGTCTCTCTGTCTAAAATTTTAGCTAAACATTTTACTCCCACCATAATTTCCTTGCAAATGTTCCCTTCATTCTGGAAAGCAAAGACATCGAGATTTTATGATCACCTTTTACACTCAAAATACAAAGCAAAATTATATTTAACTTTTGTGCTTAACAGAGTTTTCAGAAAAGCAAACTTGGCAGCGAGTGCTTCTTCAAGTGCAACTGCCTTATTTCCAATTCTGGTCTCTAAATCTCCAAATTGTTGATGCAATAAAATGAAGATAGATAGGTTTTCTATTCCAGGTTTTCAAACTGAGTTTCTATTTTAAGAGATATGCAGATTATGGAAAAGACAAAATTTTACATATCTTTTAAAATTTGGATTTTTTGAGATAGATTTTTCACAACTGGGACCTGAAAAACCTAGCTTATAAGAAATAAATAAAGCCATCATCCGTCATCTTTCTACACCTCTCAAATCTCAGTTTAAAACTGAAATACTGAGTGAAATAGTGTCCATCCTCACAGTCACTGTGATGTAAGAAAGTAGTCTCAGCTTCCATGCAACAGCTTGAAAGCAATAGCACGCCAAGAGACTCCAGGGAGCCAGTCAGTACCTGTTCAAGAACACAGTAAAGAGCCAGGTAGGCTGTGATTAGTCAGCAATGGCTCCATTCTGACATGGTGAAGACACCCTTGTGGCCATCAACTCAGCCACTTAGTGGCCAATCTCCACTTCCTTGAGATGAGTGCTTCCTGTCTGTTGCTTAGCGGTTATTCTCTGTGAAATCAGAGGTAGGAACGACCAGTTTCATCATTCACCACCTTTAACTGTTCATCGCCTCATCTGCCAGTGAAGTGAACTTTGCTGCAAACTCAGAAAGGCTGAGCAAAATCTTATTAAAAGATTAGGCTCAATGCTTTTTAACCTTTCTGTATTTCTCTGCTCTGCCTGTACCAGTAAGTGCACAAGCCTTCATCTTTCACAGTCAGGCTGAGGGTGAAGCTCTGGAAGGCACGTAAGTCAGTCTTGCTAAGCTCACTTTTGGTGTGGAGGTAGAAAAACTACAAAGGTGGTCATCTACAGAATTTTTTGCACTCTTCTCTGAAGAATTTGGTGGTTTTCACAGACTGAGGTTGGAAAAAAGAGTCATTACAGCAAAATCTGTGCAAAGTGATCACTAGCAGGGAACCTCTCTTTTAGTATTGCCATAATGACAACAATATGATCTGGTCCCTGCTGTCACCAAGATGAACCATACCCTTTCTAAAAAATACCAGTCGTCTTGACACTAAAATGCTGTTCACTAGACAACCCTATGCTGGCAGAGGATGATCCACGATCAGATATCTTTATCTCGAAACTCTGCTTTAAGTGATTGCTGTTATTCTTTATTTAAGCACAAACATTTTTGATCCTATTCATACTATTAATGACAACCAAAAGTTATTTCTTCAATGAGGCCAAAAAATTATGGTCAATGTCTTGAATTGTTAGTATTAAATTTGAGAAAAGAATGGAATACATTTAACTACACTGAGATCTTCCGCTGAGCTAAATTAATGTTCTGCACAGTTGAAGTTGGTAGGAGAAGATGGCTCAGAGCCACATTTCTGCTCCCCCATTCCTGAGTTGGCTAGAAACCAAAAAAGCCCCCATGACTATATTAGAACTGACTTGTTACTAGCCTGAGTAGTATGGGCTACTTAGTCCTAGTAGGAGCACTGTACAGGTAGGAGCACTGTACAGGATCAAAATGGGGTAAAGTGGAATGCTCCCTGCTTTAACTCAGAGCTGCCTCTACTTTCACAGGCCTGGATCTCATGATACTGCACCAGTTAGATTAATCTGTATGGGGAAGCACGTCTGTCATGCCTGTTACCCCAGATCTTCAGAAGAGTATTTTTTTTCTAATCCAAACCCAAGCTTTGTATAATAGGACATTCAGGGAGGACTCTTTTGCTACCATTAATAAATTATCTAATGTCTTTATTCTTAGCAATGAAACACCTATCTTTTCTTGCTACAGACACTGTGAAGTCTCCAGCATAAGAACTGCCTTTTATGAAGTTACTGTGCAATGGCATTGTACAAAACCAGCCCAGTTTCAGGTTCTAGGATTGTTTCGGTCAGCAACTCACCTGTTATATGTAAATGTGTATGTCTGTTGGATGTGCCTGTAAACCCTGGCACATTGTGCTATTGCAGGACTTTGTGCTTACTGCAACCTTTCAGTACTTAAAGGGAGTTTATAAGAAAGATGGGGCCAAACTTTTTAGCAGGGCCTGTTGCGCTAGGACAAGGGGTAATGGTTTTAAACTAAAGGAGTGTAGATTTAAGGAAGAAATTTTTTACAATGAGGGTAGTGAAACACTGGAACAGGTCGCCCAGAGAGGTGGTAGATGCCCCATCCCTAGAAACATTCAAGGCCAGGTTGGATGGGGCTCTGAGCAACCTGATCTAGTTGAAGATGTCCCTGCTCAGTGCAGGAGGGTTGGACTAGATAAGCTTTAAAGGTCTCTTCCAACCCAAACTATTCTATGATTCTATTCCCTTCACCTGGCATACGTCCACAAGCTACATTCAGGCACACTTCTGAAATCTCACTTCTTTCAATTTGTTTCCCTATTAATATGGATTCCATTTAATGCATTTAACGTAAAAAGACACAGAAACTGCAATCTACAGCAGGTCAGCACCACGAATTTTGCAGAATTTTCATGCATATGTTCCACAAAGAACAGTCTCTCACTTTTTTTTTTTTTCTCTGTCTGAGTGCCCTTATTTGCAGAGAACTCAATCCCGGTTCTGTTATTTACACAAACAGTACTGTTTTATTTCGACAAGTCTTCTTTCATGACTAAAGATACAGAGGTTCATTTTTATATCTTGAGGAAAAATTCTACACCTTTTGTTCCAGTAGAACTTCCCTTAAAGTTCACGGGATTGCCAAGGGGAATAAAGATTTTCTGAACCTTTTTTTCCCCTGTGCACTCCAAGCAAAGCTTGAAACCATTCTAGCACGCTTCCTATTAGTGTGAGTCCGTGGCCTTCAGTAAGGCTCTAAATAGAAAAGACTTGTGGTTTTATTGCCCTTGACTTTTCATTTTATATAAAGCACCATGTACTCTCAGGCTGCTATAAACACATATTCCACTTAATTCCACTTAAACTCCGGCAGACAGACCAATATCAGGCTGTTATCAGTACAATAAAATTACAAAACTATTCTGAGCCTGATCCAACAGCACCTGTGGCAACACTTCCACTCACTTAACTGTTTTGTATCAAGCTGTAAGGCTACGGGGATACTGGTAATATAAATGTCTGTACAACCTGGTACCATGGGAGCACACTTCTGTAAGTTTCCCGGTAACATGAGGTATCTTCCTTGACTGGAAAGTAATGCCAGTGAGCTATTGCTGTTATCTTACTGTAGTTTTGGTCTTCCCTTGTCTGTATTTGTTATCATTTGTTTAAGCTTTTTAGGCTAACGAGTCATCAGATGGGTCGTTAATGGACTAAAAAGTTTATCATACAGTATCCATGTTCTTTGTCTTAATGTATTTTTTTTTAAACTGCCCTACTACTGAAACAGTATACTTGCCATATTTGGCCAAAAGTTTGATTAATGCTCTTAGTTGTGGTAGATGTAAAAAAAAAAAAAAAATCTACTATGAAGTTGTAACATAAGTAATTGGCTCAAATCAGTCTGAGTAAGAATCAGAAGGTTTTTGGAATGATTTGGAAGTGGGGCATTTTGACCATTTAACACAATGTTTTAACTCTTCATCTCTCTTTATAGCTGACATTTTTTACATCATGCGTATCACCACAGCATCAAATACTTCAGAAATTTAGTGAGTATCAAATCATGCATATTACTGGTACCCCACTGGTTTCAAATGAAGCAAATTTACACCAGTTGCAGATTTATACCAATTGCTAATTTTCTCTGATGCTGCGATCAGTCCAGAAGTGAGATGCTTTGCCTGTATTCCTTCTGTCACAGAACATTTGCAAACTTCAGGAGAAAGTTAGAGAAATACAGGTTTGAAGGTCAAACTGGTATCATATGACTGCTAAATATAGGTGCTCGAGGACTGAAAGAGCTTCAAAGGTCTTGGCATATTTTGCTCAGTGCACTTTTAAGTCTGAACATATGCAGACTACTCTCAGTACATAACAGATCTTATCACACATATGAAAATTAATAAAATAGAAAATATCTTGGCAGGTGTTATGAATGTATCCCTCTGATTTTCTTAAGGTAGAAGTGCAGCAGGATATGCCTAATCTGCAATATTTTCACTCTCATTTCACAAATCTGTCACTGATGGATACTCTGAGGAGCGGAAGCACAGCATTTTCATATTCTCCTAACCTGTATGCAGCATTGGAATGAAACTGTCGTTATTAAGAAAGCCTTCTCCATAAAATGACATTGCAGTGTGTGCAGCATTGCACAAGCAGAAAGACAACGGCAGTTAAACAGCAAAAATACACTTCACAGTGAATTGAAATAGAAGAGGAACATTTAAAGAGCTCCTCTCACCTATTTTCCCTGTCTACAGACAATCTCCAGTGAAAAACGGCTTTGAAAGGAACTGGCTGTACTTGTACGTTTCTCTTTGCAGTACTGCCCAGGATCCTGGGACTTTTAATGCAATATGTGCTGTCAGTACTACGACAGTTTACAGATGTGCAGCCAGACTTCTTGCTATTTATAGATGCCTCTTCTGCAAACAGTACTCTATGGGGTTGTAATGCAGTAGCAGGCATGTTCTTTGGTTTAATGCTCACATCGCATTCATTTAAGAAAACCCTGCTCTTCACCTGGCATGGCAAAGGAGGCATATTTACGAAGGTCAAGCAGGGAGAGCACTATTCGGAGGAGAAATGTGAAATTCCTGAGGGAGCAGGACACCTACTGGGAGGACTATCTGAAAGAAGGAGACGTTTGGCAGAAACATTGGAAGAATAAAGAAGGGAATAGCCGTGTGCTCGCTCACACTGAAGTGGTGATTTTGTTCTTCGTTACCTCTGCAGGGCAGCTGGGGAGGATGGTCAGTGCCCCCAGTAAGGGCAAAGCTTGCTTGGGGTGCAATGTCCCTGGGGGTCTGTACAGGGCTGCGCTGCGTATCACTTAACCACGCGTTAAGTGTTCAGTCGGAGTGCTAGGCACGGTCTATTAATAGAAACGGGGAGTTTGGCACACACTCGCACTTTCGCCTGTCTCCTTCTCACATGCTCCCAGAGAAGCTGGGACTGCATCCTGCATCCTTCTGCTTTTCCAGATCTGAGACTTCGCACACTGCCGTTATCTCTTGAGAAGTCTCAGTGAGGTCAAGGCAGCCCTAGACAAGTAAACGAGGGCTGCTCAACCCCAATGTTGAGGAAAACGAAGGTAACGGGGGGGCGGGGGGGGGGGGGGGGCGCGGATTTCTTGCAGAAAATCTGAGAGCTCGCAGGGTACCCACCCCCTCGGTCCGAAGGCAGTGCAAAGCTATTCTCGGCACTGCCCAGGCCAGCCGGGCGCAAGGGGGAATGCTCCTCCCCCCCTCTGCCCCCGCGTCGGGCAGCTCCGCTCGGCAACATGCGGGATGCTGCAGAGACACGGATGCTCCTGAAGTCCCCCAAACGATCCCAGCAGAGGCCCCGCGGCGTTTTTCCAGGCGAAAATCACCCAGAGCTGGCAAAGGTGCTGTCGCCAGAGTCCGTCTTTGTCCCTATCAGCCTCAAACCTTTCCTCAGCGCCTCACACACACCCCCATCCCCTCCCCGCAGCCCGCACGGACCCTCCCCCCCAACCCGGCCACCCAACTTCCCGGGGAACCGGCCGTAAAGCGGCGGCTCCCGAACCCGAGCCACGGGAGGGTTCCGCGGGGTGCGAAGTTCTCTGCCGAGGGGGAGCGGGGTTGGGGGGGGACACACACACGCAAGCAGGAAATCATAGCAGCGACAGAGGAGACAGGAAAGTTTATTTGCACTTGCTGCTGCTTCTGCTAAGGGAGCTGTGCTCGGGGCTGGGGGAGCTCGGGCGCCGGGCTCTGCCTCGCATCCTTACCTCGGTGCTGTCGGCAGCGTTCTCCGCCATTTTCCTCCTCAGGAGCAGGCAGCGGGAGGAGTGTTTCATTCCCATAAGAGCTAGCCAAGGGGTTGGGGCTTCGGGCTTGATGTTTTTGTTCGGTGTTTTTTCAAAGATCTCCAAACACTGGTGTGCGCCAAAGGGTAGGGAGAAAAAATTACGGGAAACAGCAGTAAATCAGTCAGCTTTGTCCTTTCTGCGTCGTCCACGGGGAATGTTTGTCGCCTCTTAGCATCGGGAGCTCCTCGGGCACTTTCAAGTCTTCGTCTTTCTCCCCTTTCCTCCAGCAAGCTCTTGGGATGGGCAGAGAGAGGCGGCGCGGCACACACTCTTCAGGTTAAACTAAAAGGCTGTCGGGCTGTGAGTCCTCCCCTTCTGAGAAAGCAGTCGGGCTAAACAGGAGAGAAGCACCAGCTAAACTGAACTTGGGCGTGCAGTGACCAGCTGGGCATCTTTGTGTCCTATGGCTACTCTTCCAGAGGCAGAGGGAGCCAGAGACAAAGCAACAGGGCAAGGAAATCATAGCCCTTTATTTTCCTTCTTTGGGCTTCTTTCTTTCTCTCTAGGTCCCAGGAAACTTCCTTTAAAGATGGTCACAGAATTTGCCACCCTCTTTCTATGAATGCCTTCTGAAATAGCAGACACCCACCCCACCCCCTCCTCCTACTACTCCCCCCCCCCCCCTTTCCTCTTCCTCCTCCCCCTCCTCCTCCTCCCCCCTCCTCCCTCCCCCCTTCCCTCTCCTCTCCCCTTCCTTCTCCCTACCCCTTCTGCTCTTGGGCAGAGCTTGGTGTCCTTCTCTGGGAATTGCATTCACGTGTCTTTCGTAGAAAAAAACATTGTGTCGAGCTGCCCCCACTCGTCGACTACACCCTGTCACGCACAAGCACGCATTCACACGTACGCACACACACGTTGTCTCCCTCTCACACGGACAGACACTATTTTTTTTCCTCCCCATCCCTCCTCTTCTTTTGAATCAGCAACACTTTCCTTTGTAAGGACTCTGGGCAAGGCTCTTAGAGAGCAACCGAAGAAGTCTGCTCCAGCTTCTTTCCTCCGAGTTAAGTATCAAACCTGCTTTCTTAATATATCTTCTCGTGTGTGTGCTCCCAGCTTCTGTTCTACTTGGAGTTTTTCAGCAGGATCCACGCTTTGTCAGGTAGCCGTGAACTGTAAAAACATGGTCTCGATCCGGCTGCAGCTCCTGCTGAAAAGGGGGGGGGGGGGGGGGGGGGGAGGAGGAGGAGGTAGAAGGAGAGGTCTTGCTGGGGAGGGAAGGGGCTAAAGGTCTTTTGAACCTCTTTTTAGCCTTTCCCTAATGACATCTTCCTCTGTGGGAGTGTATTGCCACCTTCCCCACACATTTATCTTGTTTTCACTCCTCCGGGCACTTTCTAGTTCTGAGTTGTCAGCTGGGAGGATTAGGTTTACCTCACTCGTGTTGCTGTGGGTAAGGGCGGGAGAGGGGGCGTATTACATAATTAATCCTTCCAACTTCACTTTCCGCAGCTCCAGCCCACTGTTCTCACGTTTCTGTTTTGTTTTTATACGGAGGAGGTGAGAAAATAATGCTGGTGTGTGGGTGTGTGTTGCTCGAAGGATTTTAAGGACCAGAACAGGCTTGCTGCTCTCTGAACAGTTTGAAATAATTTCCTCTGGGGGTGCCAGTGGAGACCTGAAGAAGAGGTTTGAAAGATTACTTTCGATGCATATTTTAAGCACATAGCCAGCTCAGATGCTACATCAGTAGCAGATTATGATGGAGCTGGGGTTCTGAATTTTTGTCCCCTGCAGCCTATTTTAATGTTTGTTAATTAGAGTTTATCCTCAGCTGACCTCTGAAATACTAACACACCGTGAAGTACTGCCAAAACGACAGGAGGTCCCTGGGCACACAGGAGGCTGAAATATTCCCGGGGGTGGGGGAACGGAGATAGAGAATGTGAATTAAAGAGCAGAGAGCAAAATTATTCTCCTACCCCCAGGGATGAGGAGGTGGGGCCAAGAAAAATAAGCAAATTTCTCCCTTTTACTTGAAGGACCCTCACAAATTCTTGTTCAGACACAGATCAGTAGGTATGCAATAGATTTCAGGGATTTGTAATAAATCACACAGGAGTAAGCAACCCAGGGAAGCAGAAGGTGTGTGGTACGCTGAAATGTCAAGTGACAATATGAGTATGCCACAGAGGGCACAATGGTACCATATGGAAAGGTTTCAGAATGTGAGAGTATATTATAGACACACATGCCATACAGCCTGAGACTGGACCTCTGTGAGATACTCCGCAGAGCCTTTTGATCATCTAGTTTTTCACAAGCCTCTGATTTCCTACTACTCCTTTCACCTCACATTTATTCTAACACCTTAAGTTCTTTCATTAGCTCCACACCACTGCTAATTTTTTCAATAATCATCCACACATCCTTTGTTTATAAAGTAGAATTTTATTTCACACCTTCTAGGCATGAGGCTCAAATAATGACGGAAGTGGAAGCAGGCCATTCCCCCTTTTCTTTGGGACGTTCATGGAGCTCTTGAAAATCTTAAAACCCTTCAGACATGAAAATCCTTACAGCTATTGCCAATAGAAGCTATTTTAGAGTATTCTAAAGCTACCCTCACAGTCTTGGGCTATGGAACTCCTTCTCATTAAGTACTTTGGTTTCTGGGTAGAGGGATAAGGAAAAAAAAATCTGCAAATAAAAATTCAATGTCTCTGCAATCTTTGTGACCATGTTTTTCTCTGCTATGTCATGAATATCTGGTAGGTAGTGAGTGCATGAAGTTTTAGTTAGCATGCATTTGGACTAACCTACATAGTTTTAGTGTGTCTTCTCTATTTTCAGGTGATACACACAGCTAAACTTACCCCAATTAGATCCTTTAAAATAAACCAGTGTTCTATATAGAGAAAAAGAATTAGATTTTTCAAACTACTCCAGGACATATTTTCCAATTTTCTCTGACAGCTGGATCTGTATTTCTGGTAGAGCTCAATCACTCTTTAGTCAGCTAAATGAGGCATCAGATTTTCAAAAGCACTCAGCAACTGGCAAAACTGGCAGGCAGAGATTTGATTATCCTTCCTGCTTCTGCTTCAGATACTGCACGACTTGCCCTGGCACCTATTCTTGTCCTCCTCCACCTCTTTGTCAACACAGATGATACCTGACTGCTCATCCTTGAATGTGGTGCTGATGCTTTACAGATACCAGGAAAACCTTCCAGTCTCATGGTTTCCAGCATAAGGATGAATGTTTTAGTCCTGAGCTCCTTTGTAAGTCTGCCAGATGGTTGGTGTCCTCACTCCTCCTTTTATGTTCTGTATGTGATTGAGGAAACTGCTTTGAAAACACACACCATTTGCTCTAATCTGTTTTATTCCAAAGGGAAAATTATTTGTCCTTCAGGACTTTTTTTGATCAGTCATGGGTAGAAGTTATTCCTTGCAAGAATCAATTAGCAATATCAGTTAAGAGGCTGCAAGCAGTGTGTTTACACATACAGATGTCTGTGTGCATACACAGATACTTGGCCAGACCTTCAGTTTGAATACGGGCCTCAGTACAAGTTCCTGTTGATACTGAAATTCACAGGAACACTGAACTTGAGGAATACAAGCTTTCATACTGTTTAGAGGACAAATTCTGCCCTCAGACATGTGAATATAAATCCTGCTGACATCTGGCATCTAAGGGTGCTAGTTGGCCATTGGAGCTGAGCTTGGGAACATATTTCTGATCCCCTGTTTTGTTAGATTTCAAGAAAAAGAATATTGTCGTGAAGAAAATTCCATGGTAGTAAACGTGCATTTGCAACAAAGCCAGGAGATGTCAAAAGCATCTTCTGAATTTAAATATATCGTGTGTAAGTACCTGTGAAGGTCACAAAGTATTACAAATGGAGTGGGGTTGTGCTGAAGAGAAAATGAAGTTTCCATTTATTACTTCAGATTTCCAATAATAGCAGCTGTGATTGGGGCTGCTTTGCTACTTGCTGAGTGTGGCAATAATACCGTGCTGGCCCTCAGAAGATTCAGACTTATTGCCAGCTTTGTCATTAGCTTGGGTGAAATCCAAATGTCTGCGTTTAAGGTGGGATAATCCTGTGCATCGATATACAGACTGAGAAAATGTGTAGCAGTCCTGATGGAAAGCATCTGGGGTTACGGGGTGGGGGTGGAGCTAGGCTGAATATGACTCATCGTGCTTTCTCACTGCATAAAAGGCAAACTATATAATTATCTACATTAAATGGAAAGTGGCCAGTAGAACGAGGGAAGTATGATTCTCTCTCTACTGGTGAGACTGCATCTTTGATTCTATGTCCAGTGCTGAGTCCCCTGGTTCAAGAGGGAGGTGGATACATTGGAGATGGTTCAGTGAAAGACTGCTACGATGGTCTCGTAGGGCACTAACCTCCGAGGAGAGTTGGGCTTGTTAGGTTTGGTGAAGAAGAGGTCAAGGGGCACCCAGTAGCAGCTTACAACTAGCTTTAAGGATTGTAACTAAGATGAGCCAAGCTCCTCTTGGTACAGTCAGATGATATGAAAAAGGGCAACAGCTGAAAGTTGTGGCTTGGGAAATTCAGATTCAATATTTGCAAAAGCCTAACCTTTCTTTGTGCTTTATACATCAAGGAAAGCCTTTTATTTTTTTTCAATTGCCACATCTATGCCTGAGGATAACATCAGTGAAATATGGGATCTGCTAAAGATAAAGCTAAGGACATACATGAACAGGAGAACATCTTTTTCCTCTAATAAAAATTTTCTCCCCAAAATAATTTTGTGGGGAAGAAGACGGAATGAAGTTGCTGCTGTGATGATTCCAATTGAAGTAGGTAAGACACTGACAATTTGGCATCATTTCAAGTAGGAGGCAATAGCAGTGCTCCAGTCAAACAATGGACAGGAAATAAAAGGATGAATAAGGAGAGTAAGAGAAAATATGAATAAGGAAGGAGGTCGGGTGGAAGACTGGCAGAAGAGGACTGGCAGAAAAGGTGAAAAAATGTGTAGCGAAGTTCTTCATAGGGAAGTAAGGGGTAGCTATGGTAGGCAAAGAAAAGCAGCGATGACAAGGCTGAAGACAGGAGAGGGTAAAATAGCACTTTGTGTGCATCTGGGCACACAGCTTATCAGAAAGAAAGTGAACTAATACTCTCAGAATCACGAACCCATCTTTACTGAAATGAAATGGAAATCGCCATCTTCCATCCTATCTTGTCACTTTCTGCTCTTGTGTGATAGCTTTTAAGAAACTTTCCTTTCTGAGAAAAACTCCCCCTTCTACCTTATATTGTGTGCTGGAATCTAAGATGGAATTTCTATATTTAAAGACAAGACCCCTTTCTGTTTCATCTGCCCTGCTTTTCTCTCCTGCTGGATTATAGCATGCTTAGCAAGTCTGAGATGAAGACCAGGTAAGTAAAAATGCCCCTATTCATTCAAACAAGATGTTTTGTAGCTTTGTAAGTATCAAATCTTAGTTGTTTCTTTTCTTCTTAGGCTACAGTCTGTGCTTAAACTTTTAAATTGCTGTGTCACATAGAGTTAAAGGAATTTAACTAGACCACAGGCAACTTTGCAACAATTGGGGTTACTACTCTCTTTTCTTTCTTTGCACAATGGCAGGCACTCTGTCATCTTGGTTTCTGTCACTTTCTGGTTTGCACCTATTCTTAAACTTTCTTTTTCTTTTTCTTTTTCTTTTTCTTTTTCTTTTTCTTTTTCTTTTTCTTTTTCTTTTTCTTTTTCTTTTTCTTTTTCTTTTTCTTTTTTCTTTTTCTTTTTCTTTTTCTTTTTCTTTTTTTTTTCTCTCACCTTTGTTGAGGGTTAGACTATTGATTTCTTGCTAGACTGGAAAGTACTAGAGGTATTTACTTGCCCCCTTCAGTGATATGCATAAGGCTTTGGGAGCACTCTTGTAAAGCATTTTAACTGGAAGATCTATGAATATCACTCAGATGGCTCTGTTGGGTCTGGCAAATAGCCGTCTGTCTGCTTGCTTTCTCTTCCATAACTGTCTTATACAGTAAGCCATGCTGCTATGTGTCTCACCTTTTCCTGTTGTGAACAATTTTCTTCAAACACATGCACATGTGTTCGGCTGTCACTGTCGACAAACAATCAACTGTAACTATGATAGTGGGTTGACATTTTTTTTCTTCGCAGTTTGGTATTTTCCTTCCTCTCCCATTAAGGAAAATTGCCAAAATACTGCAGCCTCCCACGAAAACAAGAAAAACAAGAAAGTCTGATCAGTAGTGCATGTATTTCATGAACTAAGAGTAATGTATCTTATTTTCCAGAACCAGTCTAGTACTTAGCAAAAGTGAGGTCATACTTCTTTACAATGCTGCCTGATGATGGTCCCCAATAAATTAAATACAGTCAAGCTTTGGCCAGGTTATAGTGTAGAGTCAGCACTCTGAGGTGCCTAAGATGATGATTTTTCTGGCTGCAAACAGAGCTCAGCCTCCTGGGTTATTGATCTGGTTTTGAACTTTGGCAATTGATGTGCTTGTGGACTCTGGCAGAATCTAGAGATTCTGACAGTTCATCTATTGTCCCTGCCAGAGAAAAGATCCATTTATTTATACTGAACTCCGCATAATACAGGTATAGTTGTGTGACCTAGGTGTTAATGGTGCCCGTCTTCTCTCTTGCTTCAAACTAAATAAAATAGAAGATGGTAGAAGCAATAGAGCCAAAATTGAGAAGTACATGAACTTTATATGTGGTATACTTACATTTTCTTTCAGAGAAAAGAGAGCAAAGCATTCAGAGAGCAAAGCATTATTTCCCTGATTCTTGCTTTACACTTGTGGCACAGAGCTCAAGTGAATTACATGCAACATAAAACAAATTCCAGGAGGGCTGGGCCAGAGCCAGTTTTCAGGTCTATTTCAGTAACTGACAGGATCTTCCTGTCCATAAACCTAAGAACTGGCAAGCTGGAAAAAAAAAATGAAACAAAATTCAAGCTGCTAATTCAAAACAGTACATAATTAAAAATGGAGGATTTAGAAATAAAGTGATGCAGAATTAGAACTCTTCCCCTGACTAAGATAATTTTTGTGATCCATTCGTTTTCATTAGGAACACTACCTACTACAGTGTGGAAAAAACAAGAATAGAATGGATAAGTTTAACAAGAAGGGTAAACTACTGCAACACCAAATGAAAATGTTCTTATCTTTACAGCAGTCTTGGAACCTGCAAGATGTTTGACAAAATATGTAATCTCTTAATGACAAAAAAAAAAAAAAGAAAGTGGCACATTCTCTCCCTAGTACATTCTGGAAATACATAAAAACGATCATTTATAAGTAGTAAATCCATGTGTGTACCAGCTTCCAAGGAACTACCAGCTTGGTGAGGAGGAGAAAGGAAACCTACAGCAATCTAACCCACAGAGGGTTCATGTTACAAGTAAATTTAAGGCAGGTTTTTAAAATGGCATATGAACAGTCATGTTCATTCTGTAAGAGCGTGAGCTCAGGAGGAATTTGAGATGTACTGGACTCAAAAATAATATGCTGTTCTGTGTCTTTTGATATCAGGATGAATTTTAAAAATCAACAAACACCTTAAACTGCAATTAATCCTATAATGGTCCCTGTAAATTATGGTCAAACAGAAGTATAAACCTTGAAGAACAATTTGAATGGGAAAGCTCGTTGAAGTTTCTAACACCTATGGGTTAGAAGTGTTAGATTTTCATCTTGTCTCTGCCCCAATTTACTAGATGATTTTATCTGCCTTCCAGTTTTGCAATCTATAATATTAATATCTAAGTTAATATTAATCTATAATGTTAGCCTGCATTTTGGGGTGTGGAGAATTAGTTGATGGCTGTACATGCTGTGGATCGTACATGTTTAGAGACAATACAAAAGTCTCCCTAAGTGCAAAGTATTATTTAAAGCACTTCTTATATGTAACACAAGGATGGGAGAGACCACCTGGATTTTCATTTCAGGTACTGTAATGGGTCATCATCAGGTATTACAATCATGTTTGTAATAGCATTGTAAACACTCATACACTGCAAACTTAAACTATACTAATCATCCCATACACTGCAAACCAAACATGCTTCATTGTCCAGTACAATCTTACAACATGCAGTCCCAAAGAGCAAAAAGTCATCAACCTGTGGTTTGCAAAAGGAAGAGAGCAGAAGATATCGAGCACATGCATGGCCAAGTAGAGAGTGTTGTCAAATAGGGTAGCCTAATCTTGGTTACTCCCCAGGGCTGAATGTTTTTTATATGTTTTTAGATTAGATTTTTTAAATTATTTTGCCTCTCTGAATGATACTCTGCCATATCTAAAAGCTGTTTTATCTTTATCACAACTACAGTTGTGAGTGAAAGACACAAAAATTCTCCTATCTGAAAACCCGCTAAAAGGAAAGCAATCATGAATGGCCCTTGTGGCAAGATTTATGAAATTTTAATTGTGATATGAGATTCAAATTCAAGTTCATCATATAGATTTTGACCATTGCAGAAGCCTGGGAAAACTGTAAGATATGAATGTACTAATCAGGATATTACACCATGGCTTGTCACTGTGCTCTCAAGCCTGGTCATCCTGACCTCTGAGCCATCAGTTCCTTCTGTACTCACAACTAATTGAAAATATGGTTGTTAAAGACTAACAGTTCTGTATATGTAGTGAGGATGATTAGTGTAGTATAAATACTGACTGTTACCAAGAAGTGTGTTGCTGATGAATGAAAAAGTTTTACAGTTTACACCTGGTTTCTCAGTTTCCTAAGCACTGTCATTCCAGCAATCTCTTAATTCCCTAACTGACATATCATATACAGATATATTCATTCACAACAAGTTACATTCACAGTGCAGCTGTGTATCTTGGCTGTGCCAATGTGCATACTCAGCACAATCATTAATTCTTTGGGTGACTGAGGAACTCTACAGATAGTTTCTGCTGGCTGAGACAACTAATTTGAGACAATGGATTGACATGATATGAGGTGGCTGACTGAACTTCTAGTTGCCTTCACAACAAAGTATTTGACAAACCATTGCAGAAGCTCTCCAAGTGGGAATTTCAGACAGTCCTGGAGATTTCCCCAGGCATTTCCTCCTGTGTGTAAGACAACTGACAGGCACTATTAGTATGGTATTGTCTCAGAGATGTCCCCAGGTAGTTGCTGCTGCAGGATTGACCAAATTGTGCTAGGTAAGATGCTTGTAACTTGTCATTAGAGCTGTTCTTGCAAATGATACAGAAATGATCGCACTAACACTTAAGACATCTAGACCAGACTTATGCATATAAGACTCTGTGTCAGCTGTATTATAAGAATTCAGCAGAGCAGCAGTTCAGTGAGTCTCATTTGCTTCAGCTGAAGATGCCTTTGCAAAGACACTTCCAACAGAGCCTTACAGTGTCACTATCTGGACACCAGCTGACCAACCCATTTGAGAGATTTAATTTCCTATGTGAACATTTTCTTATGCAAAAAATCCCAATAAATCAGTATTTTCTTAACAAAACATCTATCTTATGAGTGTCTGTAACATCCATTCTCATGTACATCACCTCCATTAGAATATTCATTGGCAGAGTGGGAAATGTGTGGGGCTGAAAGTCCATGAGAAACTGGGACTGGCTCAGAAGCAAAATTCCTTAGAGAGAGGTGAATACCTACTGAGCTGACTAGAATAATTAGACTGGTGTTGGAGGCCCAGAGTTTGACCTCTGATATACTGCTATGGAGTTGTTAGGGATGTAACTTTTATTAGTTAAAGTGCAATTAGGCAGGTGTTATGAAAACACATATAATTGGCAGAAATAACTGAACTTAACTATTCAAGGATATTTGCCTGGCAACTCACTACACTAATCAATATATAGCGCCTCGGAGCAGTCCACCAATTACAATGTTAAATATCCGGGAGTTGCTCATCCACCTTAGCCTGAAGGGGAGAAGTCAACCTTCTGGAATGCCTAACTCCGGAGCACCTCCAGGGACACCTGGGACCAAGCTCACGTGGCCAGAACTGACACTCTTAACAGCCTACTCCTCCAGAAGCAAGCCATATATTTCTAAGTAGACACATACAAATAAACTGAAGACTAAATGTGCAACTAGTAGGTAGAAAGGTAAAGGTTGTTGCTTTATTCAGAAGCAACCTGAAAATTATATTTCTGAATCCTGGTGAGGACAACTGCTAGGTCATTGAGACTACTGACCATTAGGCAGGTTAACATGCATCTTATGCCTGAAAAACCATGGCCACAAATACTAGTATGTTTTCAGGAGCCAAATATGAAATTGTGTTTAATAATGGTACAGATACTCCTGAGGATAAGAAGTGAATGTGAGTTATTAGACAGGAGTGAGAGGGTTGATATCTTCAAGGATACAGCAGCTATTACAAAATCACATAGAGATCAGTGATCATTATTGCACAAAAGGAGACTGAAACAGTTCAGGTTTAGTCTACCAAAGCAGAGGCTGAGAGGAAAGGAATTACTGTGTCAATACACTAGGAATAAACAGAAGACTAGGGAAACTGTCTCAGCTAAAGGACAAAGTTGACACAAGAGTGAAAAGGTATAAAGTTGCCATGATTAGATTTAGGTTGGAAGTTAGTAGTAGTCCTCTGAGCAGGAAGTCTGGAACAGCCAGCTACTAGGGCCAGCAGGGCAAGAATCTGCCTAGTTTTAAGTCTGCACTCAGTACATTATGAGCATGTGCTGAGATAACATAAACGGATGCATATTTTTTTTTACTTGCCATACTCAGCACTGAGAAGATAATATAAGCACAGAAGAGATCAATGTCAGGTCATTGCATCCAAAAAAAGAATTCCAAATTAGAGGCTAGAGAAATCTTTACATGATTTTTCTATTTAATTTTGAACAATGTAAAACACAAGGCTACAATCAGCCAGTAAATTCTGCTGTTCCTGCATGGAGAAAAGCACTCTTAGTCACAATACCTGTAAGTGATTAGCTCTAAGTGCTTCTTTGAGATTCCCCATGTGTAAGAAAACTTTTCTGCTATCTCTGAAACAGTTACTGTGGAAGTAGCATGACAGGGCCCAAATGTAACAGCTGGATAGAAGCCTCCCAAGTTTATGATGTCTAGTATTTCGGATTCAGGTGGGGGAAAAAGAATTTATGTCATGCTGCCCAACAACACCAACATCAGGACTTCTCCACAAAACATCAGCTCAAACTTTACCACACAGCAGATGAAGACCCTGGAATTTCCTAGAAATTGAGAGGTGAGTGGGGCTGGCAGGAATTCAATACCCACAGCACTGGAATAACATCAGTGAAGACACCGCCTTTGAAATAAGGCTGCTGGTTAAAATATGGCACTATACTTTGCAGGGGCCAATATCCATTCCTCTCCATATTGAAGGAATATATGAACAGTCTTACTGACCTCCACAGCAGAACTTCAACTGTTGACTCTCCAGTCATATGCACAGATTTAGGAAATCAAAGCTTAAAAGACATGAAAATCCTTATGCTTTTTGTACACTAGGGCAGTTGGTGCATATTTTTGGGTCTTGTCCATGGGCTACCGCTAAGAAATTACCCTTTGTGGTAGGTATCACCTCTCCACCTTTACATGGATCTTGTAGAGCACCAACTGGTGGGGATGTTTTGCTTCATTATTGTGCTGTGTTCCAACTGCCAGTAACAATGCGATCATTACAGTGATGCATGATAAGCCCCTCTGTGTGCCTGAAAAACCTACTGAATATCCACATTGAATTAAAGACTGGCTAGAACATGAACAATATTTCAAGGTGAGGTGGCCTCTTGTTCAGCCTCATTGATCCCTAGCTCCATAGACATATTCATAGTGCCCACATTATTGGTGCAGCCCACTCCCCTAAAACTTATCTCACCCCAGACTTCTTAGGACGTGATCAGCAAACTTGTACAGTGGGAGTGCAAGTCTGTATTTTTTAATTTTATTTAATATTCTTTCTAGTCTCATTTAAACTTGCAGTATTAATTTCATTACCTCTTATTTTAAAAGTGTATTGTACAGGACTGCATGACCTTGAAATACTTGCATTAGAACAGGAAGACACGGCTTGCTTTCTGTCCAATCACAGTGCTCTTTGAGACCAAGTAGGAATATGAGGCTTCAAAAAAATGGAGTCCTTCAGGGGCGAAAGGAGGTGAGGTAAGCTGATCATGTGACCAGAAGACGTTGCCAGGGACCAGCAAGGGCTGGCAGCTCCCTCACAGATGGCCAGCTGGAAGCTGAGCATGATACCAAGGCCAGAGGCCTCATCAGCTGGGGAAGCCCTGGAGGGCTTGGCAGGGAACGGTCTGAGCCATCTCTGAAGAGCCGCATGGCCAGGCAGGGAGGAATCCATAAACCTCCTTGGAAGCCCCAACATGCTTGACGGGGAACAATCCAAGTCATGCCTGGTGAGCCCCATCTGGCTTGGTGGGGAAGGTTCCAAGCTGCCCCCCGGGAGCCCCAGAGGGCATGGTGCAGAAGGGTTCTTGCAGTTTCTCAGGGCCCCCAGGTGACAAATGAGATTGGTGGAGAAGGGTCCAAGTCACCACCCCATGGGCAGCCTCAGAGGGAGGCTGAGGTGGGGAAAGGTTCAAGCTACCACTGGGGAGCCTCAGAAGATTTGCTGGGGAATGGTTCAAGATTACTCTGGGAGGCCAAGCTTGGCCTGAAAGGGGCAACTAATACCTAGAAGCCCTGGCAGGCTTGGCGGGGAAGGGGTCTTGCTGTCCCTAGAGAACCCCAGATAGCATGAAGGGCAAGGGTCAAAGCCACCCCTGGGTAGCCCTGGACAGCCTAGTGATGAAGGATCCAGGTGAGGAAGGGACTAAGCCACCCCTGGGGAGCCCTCAAGGCTGGGCAGGCTTGTTGGGAAGGATCCAACCCACCCTGGGGATCAGGTGAGGACTTTATGGGGAAGGGTCTGTAGTTACTTAACTTTGAGGAGTTAGCTATCCACATAACAGTTAACCTGAGTAGGCACAAGCCTGTGCTGTGCTAGGCTGCATGTACAGCTTGGCCATCAGGCCTATGTTATGTTGCTCATATCCCTTGGCTGCAGGATAACTTACACAGTTGATTGTAATAGAGGAGCCTGTAGGTATCTCCCACTCTCTGTTGGCAATTACACCACCTGCAAGTCTTTGTCTTTACCTAAAAGTGCACCTAGGAAAAGTCACTCCAAAAGATATACTACTGGCACTAGTACAGGCAGGAGTGCCTAGGCAACAGATAGATGGCAAACCATCTCCTTGCTTGTGGGACTTGTATAAATAAATAAAAGCAAAGAAGGGGTGAAAGACTCCGTAGAGCATGGGAGAAACAGTCCCATCTGCACCACCCTCTGTAGACAGTGAAGATACATCTTCCTTAATTGTTCCCATATACTCTGACCTTTCTCCTTGGAAACGTGGGTAGGAAATGGGTGGTCCCTCTCCAGTATGGCTAATAAACAGAGCTAGCTGGGCAGGACTGTCACCCATATGTTCCATTGCACTTGTAATACATTGGAGGTGCCATCATAAGCAACAACTTATGGCTCTTCTAGAGACCGGAAGAAATTACCTTAATCATGGAAATTCATCCCATTACCCTAAAAATAAACTGATGAATATTAACATATTCAGGGAGGTGAAAGAACCAACCAGAGAATTTTTTTTAACCTTGCAACTAGAAGGATATTCGCCTTTTATAGCTTGGGTGTGTTAGGAGAAAAATGTATCATGCCAGCTCTGACAACATGAAAGAGCTGAGGCTGCTGAAGTTCCATGGCCCCAAGTCCAGCCAGCAGCAAAGCTGAAAGTGTATTCCCAGGAGGCACAAGCATGCAAAGCACACGTATACAACACATACATACACATATAGATGGTCAGTGATACAGATCACAGACAGACACATGAAGCACTCACATGAACAGACAGCACCAACATATGAGCCCCGGGGCTGCAGCCCCACTCTATGTACTGGTACAGACCATCTCTCTCTCCCTCTCTCTCTCTCTCTCTCTCTCTCTCTCACACACACACACACAGCCAGAGCTGGCTGGGACTCCCCTGGTCTCAATAGCCAAGTGCCATGTAGCTCCCAGACCACTTCACCTACGTGCCAGCTAGTCCAGTTTGATCTTCACTAGTGCTTACACACTCGCTCACACACTTGCATTCTCTAGTTGCTATTGCCACAGACACAAGGGTTGCTATGACCCACTGTCCCACTCCAGTTGCTAGCACTTAGGTCCACTCACTCTGGTCTCTCCAGCTGCTGGTACCACAGACAAATAGGCCCCTCCAACCTGTGATCTGACTCCAGTTGTTGCTCTCCTCTCAGATCCCCACAGACACTCCACACACACACCCCCCCCAAGTAGAGTCCCTTACCCAGGAAAAGAGTTAGAAATTTAATAAGAAAGTAGGAGAGACTGCACTGATCAGGCACAAGGCATGGCAAGCTGAGTGCACTAAACAGCAAACTAATTGTACGCAACCTGCCCTTTTTATCCCCCTACCCATCCATTTTCACACACTTGTTCCTCCACAAATTACCTAAATGAATCCCTTTCCTCACCTTTTGTTCCTCTTCTAAACATGCCATAATACTAATAATGTGCATTCCCAAAGTTCTCTTCCCCTGCATGCCCTATAATTCCCATGCAATAAACCCTCCTTCAGTTTAAAAAGGTAATCAGACTTGTTCCTGATGACACATCTTGATGGGTTTCGCACCTGAACAGTGGGGCTAATGGCCCTGTTGGGGCTGCCACAAGACAGGGTGTCCACTTCACAGGAGTCACTGTTCTTCTCTGAGCTTGTAGAGATGGGCCTTTGATAGGTTGCTCGTTCTCCCTGACAGAGGCCAGAGGCTACAGTGAGCACCCAGTATACTTGACTATAACTTTGGTGGTCCTATCTCTAATGTCACTGCTACTCTACGCTTATTCTCACAACCAACACTTGTTTTACTTATCACTACTCTTGTATTACTAACTGTAGTAATCAGTTACTGAATCTGCAACTTACAGTATCTTGAAGGGATGATCAAGGGATGAAATGTAGTGATCCCACCTGAAAGGGCATTGAACTTCAGAGCTGGGCCCTGGAGACAGGACAGCCTCAAGGAGAGTGGAACATGATGCTGGCCTGCCAGGACTAGGAGGTGTGCAGGACTGTGAACCACACCAGCCTGCTGGGCTCCAGAGGAGGGATGACCTCAAGGGAAGTGGGGCACCACACTGGGCTCAAGAGTCAGGGTGGTCTCAAGGAGCACCACACTAGGCGCTGAAGAAAAGGCCAGTCTCAAAGAGAACTGGCCCACCTGCCAGGCCAAGGAGACTGGACAGCTTCCATGGGCACAGGCCTCCCTGTCGGGCCCCAGAGATGGGGTGGCCTCAAGGGGAGAGTAGCACCACACCAGGCCCTGGTTGCAAGGCAGCCTCAAGGGAAGAGGGGCATCCTCCTGAGCCAAGTCGGCCAGGCAGCCTTAAGAGGAACAGATGTCCATGTCAGGCCCCAGAAGCAGAGCAGCCTTGAGGGAAGACCTCCTTGCTAGAGCCTGGAGGTGGGGCAGCCTGGAGTGCTCTGGAGAACAACAGGCCTCTCTGATGGAACTTGAAGCAGGGCAACCTCAACGGGAGCAGGACTGCACTCGAGCTTAGCAGACCCCAGAGGCAGGGCAGCTAAAAGGGGAGTGGGCCCCCCACCAGGCTAGGTATACCAGGTGGCCTCAAGGGGAGCAGCCTCTTCACTGGGCCCTGGAGGCAGAGCAACCTCAAGGGAAGGGAAGCAAGGCACCATGCTGTCCAACTGTGCCCCAAGGTAGGGCAACCTTGAGGGGAGCGGGACACAACACCATGTCTTGGAGGTGCCCCTGCCAGGTCAAGGACACCGGGTGGCCTCAGAGGGCCAGGCCCTGGAGGTGGGAAAGCGTTGAGGGTAGCGGGCCTAGTCCAGGAGCTGGGGTGCCCTCAACACAAGTGTTCACTCCAGCAGATCCCAAGGTGGGGCAACCTCAATGGAAGTGGGGCACCTCTCCAGTCTGCAAGGCCCCAGAGGCAGAGTGTATGAGAGGGGAGCTGGCATCCTCACCAGGGCACAGAAGAAAGGCTGCCTTGAGAGGATTGAGGAACAACGCCAGCCTGCCATGCCCCAGAGGTGGGGCAGCCTCGAGGCCTGATGGCAGGGTGCCCAAGAGGGGAGCAAGGCTCTACACCAGCCTGCCAGGCTGTAGAGGTGGGATGGCCTTGACAGGAGCAGGCTTTGCCCCCCATCCTGGAGGTGGGACAGCCTTGAGGGGACCAGGCCTCCTTGCCAGATCCCAGAAACAGGGCAGCCTAAGAGAAGCAGGGCACAATGCTGAGCCCTGGAGGTGAGCTAGACTGAGAGGATCAAGCCTCTCTGCTGGGCCCAGGAGGCAGAGTGGCCTCAAGGGGAGCAAGGGCACTGTGGTGGCTCACTGTGCCCAGGAGGTACAGTGACCTCAGTAGGAGAGGGGCAACATACTGGTTTGCCTGGAGAGTATCTGTTAAAATATGTCTAATAAAGAGAGAGACTCCAATATGACTCTCAACTATATTTTATCTTCTTTGGTTTCTCAACACTAAATATTTTAAAATTTGGCTTTTTGTTGTAGAAGATTTCAGTTTCAATGGTTTCCAAGTGAAAAGAGTAATCAGTTTCTATGACAGAATAAAAAATCTGCCATTCTCACTGATTTAGATTTAGGAGTTTTCTTTGCCAGGTTGCAGCTGATATTCCATATTGACGTCTTAAAACGCAGGATTTGCATTTTCACAACCAGGCGCACTCTGTTGCCAATGTATGTTAAGTAATGTCACTGTATATTTACCCCAGGGAATAATACCAGACCACTATAGCTGAATTCAATCACAGAAGTGATGACAAGTCAGTTTACACCTTAACAAGAGAACATCACATTCCCAAAAGCTATGAAAAATTAACTCTGCTTATCATGCCACATGCATTGCAAAGTAGAGCTGTACCACGACAAATTGTATTATTTGTGTTAATTGTATTACTATGGTATTTTTCTTGATTAAATACAAGCCAGTAGGATATGGTTTTAACTGCTAAATGTTGATGCAGCTCAATTTTTACTCCCTTCAGCCCTGCCTCTTCTCTTTAAGACCTGCTAGATATATTTTGCTCAATGTTGGCCATCTGCTCCCTTCCTTTCTCCAGGCTCCCCTTGTTCCACAGAGAACCTCTATGACCTGCTGCAATTTCTGGCCCGAAGGCAGGTGAGTGTGGGTAGGCTGACCTTGAACAGAAATTGAAGACAAACTACTTCAATCAAAAATAAATGTTGATTTTAACAGTCAACTGTAAATAAAAAAAAAGACAAATGCAGCAATCCTGATTAAACATGAAGGGCCTGAGTCTCAGATCCCTTGAGCTAAAGGTACAAAGCACAGGCCAGACAGCACCAGAATGTTTCACAGACACCACTCATGAGGAATTGGTATCATTGAAGCTAATAACAGGTAAGGCTACAAAAGCCTTCCACTAGAGGATGGTAAGAATGCTGACTCCATTTCAGGATTACACATTTTAATGCAGTCTTTTAGGCAGCAAATATTGGTTACGTAAGGACTCTTCCTTCATAGGTAAGATGAAAGAATCTCTAACTATCTTAAAATGATAAATGAATCTTCCTTTCTTATCTTGACTTCTTCTCTTTTTGACCTGTACAACTTACAAATCCCAAGAAATCTGTCTAACCTGTTTATAAAGTGTCATATTAAAACCTATGCTAGACAATGCAGACTGATGTTGCCATTAGAGATAGTAGATCTCTGTGTGTGCTGATATGAAAGGGTTGAGTGCTAAGTGTTTTGTTTTGTTTTCTAGGGAATTTCAATGGGAATATATATTTGATCAAAAAAAATAAATTTAAGACTTGTTTACTTTTTGAAAAACTGTAGATCTTTCTGTCACTCCTCCATGTTAATGGTTCCTTAGCCAAGAAAGGCATATTTATAGCTTTCTCCATGTATTCTTTCCCCATAAATTAATCCCTCCAAATAGACCCATCAGAATTGTTTTCTTTCTCTCTTTTTATACTGTTTTGTTATTGGAATATCTGTCTTTAAGGATATGTCTAGAACTGCCCACAGTATAGTTCTGTCAGCTCCAGAGGGAGAGAGACTACTGCTGTGTGTTTTCAAAGTTCAATACCACAGGCCTTTTTTGCTGGCATATTACTTTAAAAATTTGCCTGATTTTTAATTCTTCACTTTGATATTCCTGAATTTAGTACTGTTGAACTTCTTTCTGAATATTTCCTACCAATCGCATATCTGCCTCCAAAGTTAAATTTTCTGAAACCTATTAGGAGGGTCTCACTGCTGTGTCACTTTAAGCACACATGAAATGCTCTAGGTTAGGACAAAATCCACTCCCCTCCTTTTTTTCATGGTAAAAAGAAAATGAAAATAATTATATTTTACTTACTTGTCAGAAATCATCACTCACCGCAGGTGAGTAAGCAAACAGGAATTTTAAAGAAGAAATTAATATGCAGTTTTGCTCTAGAAATGGCTATCTAAAAATGGCTCTTACGCAGCATGTTCTTGATGTTGTTGCAGGAAAGAATGGGACTGTGATACATAAGGCACAGATACAAAATATAGAGCACACAGGAGACTATCAGATTCTCAACTCCTGAGACCTCTCAAGCCTCTGTATCAAAAAGGATCATTAATGCCTTGGGCTATTTTAAACCCAGCTAAACCGCAATACAACTTCAGTATTATTGTATATTTGCATCTTTGATTTCAAGGTGAAATTTAAATTCTTCGTTCTGAAAAACAGAAACAGGCCAACCCACCAAAACTCCCCTAGTTTTTAATCGAAGCAAATATGCTAAACAATATCTGAGACAAAGAATTTTTTTCTGGAGATAATCATACTTTCGGAGTCTGTGTGAGGACTGACAATACAAACATAGTTTGTGCATCGGTGCCAATGGGATGACTTCTACAGTCGGTGATTGAACTTTTGCAAATGCAACATATTATGGTCTTTTTCAAGAGTACAAGTTTTCATCAGGTCACTCCATAAGAGAAAGCACATGACCCCAAAGCAACATCAATTTATTAACAGAGCAAATGAGCTAATCAAATTAGACACACTCTACTTTGTCATACATAAACGAATCTCAGAAAAATTTCAAAGCACTCTGCTTGTTCCTACTCCAAGTGTATATTTCTTTGATTTCAAAACAACTGATCACAGCTTTACTTCTCTGAGTTCTATTTAAAGAACGGAAGTGCAGTCTGCAGGATTAAATACCCAGCAAATATAATTAATTTAATCAATATAATCAATTAACCAACATGCCATAAAAATCATCATCTAAGGAAAAGGAGAAGCTAGACCAAACCAGATTCCTTTTTCAAGTTATGGCAGAACCTCACAATGCAAAGAGACATTCAGTGACAATTTAGTGAAGAACCTGGGTCTTCATAAGCAAGCTCTGTTGTTTCCTTTCTAAAGGAGTATATAGCATGACCAGCTCCCTTCTGTCCTTGTTGCTAGAGACTTTTAATTCAACCACTGAATAAAAAGAAGACAACACATGTCCATTTCTCAAACTCTTTAGTTCACAGCATGATATTTTAGACCAAACCACTTTTCTTGGCAGAGTATTCTAAGCTACAAGGTTTCCCACTGAAGTGGTTGATATGAAGGCTCATGTTCCCTTTCATCACCCTTACGCCCACAACAGATACTAGTAGGGTAGTGACTGAGAGGAAGAGTTACAGACAGGAATCTCTTGAACTGACAAAGCAATAGTCAGCAGATTCTTCTGTCAAAGGCCTCAGATTCCACAAAAACTAGTTTCCAAAGCTTTTCATCTCATATAATGTTAAGTTCAGTACATCTTCAAAAAAGGGTAGCCTTTTCATATGCATGTATTCCTTTGCTTTAAAAAGTCTAATCCCAGAATATACTGTCAGTCATAAATCTAAGCACTTTGTTACCTGGAGAACTACTGTTGCTAGTAACTGTGACTTCAAATGTGCCGGCATTAACAAACGTGAATCAGAGAAACCTTTTTGCTATGAGAAAACAAAGTCATCAATTGAAAATCACTTTCCTTAGGAAAATATATTGGAATGGGCTCTCTTTTTGACAAAAGAAACTTTTGCTATTGATTGTGTATACATCTCTGAAAATGTAACTCTTTTAATTGTAAAAACATAAACTGTAAAAGCTGTAAGTTAAATATTAGGATTCTGTCAAGAAAAAAAGAGGTTGAGATTATATAATCCAAATAATGTTTGGCTTTCAATGCCATTGGAAAACATATTTTCTCTTCAGGTGTAACTAGGTAAATTAAGCTTTAATCATAATTTTTCCAGATTTACTCTGAGAATTTTCCCCTAAAAATAAACTCTGAAATTAAATAGTTCTTCACAAGTGTTATGTTCTGCTTATGAACATTTTAAAATGAGGTAGAACTTCTCGCAACCTCATAAACATCCATCAAAGCCGGTGATGATCAGATTCTGTGTAGAATACATCAACTGACAATTCATGTGTCTCACTGACTTCTGTTCAGGTTTCTCTTGTTCCCATCAATCAATCAGTTGCATTTGGCAACTAGTTCTGTGTCCTCTAGATACCGAAAGAATAGTCACTTCATTTGAGTTTGTTCATCTAGGGCTGCTTAATGTTTGATTTATCCAAAATGGAAAAACTGACAGGTCTTGTTAAAAAAGAAACAACCCCAAAATAAACCTAGGGGTTTTTTTTCCATTAGATCAGGCATGGTGATCCAAATCAATGTATTTCTCTTCTGTAACTACAGCTAATAGTTATCTTTCTTACTAAAAGATTCCTTTTCAGTGCCGGTAATTTGATAAACTACTTTATTCTTATATAGCCAACATCTTTACAGCAGCTTCACTCAAGCATAAAATAATTTAAAATCCTTTCTTTGAATCTTGAGTTGAATTCCATTTCTTTTCAAAATGCTGCTTAATGTATATGATGAATAAGAAAGTTTTTCATCTACCAAATAGGAAATTCACCATTTCTAAAGACAGCTAAAATGACAAAAGAATCTGATCTGAGTGCTTTAACAATCATGTTTTAATGCATGATTGCTTTAGCAAATTTACAGAGACAATGTGTCTTCCTGACTAGTGAAAGAAAGGACTGTATTATACAAACCTAGGAATAAACCATCCTTGTAAAAGAAGGTAGCTAAACAGTACAAAATGAACAACAAGATCATGTGAATCAAGGTTTCCTTCTTCCAGATATTTTAGAAACACTCAAAATGAGCTGTTTCATTTATCTGGATTTAATTTATTCTACTCTGCAAAACAAGATGAAACAGTCTTCTCTTACAGATCTCACTAAGGTAATTCCAAAGGTGATTTATGTGAGCCTATTTATGCTGAAGTTTCAGTTCTTAAATGAAATAGATTTGACCATTTGTAGCTGTGGATCAGCAGCAATGATAGAAAGAAAAACCATGTTACAATTGGTTGAACCTGTTTAAAATAAAAATTTGCTTTGGGAAACTTGAAAAAGGCCAGTAAACTTCCATGTGCAGGCCCCTGATAAATTCTGAGCTGGAATCCAGGGTTTGCACAGGAACACTACATCTGAATTTAAGACATGATTCTTATCTAAGCTTCAAACTGTAATCACTCACAGGGTAAAAGCAGATAAAAATCCATTTGCATGTTTTCAGAAATTACATATTGCTTTATTTACAAGAACACAATCGATTATCTCAGCAGCTAACTTATCACTCCCTACTCAAGCCATGTGCTTAAGTGCAGTATGACTCCTTGTGGCAACAGGACCAAACCTTGAGTAGTTATCAGAAAGGCCTTGGATGAAACAGGCTCTGAGAGTCAACTGAGGTATCTTGAGAGAGCCCTGACAGAATAGAAACAAGACACTTGCAGGAGGGCTACAGGAAATTCTGCACAGCTGCTTCCTTCTTTACTATTGAATCATTTCAGCCTCCAGAGCTGTCAGGCTAGTGCATGACCAAGTCCTAAAATCCCCTTAAAACCTCCATCTCATTTTGCTATAAGCACGCTTTTGCTTGGCTTGCCAAGACTTCCGATGGAGTATCGTAATTAAGAGGCACAATTAATTTGATATACAAAGCCTCCTATGCTTTTTTGACACCTGCTTTGTAAAGTGCCTCTCACTAGGGAAAATCTAGCAGAAGCATTTTTTTCATTGTGACTTCCATTTTAACAGTTATTCAGTATTGCCTTGCAATATGCTGAAATGTAATTTTTTTTTTATTAAAGGCACATCATTTTCTGTCCAGCTCTCCATTCTCTGCACTTAGAATAAATGTGGTGGGATAATCAGGACAATCATTGGCTTTGTATGGCAGTCCATTTTGTACACTGCATTACACATATTAGCTATAGATATTATTTTGGCATTCAGCATTCCTACATAGTTTGTTCATTGGTTCTTCTTTTGTAATGCATCAAGTGTCAGGGTTACTGTCATATGCATATTTGATATAAGCATGAGGTCAGGAAAGAAAAGGAGGCTAAGGACCTGGTTTTTTCTTTTGATAAAAAAATCTGAAGGAATTAGGAATGTGAAAGTATCATCAAGAATTAACCGTTTAACTGAAGAGTGCTCTCTACTGTGAGAAGCTTCTGATGTTATCTTCATTAGTTAAGTTTCTTCCACATATTTGGCATTTTTTTTGTTATTGTTTCTTTTTACAGATTAAATTTTGATGCATTTAGGAGTTCTGAAGCCATTATCTTTTTACTCAGGTATTGAGATGGTTATTCACATTTGACTTGCCATATAACATAATTCTGGTAAGCAAAAAATAATGTCAAACCAATATAATTTCTATTATTTTATATTACTTACTGGCTTTTTCTTTTTTTTTTTTTTTAAATAGGAATCATTTACTTACTGAAAGCAAAATTAATTAAAGGAAGTAACGTTCACAATTTTTGTGACACTGGTTTCTGTCTTTTCAGAGTACCTTGAGCTGAATAACTAGTTTGGGATCTGGCCAATGGTAACTGATGAGTGCTCTGTTTTTCCTAAAGTAAAATCACAGGATTGGCAGTAATTTATTTCAAAGAAGATTTTTACCAAGGGTCTGGAGGCAAAGATCTTTTATTATTGACAGAATTTAAACTGGTTCAATTTAGACTGAAGTCAGGTTTCACAGAGAGCAGTGCAATGAAGTACAAAAGGAAAATACTTTTTGTGCTTATCTTTTTGGACTGACAATATGAGTCATGAGAGGCAGAACTTTAAACTCTAGCTCTTGAGAGGCAGAAAACATACTTACGTGGTAAGATTTCAAATAAATAGCATACAAGAGATCTATGAAATATTTTTACAGTTTCTGACTAGAAATTGTATTTAATATGTCTTAATCTTATGATTCACTTCCCAAAGTTTTTTAGAAACAACTGAAATTGGACTGCTGATGTTATTTGATGTGGACCATGCTGGTAGACACTCCAGTGAAAAAGTGATCTCACAAAGATAATGAACGTTCAGAGGATCCTCAAAATTCTAAGAGCATAATTCTGCAGGATATTTCGGCAAATCCCCACTCCTCTCAGAAGGTGTAACTAATAGAGGGTATTTCCATTCACCCTGTATATCTCATAGATTTTTGTTGTGCTTATGAAAATATCTGAAACATGCTTAGTCTAAAATAAATGTTGGTCACTACCCTTTACTAGTGACACAAAAGACATAACAAAACACAGGTCCAAGAGGAAAATAAAACCACATCACTGGGAGATGCTGAAAAATTATATAAAAGCTGTTGGTGTTGTCCCAGAATCTGTGTTCTTCTACCTGGTGTGCAATGAGCTGGAAACCACACAGAGTCGAGATATTTGTTTAATCCATACCTGTGCAGAGGTGGTACAAGATGGTAATTCCACAAAGCTAGCACACCGCACACAGGCAAGAGACTTATTTATACACTTTAAACTACACGAATACATGTTTAATGTAATGACCACTGGTTAGTTTCTTATCACTTTGTTCCTCATTGGTTAACAACATGCCTCATCTCGATTTAAAGTTACAGTTATTATTCTGCGCAAACTCAAAGGGTGGGGGTCTTATCTGAGTAGGGGGCTTTTTCTCATCAAGAGGTGTGGTTTTCACATTATAATGAGCTAAATTCATCTAAAGGGCACAACTTGGCAGTCTTTATAGTATCTCAGAGCACATGACCAAGGGAGGTTTCCTCTTCCTCAATTCAAGGTTCCATCTGTTCTTTTATCTTTTTCATTTTGCAAGGCTCTACTATCTTTGAGCCTATTATCCCCTCCCAAGGCCTTGTCCTGTGAAATGTTTCTTTTTGTTTTAATCTTTCATCCTTGATGCCTTTTGAAAACCTTTAAAATTCATGATTTTTAGGAATGGTCCTTTTTTTTTTTTACAATATATGATCAGCAAGGCAGGTGTTGTGCACCTGTGAAGCGGTGAAGTGAGAGAGAGATGATTCTTTCTGGATCTCGGTAAGAAAGGCCCAACAGCAAATGGCTTACTAAAATGGCTGTTTTCATAAGACAGAATATAAAGAGGAATATAGATAGCAAGTATATCTTGCATCCCTTCAGATGCTGGATATCCTGCATTCATACAGCATCAGACAAACCCCGGATGGATTTCTTCCCTGTGGCATGCTACTCAGATTCCATCCATTGAGAGTAATGCCTCCTTTTTGGTCTTTCAAGCTATTACATATTTTCTTGTAAGAAAACAGCTATATTCCTAAAGGAGGTTCACATGGGAACTTCTTGCTGTACATTTAGATAAAAGCAAGGCCATACAGGTGGTGTAGTAGCCAGTACCAAGTGAAAGCTGCATGGAGGCTCCTCTGTTACAGTAAGCGGTCTGAGTTTATCCCATGTCCAAAGAGTTTGTGCAGTACAACACAAGCCTGAAGGCCACACCTACGTGCAGCACAGAGCACAGCACAAACCTGGGTCTATTCATGTAACTGTTATGTGGATTCCTCAATGTATAGCGGTCTCCTGGTCAGGATCATTACAGCAGGTAAATACATTTTTTTCTGAGACATTAATAAAAATAGATGATTAGAGATATGTTTACTTGAGGTTATCTGCTACATAAATTTATGTCTCTGCAATTGCAAATACATTTTAGATAGCTGATGAAAATAATCATATTTTACTTGCATTTCCCTCCTAGTCTTTACTTTTCATAACATTTCAATGATTATTTCACTCTTAAAGTTACCTCTGTCCTAATATCTGACTACTCAACCAAAGTCAAGCGCCAGTCATTACACAAATGGTTATACTTGGAAGAGAAATTTGTTCCTTTTTCAAAGGCTATAGTTTTCTCAGAGATAAATTGTCTGATTTGGATGTATACTAAGTTCTCTTTACAAAGCTTTAATTGTGAAAGTCTTTAAAGCAGCTGTAGGTATAGGAGACACTTTCTTTTTTACACTGTACAAAAAGCAAAATGCATGAGAATCAAAAGACGGTTCTTACTCATCACAGGCCCAATGAGTAAGAAAAAAATTGAAAAGAAAAGAGAAAAGAAAGGGGGTAAAGCAAAAGCTGCATGCACAAGCAAAGCAGAAATAAGGAATTCATTCACTACTTCCCATCAGCAGGCAGATGTTTTTCCAGGAAAGCAGGGATTCATCACACATAATGGTTACTTGGGAAGACAAACGCCATCACTCTGAACCTCCCCCATTCCTCCTTCTTTCCCTCAGCTTTTATTGCTGAGCACAACATCATATAGCATGGAATATCCCTTTGGTCACATGGGGTCAGCTGTCCTGGCTGTGTCCTCTCCCACCCTGTTACACACCCGCAGCCTACTCACTGGCAGGGCTGTGTGAGAAACAGAAAAGGCCTTCACACTGTGTAAGCACTGTTCAGCAATAACAAAACCTTTGGTGTACTATCGACACTGTGTTTGGTCACAAATCCAAAGCACAGCACCATATGAGCTACTGTGAAGCAAATGAACTCTGTCTCACCCAAGACCAGTAGTGTATCAACAGGCACTGGCATTTACTTTTCATGGTCCACTTAGTGAACTGAGTATGTAGAGGCCAACTTGTTCTCAGTTAGGGCTCTAGCAAGGCACTGTCAATCATGGCCACATGGTTGCAGTCTCTAAAGAACTGCAGAGAGCTTAGTAAGCTTTCAGGGCCTTGGATCACTGTGACACACGGGGTGTATGCGACTCTCTGTGATCATACAGGGTGACTTAAGCTAGGGCCAGCCCTAACAGTGAAGAGATTATAACTGAAGAGTGCCTAATATCTGTCAGGTAGTCCCCAGAGAAGTGGCAAAGATTAGCCATATCTGATAAATAACATCCCCATGCCCTCATCCTAGTGAAGGGTTTGGGGAACTATGTCGGGGGCTGGGGTCACTGTGGCTGAAGGTGGTATCAAAAAGTCTATAGGGCTGTGACCTGTTTATAGGCCACAACCTCCTGGAGGTTTTGGAGGTCATTCTAGAGTTGTGGGATAGCCCTAGGCTCCCGACCAGCCTAGGGGCTAGAATCCATGGTGCTCAGCTCATGGCTGAAGATGGTCTAAGCTAACAGATGGTGGGGAAAATGCTGTCAAGATTACAGGGAATGTTACAAGCTCATCAGGGCAAATTGAGCCTGGTGATGCACCGAGAACCCTGACACACAATAATAATGTGGTTTTTTGACCTGCTACAATAGATTCAAGTGGACCCTCACTCTGTAGAGACACAAAGTGGGGCAGGCAGGTATAGGGAGCAGTCTGGAAACTTTTGCATGCCACAGAGACCTTCCACGTGCCAATCAGAATACTATGTAGAAACAGAATCGGACAATAATGTAAGTCGGAAGACATCTCTGAAGGCTGTTGAAGAGAAATTGTGGATGTTTCATTGTTGGAAGGGTTCAAAGTCGGGTTGGATGGGATTTTGAACACCTGATCTAGTGAAAGATGACCATGGCAGGGTGGTTGAACTACATGCTCCCTTCCAACCCAAACCCAAACTGTTCTATGATTCAGTGATTCAGCTGTTATGAACTCCTGTTCAAAGCAAAGCTAGATCCAACTATGAAGTTAAATTATCTTGCTCAGATCCTTATCCACAAAAATTCTTAGTATCTCCAGGAATTCCACAATGTTTCAGGGCAACATCTCCCAATATTTGACTACCCTCACAGTGGAAAAGATTTCCTGCTATTTAATCGGAATGTCTCTTGTTCAGCTAATGCCTCATCCAGCTGTAAGAAAAGTCTGCTTCCAACTTCTCTGTACTGCCCTATTAGGTACGTAAGTGCAATAATATGTTCCCTGAGCCATTCTGTCTTAAGACTGAACAAATCTAACTCTCTCAGCCTCTCCCTGTATGCCAGAAGCTTCAGTCCCCTGACCATCTCAATGGCCCACCATCGGGCTTGCTCCAGTATGTCAATGACTCTCGCAGTGCGGAGACACAAACTGAACACAGTACTCCACATGTGGTGACACAACTGTGAAACAGAGAGGAATAAACATTACCCTTGACCTGCTGGCTATATTGTTGCTAACCCCACCCCTCTATGTCCTCGGTCACTTTCTACACAAATTGCAGAATCCCCAAGGTCACCAGCTCATTTTTTGCAAAGCTGCATTCTATCCTGTCGGCTCCCAGCATGTATTGCTGCACAGGATTCTTCAGTCACAGAGGACTTTGTATATGCCTTGATGAGGCTTGTGTCATTTCTCCTGTCTGCTAAGGTCCCTCTGAAGGGCAGTTCTACCCACCATCATAGTGCTCAATATAATCTATGTCTAGAGCACAGGAAGCAGCAGTGGTTTCTTCCAATCCTTTCTGCTCCTCCTCTTTCAGTCAGATGAAGTAGTTGTTCCATTGAAGAGATCTGTGTTAGACTCTAGTACTACAAATTTGTTAGTACATAGAATAAGCAGGAAAAAAAAAAAAAAGCTGTTATTAAAATTGAAAACCCAGCTAAGATAAGGAACTCTAGATCCTGGTTGACACCCTGGGTCATGTTGTCTCGGCCCACGTGGTAGGTTATGAGGGGGGTGAATCTTTTGAATTCCCTGAGAGCCTGCATGCCAGTGGAAGAGACAGTCTCTCCTCTGCAGAATCGCAGGGAGGCTGAGTCGTGACAATGACTCAGAGGAACAATTGTGCTGGTGACTTTATTAACTGACCACTTTAGTAAGTGAATGGAGACAATTTGGCAACAATCAAGTGATAACCATCCTGGGAATGAATAAAGGTACTTTGGCGATGAAACTATTTTCCTAATAACCCATCAACGATCAACCCATCCCAGTTCAAATCCTACAAAACTTATACACATGAATATATGTAAGAAAGAGAGAGAGAGAGAGCGCGAGCAAAAAGAGGATAGAGAAAAGAGAGGAAGAGGGGATAGGAAAAGGGGAACCACCACCCTTGGATCCCGCGTGTCGCAGAGTAGCTGGCTTGGTCCGTAGGTAACAGGTCAACAAAGACACATGTGGGGTATTCCCTTTATATAGTCTTTCTTATGCATGTGCAATAGGTTGTTCCAGAAGGTTCTCATTTTCTCTGACTTGTACCTGCGCAGTTAGGCAAATTCTGTCTCTGGGCAACAATAGGAGGGAGGGGGAAAGAAACAGCCCACTGCCCCACCTCTGCAGAGCTCACTCCGCTTCTCCCCCACAGGGCATCCCACTTGAGTTGTTTGAGACTTCCTCTTTACGAACAGTTTCTTGTTTATGAACAGTTTGTGACACATGTGAATATTGCAACCTTGAGTTCTTTTTCACTTCTTCTCATAAAACTTACTTGGGTTCAGAGATTTCCCATGAACCTCTTTGTCTTTCAATGGAAAAAAAAATTCCCTGCTTCAAACAGAGAGCTCTCCTGGCTTTTCTAGAACAGTCCTTCTAACACACAAAAACTTAGAGCTGGAGTAAGTTCATCTTTACAGCAGCTAGTGGACTTAGCAAAGATGAATATTTGATATATAAATTAAAGATTAAAGACTGTTTATCCCTTATAATCCAATTCTTTCATTTGGAGAAAATGAAATAAAGCTTCTCAATATTCAAAATGTACTAGATAAGTATGGGAATAATTTTTTTTCTTCAGAGTTTACTCCTGAAAGGGCAAGGGCATGTCAACCAAAGGAGATTCCTGAGAACAAGAAAGTAAATGTCACTATTAACTTCAGGAAGGGCAAGAAGGGATCTACATGCTGCTCAGTAGTAACTAAAGGATGGTCCCTGATAGATGAATATTAAAGATATGCTAGGATAATAATTTTAGGACTAAGAAAACCTTTGGCTGCTCCTTTTAAATTTATTTAACCTCAGACAAAATGTTATTTAAAAACTAAAGAGCAACATCACAAGGGTAAGGGAATGTAGATAAACAATATACATCAATGCATAAATCCAGATCTAGGCACCAGTCAGAATGGAATACAGGCCAGAAAGAACAAAGAAGATATGGAAGTATATAATTTGAAAGAAACTTGCTGTGTTGAGTTTCTGTGTGGCAGAGTTTTGGTAGCAGGGAAGGGGCTAGAGAAGTGGCTCCTGGGAGAAGCTTCTAGAAGCTCCCGCAGTTCGAAGTTGGACCTGGCTCTGGCCAAGGCTGAGCCAATTAGCGACAGTGGCTGCACCTCTGTGATAACATATTTAAGAAGGGGGACCTGAGGAGTAGTTGTGAGTGAAATACCTCTGCAAACACCAAGGTCAGTTGAAGAAAAGAGGAGGGGAGGAAGCAGCGCCAGAGCAGAGACCCCCCTGCAGCCCGTGGTGAGAGGGCAGGCTGTGCCCCTGTGCCCATGGGGGTCACCAGTGGAGCAGATGCCCACATGCAGCCTGTGGAGGACCCCACACTGGAGCAGGGGGCTGCACCCAAAGAAGGCCGGGACACTGAGGGCAGCCCACGCTGGGGCAGTCTGTTGCTGGGAAGAGCTGCAGCCTGTGGCAGGGACACACGCTGGAGCAGTTCATGAAGAGCTGCAGCCCTGTAGGAAGGACTAATGTTAGAGGAAGTTCATGGTGGACTGTCTCCTGTGGGAGGGACCCCACGCTGGAGCAGGGGAAGAGTGCAAGGAGTCTTCCCCCTGAGGAGGAAGGAGCAGCAGAAACAAGCGGCTGAGGGAACTGGGGTTGTTTAGTCTGGAGAAGAGGAGGCTGAGGGGAGACCTCATCGCCCTCTACAACTACCTGAAAGGAGGTTGCAGAGAGCTGGGGATGAGTCTCTTTAACCAAGTAACAAGCGATAGGACAAGAGGGAATGGCCTCAAGTTGCGCCAGGGAAGGTTTAGACTGGATATCAGGAAACATTTCTTTACAGAAGGGGTTGTTAGTCGTTGGAATGGGCTGCCCAGGGAGGTGGTGGAGTCCCCATCCCTGGAGGTGTTCAAGAGGCGGGTTGACATAGCACTTAGGGGTATGGTGTAGTTGGGATCTGTCAGTGCTAGGTTAACGGTTGGACTAGATGATCTTCAAGGTCCCTTTCCAACCTAGATGATTCTATGATTCTATGAATTCACTGCAATCCCCATCCCCTGTTCCCCCTTGCTGCTGCATGGGAGGAAGTAGAGAAATCGGGAGCAAAACTGAGCCCAGGAAGAAGGGAGGGGTGAGGGGAAGGTGGTTTTTTTTAAGATTATGTTGTATTTTCTACTCTGTTTAGTGAATTAGTGTTGGTGGTGTTGAAATTAAATTGATGTTCTTTCTTCCCCAGTTAAGTCTGTCTTTTGCCTGTGACCATAATGGGTGAATCATCCCTCCCTGCCCTTGTCTCGATCCCTGAGCCTTTTGTTTTATTTTTGTCCTCCCCATCCCTGAGGGGTAAGGAGTGAGTGAGTGGCTTCCTGGTGTTCGGTTGCCCTCTGGGCTTGAACCATGACACCTGGAATACCGTAACTGCAAGAAAAGAAATGTTGCTCATTTTTCTGGTAAGGATCTGCCTTACTAAAATGGATTGCATGTCCACTAGCATTCAGTTTCTGCAGTCAAATAAATGACTGTCTCAGCAATCACTTCAGTTTAATTCTGTGGCCTTTGACTCTGATGTAAGACCTTATGAAACATTAACATTTTCAAAGGCACTTCCTTATTCTTATTTATATGTGCCTCTAAGTTCTTTTTCCTATGATTTTTTCCTGTCAAAAGAGCAAATTATATATCACAGCAAAAAAGCATTAAATAAAAAAAGACACCAGACTCTACCCATCTATATTCAGGATAATTCTGATATTATAGTGGGCAATTTAAGATTTATTCTGGCCTGGAGAAATCAGAATCTGGATTTTCATTGTTTGTTTGCTATGCTTCCTCAAAGTCCCCATTGTTGTAGTAGCAACAAAAATGTTTACACAATTGAAAAAGGGAAAGGAAATGTAAATGATAAAATTTGAGAAAAGCTGTGTCTACTAGATAATCTCTCACAGATCAATACAGAAAATATGAATCAGCTTTAAAGATAGCGATGGTCTTTATCAGTGTCTTAAGAAGAAAACCACATTTTCATAATGCTGACAAAGACACTTAGCAGAGAAGTTCCACATAATCTGTTTTCTTCTATGGTGTTACCCATATGCATGATCAAATGGTGCTTATTGGTGGATATATTGTAGTATTACTGCCAGTTATTCTTACCACACAAAGTCCTGTTAAAATCAGCAGAAGTATTCTAAGAATCTCAGTGAGAATCTGAGCAGCAAGTTTGAGTGTTCAACTACTACTAGTTGAACTAGTAGTACTACACTAGTTTTCACAATATTATCTTGCAAGAAGCAGCCATAGCCATATCAGCCATACCTGGTAGTGCATACGTGATAGTTTTGACTAAGCATATCAGAACAAAGGAGCAGTCATCAAAGTAATAAAATACTGTTCAAAGTAGGCTGTGATCTTACAGTGAAACAGAAATGACTTACAATGACTGGAGTTCCAAAAAGAAGACCTGACAGAATACAAAACATCTTAACAGAACAAAAATTCCACACTGTATCATACTTTGAAAAGATAACGAAGACAAAAATGGCAGTGTTCAGAACCATAAGCACTTAAATTGCTTTTCCAGACTCTGTGTGCTAATAAATATATGGACAACTGTGCACATGACATATGTGTACAATACATGAGCATGGTTTTAAACTGCCTATAAAATTGCTTGTTAGCATATGAAAGATCAAATAGCTAGAAGAACGGACTTGGAGGTGCTAAATTTGCAGAATGTTCCCCATATAATTCCTATACATTTCTGAAATCAGAAATACTGCACAGAATAAATAAAGCTAAATAAGAAACAAGTAATTGCATTGACAATTTTTATTTTTGGGTATTTCACAGTGACTCTACTACTCTTTGCCTACACACAGCAATTTTAAAATGTATGAATAATTTAAATTTTCCCTCTACAGAAATGTAGATTCCTTTAAAGTAGACAGAAGGATGGATTTACCAGTCACAATAATGGCATTTCTAACTATCTTGTCTTTTCACACAGACACATCCTCATGCACATTTCTTAGAAGTTTATAAAAATTTTGAGTTTAATTTCAAAGTAGATTATACTTGGGAAAATGGTTGAAAACAGACTCAAAGAACGTTTTACCAGTGATCTATTGTCAATCTAAAGGTATACTGGACTGGTCTGTATTTGGTCCATTTTTATTTAATATTTTATTTTGAAATACAAAATGCACTGGCAGAGTTTGCCTCTTAGGAACTGGATATACATGTTTTAGACAATAGACTTTGAATTCAAAACGATCTTGAAAATTGTACTCTGATATCAAGAAATGCAATTCCACAAAAGACAAGGACAAGTTCTTTACAGCTCAGAAGAAACAAATGTAAAAAAATAAATGGGAAACAGCTAGTTACAGTGCAATGGTTTACAAGCTAAGCTTGAGTCCTTAATTTGACTCTTGCAAAAAAATGTAAACTCATTCCAGAATGCAATACTGTCTGGATTATAAGGAAAACATGGGAATTCATTTTTCACCTAATGAGGTGCTACTGAGATTGCAGCCCTGGCTGCAATCCTTGGTGATCAGACTTGGAAAAAAGGTAAATCAGCTGCATAAAGTTCAACAATAAACTATAAAAGTGACCAAGAGTTTGAGAAAATCTGTCCTAAAAGAGAAGACTAAAGGAATTTAGGTTATTTCATCTGGTGAAGACAAACCTAAGGAGGAATGTTATAAATCTTCCCCTACATAAAAAAAAATTTTACTGAAGATAGTAGTTAGTTGACATCACATCTACTGGACAAGAAGAAGAAGAGTTGTTTGGAATTGCTTCTGGAGGTCTCTAGCCCAACAAGCCCACTCAAAGCAGGACTATCACTAACAGAAGCCCTTTTGACAGTTAACTATTTACTATTGACACTTGAAAACCACAATGGAAGGCAAAGTCACCATTTTTCTGGGTCATCTGTTCCAGTCCTATACTGGATCTCTCACCAGTTTTTACTGTTCCTATTAAGAAAGATGACTTTGATCTACAAACCTCAATCACAAGATCAGTGCATTGAAATCATCCGCACTGCAAAAGCACTCCACTTTTTGATTGGTTTTGTCCTGACACAAAATAGTTTATTACAACCACACAGTTGGCACTTAATTAAGCAAACAGATGCCTGTAAAATACTAGTGAAGTCTATATCTTGATTGATATATGATCTTGTATTCAGAGCAATCACGACACTGCCATAGATTGACACAATGTGATACACCATGTGCTCTACAAAACAGGAAAATGAGCTGGAGGTGTGGACCTTTTACATAGATTCTACATATGTCTTTCTGTTCACATGTTAAGAAAGAGTTCTTCTGTTCCCCACTCTGGTTTATCTATTTTGACTGTAAATTTGATTGAAGAGCATGGGATTACTCTTCAGTGGGAACAATGTGCACTAATCTCATCTGATCTTCCAAATAATAATTTAGAATAAACAATAAGCATAAAAATGTACACTGATATAAAGCATAGCTTGCTCAGGTACTAATACAGTGACTGTTTTATAAAGCGTGTGCTGCTCCCTCACTATTTATTTTAAACAGGTCCATGACAGACAGGAAGAGTCCAAAGGCATGTTTGGTGGCAGAGGAAAGATAGTTGTTTTTACACTTAGGAGGCAGAGGGAGAACCTAGGAAGTTACTACAGTGCTTAAGGTCTTTCCAATCCAGACTGAGGAGTGTTACAGGGAAACATGTCTAATCGTGTAATGTAGATTTTGTGCCAAGCTCTGCTTTATTTATTACACTGGGTACTGGTTTGGAAAAGAGAATGTAGAGTTTTTACATCAAAAAAAAAACCCAGGACACGGCTTGCAAAAAAATCAAACAACAACAGGACTTCACAAGTTAAAGAAAAGGATGTTACAGTAAAGAAAAAAAAGCAGAAAGAGGGAAAACTGGGGAACTTGGAGACATCTAGCTACTTTTAACAGCTTGAAGTTTAATTAGGGTATGATTTATTGCATTCTATATTCTTCAATTCCCAGAGCAGGGCTGGGGCATTTTCTAAATAATATTATACTTTACAAAAACTCCATGGACAAAGAAACCAGGAAAACTATAGTGCCAAATGATACCTAAAAGCTTTTGTGGACAGCAAATTGAATATATGCTTGAAATATGATATAAAGGGAAGGGGATGACATAATGTACTTTTGAATAGCATTTTCCAGAGCATTATTTTTTACATAACTAAGGGTTATTATTCTGCAAAGTTCTTAAACATATGCTCAACTTCAAGGCCCAGTGTAGCTTTGACTAAAGTGGTATGTTTAAATTTAACTGCAGGACTAAGTGTTTAAGTTGTTCAAGGACTAAGGAATCTTATGTGATTGAAACTAAATCGCACTAAATGAGCAAAACACTTCATAGTAAGAGTGAGAGACCCACATACTAGACATACTTCATAATTAAGTTGGGTTGATCCTCTAATATTCTTTTTCTTCTTTTGTAAAATACAGAAAGAGAAAAGAAGCTAGAACCGATATTGAGATCACACCTGATACTGAGCATACCTGTCCTAAAGCTGTTAGCTGTCTCATCCCAATTCCTGTTTCAAAGGAAAAATAAAACAAAACAATACAAACAAAAAACCCAATACAGACCAAACCAACAAAAAAAATCCCAGGCACTCAGTGTCATCTTGTTAATATTTGTTACAGCAATCAGACTCATGACATTGCTTGGAAGCAACAATGAGATGTTTGACAACTGCTAGAAGGTGGGCCATTGAAAAGATGCACCTTCTCTGTCATGAAATATTAAATTTGGTTATCATCTTTTGGAAACCTTTGCATCAGTCAAGAAAAGTGCAGAGAACATTATTTTTCCATTCTACAAAAAGCTAATAGTCTAGTGTTCCATTTTTAATTAAATCCCCTACCCATGCATCAGTATGTCAACAGGTTATAAAGTAAGATTTCTTCTTGGCAGTTGGTAGCTGTCTGTCCTGAACTATGATGGTTAACAGTTCTTGCACTTTACTGTAGGACAACAGGGATAGCCATACATGAGTGTAAGAATTTTTCCAGTCAAAGTAAATGTATGCACAACACTGTTCAGTGAGAGGAAATTCCATAGAACATACTGGCAAATTTGCATTTAAATGAATGCCTTTTATTTCTGCATTCTAAATAAAATGAACCATCTGCAGCTAGACTGTATCTAAAGGTAGCATGATCCAAAGGGCTCTGAAGTACAATACAGTAGATCCCTTTTACATCAGTAAGCGGGGTTTGTGCAATAGTTAGTATCTCATTCTACTAGAAATGCAAAATCTGATCATCTCAGCCTCCCTTCAGCATGAGTAGGATTTCACTCTTGAGGAACTGCCAGAAGAAAAGCTCACGATTTTTATTAATATTTATTATTTTAAATATGCAGATGTTCCATGAAGAACTAATAGGACTAAAAGCATTATAAGTACTCGTTGTACTGGTTTTGGCTGAGACAGAGTTCATTTGCTTCACAGTAGCTCATATGGTGCTGTGCTTTGGATTTGTGACCAAACACAGTGTCGATAGTACACCAAAGGTCTTGTTATTGCTGAACAGTGCTTACACAGTGTGAAGGCCTTTTCTGTTTCTCACACAGCCCTGCCAGTGAGTAGGCTGCGGGTGTGTAACAGGGTGGGAGAGGACACAGCCAGGACAGCTGACCCCATGTGACCAAAGGGATATTCCATGCTATATGATGTTGTCCTCAGCAATAAAAGCTGAGGGAAAGAAGGAGGAAGGGGGGAGATTCAGAGCAATGGCATAAGTAACCATTATGCGTGATGGAGCCCTGCTTTCCTGGAAATGGCAAAACATCTGCCTGCTGATGGGAAGTAGTGAATGAAATCCTTATTTTTGCTTTGCTTGTGCATGCAGCTTTTGCTTTACCTATTTACTGTCTTTATCTCAACCCATGAGTTTTTACACTTTTACTCTTCCGATTGTCTCCCTCATCCCACTGAAGGGGAGTGAGAGAGTGGCTGTATGGTGCTTAGCTGCCTACGAGGGTTAAACTACAACAGTACATTTTTAGTTATTTCCTCCCCCTCAACACCAATATTTCTTTCATAACTGTTCCCAATCCTGAATTATGTTCTTGCACCAAATATTCTTGGTATACCACATATGCTTGGATAAGGAGACTCACAAATACTGGTTAATTAAATCAGTTAGCTGTGCTACTGAAATTTTATCATGAAAACAAGAATACTCCCAAATCCTCCTTCCATGCTTATTGTATTAAATACTGTAGTTTTTAAAACTCCTTCTATGATTCCCTCTTATAGCCAAGTGGGTCTAGCTTCTCACATAGAAATATTCAGCCTCAGCTTACCATCATTTTTGCTGCATGCCTCTAGAAATGTCCCATATAGATGCTCTTTTGGAGTGACCAGAGAATTCCTGAGAAATTCACACCACCATACTACAAAGAAAACATACTGCTGACTATAATGTGATCTTATAGATGATCCCTTATTTTATGTCTCTCTGAGAGGGGAGAAGAAGTAGACATTTGACCTGAAACGTAGCATGACCTTACATCTCCCAACCTGTCAATCCCAAATCCTTTCATCGCAGATTCTTACACCTCCAAATCAGAAATCCAATCCCATGTTCCTGTCACTTCCACTCATCTCACTCAAAACAGGAATTAACCTTATTCACCCCCACCTTGTATTGCTACGTTTCCTCAGTTCTTTACCTTACGCTTCCCTTCTTTCATGTCTATAATATCCCTCTCGACCTCAACATCACCACTCTGTCCTCATCTGGATGTTTAGCACCATCCGAGATCCTGCACAAGCTTTAAAGCATCTAGAGATGTCAACTCACATTGGGAAACATTACCAACAGGCAGAGATACCTTATCTCTGAGCAAGGCAGCTCCTACACTTCAACGGTTGATATAAGACAAGGCGGTAGGGGCTCTGTGTGTGGTTTTTTGGTGGCTTTTTTCAGGAAAACTACACTAGAAACAAACCAGAATTTACTGTACAATAAATCACTGTGTGTTGATTGCAATATTCTGTCATTTTCCTTTCCTTTCCACTGGCAGTTTTATCCTGCGCGTGACAGACATTGGTTAAAAACATATTCACTGTATCTCTTAGAAATTTCACACCAAAAAAAACCCAAACCAAACCTTTGGGAGAATTTTCTGGAAAAAAAATGCTAGGAAAATTTTAACATTTTTGCTAACTCTAAACCACTGACTAATTTTTTGAGATTTTGAAAAAATCCTGATATGATATGTGGTACGGGAAAGATTTGGGCTGTTTATAGTGAACGTAGGAGGTGTTAAAAATGGTTTCTGTGCTGAAACTCACTGACTACAGAACAAAGGATCTTTCAATTCCTTGTAAGAGTTGCACTTTCAGAAAAGTTTAAAGAAAATTCACCCAGGTGTTACTGCATATATTGGCAAATTTAGAAGTAAGGAAATAATTAACAAAATTGATTGAGGTCCATGTGAGAGCCTGAAAGCAGACTAGAAGTTGCAGACAGGTGTTTAATGTTGAATTTTGTAAGGGACAAGCTATAACTCCATTAACAGTTTATGCAAATTAGACCATGTAAAATCAGTTAATGCTGCAGTTAATAGAAAACAGGTGATGTCAACCAAGTATAGAGAAATGAATTAGACAAGCAGATTCAGAAGTGGAATACAATAATGTATTGAAAGCTGTATGCTTGAACTAAATGCCCAAAGGCAAATATAAACAGTTGCTACCTGTCAGATGTAGTAGGAAAGAACAAGAATCTGCATGTAGTGGTACAGTCAGATTTTAAACTTCTGATCTAAGGCACACAAAGAGTAGTGAAGACAAGTGCAAAGAGTACTTTAAGAACACAATGCTCTCAATCTCAGTGACATGACAGTTTGTTCTTCGGCATAACATGACTTACGTGTTGTTTGAAAGACAACATACATTTCCAGTGGGAAAACAAAAATCAGGCAGCAAGCCAAATAAAGTGATAAACAAAAAAGATATACACTCCATGTTAGAATCAAGAGATACACAGTCTTGAGAAATGCCTTAGAAGAGATGACAATGATGAAGTAGGGAAACTCTCAAGAGGTGACAAAAGAATTTAAACTGCTGTTGTGAGAACAAGGAGACACCAGTAGAACATGCAGGTTTAAGTTGAAAGGTCAAGTGGGAAAGGTGAATGCATTATTTTACAGAAAAGATTTAAAATGGACATCTCAGAAAAGTAAAGTCAGGTTGTACTCATTTAACTAAAAACTGGATAACTGTATGGAATATTGGAAGTTCTATTCCAAAAGTGATTACATAAAAATTGCACCTTCCTACTCAACAGATTTGGTTGCTGTGTTTGTTCAGATTCAGATCTATTTACCTTGAAGACAAAAATATGCCTTTACAACTTTTTATTCCTGTCCTGTCTCCTTGCAGAGCCCACACAATTCAGCCAGGGGTCTAGATGTTATTCATTCTTGTACAACAGCTAAATTACTTTGCAAGTTTCAAACAACTATACTTGTAAGAGCAACCAGAACACAGATTCAGTGCAAATATTACAGAATTAAATTTTACATTCTGCATTGTAGAGTAGGCCAGAAAAGATCTTATTGATTCCTCCTGGTCTTAAAATCTGTATGTGAAATACTGACTTCCCTAAAAGTCATGGGGTTTTACCACTGCCTTCAGTCAAACCTAAACATATGCAGACATAAACTAATTCTCAATCTCTTTCTGTCATTTGTTGGCTTGAATGCAATTGACATTTAGCAAGCAAAATTCTTTGGTTGGCGGTGTAGCTGTTAAAGAAACTTTCCCCAGATTCTCAAACATCTTCACTGTAATATTATACAAAGGTATATATTTACAGAAAATATCTAGAATGGACATCTAGAGGGGGGCTACAGCACCTTCCTTATGAGGACCTGCTGGGAGAGTTGGGGTTGTTCAACCTGGAGAAGAGAAGGCTCCAGGGAGACCTTACAGCAGCCTTCCAGTTCTTAAAGGGGGCTACAGGAAAAGTGGGGAGGGACTCTATCAGGGAGTGTAGGGATAGGATGAGGGGTAATGGTTTTAAACTGAAAGAGGGTAGATTTAGATTAGATATAAGGAAGAAATTCTTTGTGAGGGTGGTGAGACACTGGCACAGGTTGCCCAGAGAAGCTGTGGCTGCCCCCTCCCTGGCAGTGTTCAAGGCCAGGTTAGACGGGACTTAGAGCAACCTGGGCTAGTGGAAAGTATCCCTGCCCATGGCAGGGGGCGTGGAACTAGATGAAATTTAAGGTCCCTTCCAACCCAAACCATTCTATGATTCTATGATCTCAGCAAAGTACTTAAGTTCAGATTGTATTTTCATATTTAACTAAAAACTGAATAAGATAGAAGTACTCCAATTACCTATGCAATGTGAACTATAGAGATTCAGTCCTTGATTCTCTCCATTATTCTCCATTCAGTCTTTAAGCCTTCCCAAACTGATGTGAAGTTTTTCTATTCAGTGCAAATGTATTAAATTTTAGAAAAGATGGTTTGGGATTGATTAACCTCATTAAAATTATCTGTTACCACCCCAAGCTACTCCTCCTGATAAAATGGACAGAAAGTCCCACTTCAAATCTGCCCCATCATGAAGAAGAAAAAAATGAACAATATGATTTCTGGTGTAATTGATCATTTCTCAGTTCAAAATAAAGACAACATGATTAAAGTGCTTCCATCTTCCAGCTGAAGAGTCTCATGAAACGAAAACCTGTTCAGAAAACTGCATAATCCTGGAGAAAGCATGTGTACCAGTTAACCTCAAAAATAGATCTAAAATAATGTATGGGCTGGAGCCAAGCTTCACTCCACAGTCAGGAACACACATACACACTGACACTTGGACCTTTACCAGCAGCCAGACCCAAAACATTGAGGGTGTAACAGGCCCCAACGGTTGAGGCCTTGTGTAAGCCAAGTAACTGCACATTGTATTTGGGTCCTTTCTGCAATACTGGCTTCCTACCTACACTCCTTCTGTCTGCACCCAAGAAGATTGTGCAGGCTGGCACAATATGCAAACACACCTTTTCGTTGCAATGTAGATGCACTCAAAGAAGGATAGAGAAGGATCTTGACATGAACACAAAAGGTGTGAACTGGATGTTTTGAAGAAGGGGGAAGTGGGCAGAATGGGAAGGATGGGAGAGACATGATCAAAACACACTATCTGAAGCAATGATGTTAGTAAGGGAGAAAATGAACAGCAAAAAGAAAAAGGCCAAGGAATTCAGGACATAAAGGAGGGATTTCTAGGAAATGTACTACTGTGGAGATGCTATGGAGGGAGATGTGACAGACAGTGGCTACAACTAGATGAGAGCAGTATCTGAAAGGCATATAAGCCTAAGTTAGAAGTCAAAGGTGTAGACTGCAGGTGGAAGTGGTCCATGGTACAAAGCATAGCAAGAGCAAAATATCCAACTTACACAAAGTTCTGGTAGTAGTACATAAACTAACATTAAAGGTGAAAAAATTTTGGATCTTTCAGACAAAAACATCTGCATAAGGAGTTAGAACTGAAGTCAAATAGAGCAAATAAAGAGTATCTTTAGGTGAAGGTGAGCCACCTGTATTAAAAAGATCTCACAGAAAATGTATCTGAATTTACCTTTAAATATATCTTAAAAAACATTGGTCAGAACTTCAGTGATGTAAACTGGAACAGCACTACTGATGTCATTGCAAATATGGTGATTTATACCAAAGTTAAGAATCCAATCCATTAAATTTTTTTTTTTTTTAATATCCTATGTAGCATGATATATTCTACCACTGCTGAAGTTTTCAGGCTATGTAAAAAGAGTGCATATACATAAAAGGACCATTAAAACCATAACACATTTTAATAAAAATGTCTTATATCTGCTATGTTATAGGCTTTTAAACAAAAAATATAATTTATGAACTCAGAGGATACTCTAGTTAAGGAAATTAGATCCAAATTGTACAGGACAGTGCTAATAAACATCTCAAAACTAAACAGGAAACTCTTGCAAGCAACATTGAAGGCCACTAAATATTGTTGAATGGAAACAGTTACAGAAGCAGGGTAAGAACAACAAATATGATAATCAAAATGGAATCTGATCATTTTAATATAACCCTAAGATGATTTAGAGGGAAACAATAAAAAAGGGTTTTTCAGTGTCAGCACCAAGCATTTACTAATTTCACAGCACTCAGCTTAGACAATAAAAACAGGGCAGTGAGAGTTAGGGTCTGCTTTACCTTGCAGCCATTCAGTGATCTTATAGTTCTGTTTAAAATCCCTATAGTAAGAGTTTGAAGTTTAACAAGATACTGTTCTTTAGCTTGATTACATTTAACTTTGAAGATATACTACCTTTATAGTAAAACCAAACCAACCAAAAAAAAAAGGAAAAGGGAAAAAACCTAAATACACTACTGTCCTAAAAATGCAACTGCTATCTTTTTCCTGTTTTAAGCTTCTTTCTAATTGACTTTTCTTTTCTTAGAAAGAAAAATAGCTTTTCTTTTCACAAGGACTGAACTGGGAAACATTGGGGCTTGTATTCAGTAGAAAGAGAATGAAAGCAGAATGTGTTCAACATACAGAAGGCATTTACAAAATGTTATATAGACTACTGTGGTGTTTCTGAGTAACTGAAGACATTTAATTAATAACATGATAAAACTGAGCTCTGCACATCATAGGAATAACTTAAAAAAAAACCAAAAGCATAGCTGCAATCACCACCCTTTGGGATTTGTCAGAGATGAGTAAGCAACGGCAATTTTATCCACTACTAAAAATGCTTGCAAGTCAATAAATAGTGGTCAGTAGTACTGAAAACATTAACAGGAAGCATACTGTAGAGAACGATGCTGTAACATTGCAGACATGGTCTGAACATCCTCATGTTTTAGGGTTTTTCTGTCTGATTTTTGTTATATCAAACCTAACACTGTCAGCTGGATTCTTGGCCTAGATATGCAGTCCCATGTAAAACATTCACTGACACACTAAGAACTGCTTTCTCTCAACACATTCAAGTTTGAATACTGACTAGAAGGCAACTCAGATGCTAAGAAAGCTCAGTCTTCCTGGAGTCAGCCTGCTGCCTTCTTCACATAGTAGCTTATCCAAGCAAGAAGTCTTGAGATGAACAAGTATCAATTTTTTGAGTGATGAGGGTAGCACCAAGCTATGTCACACACCTAAGAATGGTCAGTTGCTCATTGTTGACCCTTTGAGAAGCAATATGTGTTGTTTCAGCTCCCTATCAGGAGCAGTTCTAATAAAAACTTACATAGAAACTATGGTGAAAAAGAGATGTTTTCTCTGAAGACAGATCACAGGGAAAAGACTTGCTACTGTCCTATGTTATACAACTTCCTCATACTGCCAGTCATCACGTTCAAAATCCTAGTACTTGCCACTACTGATCTTGTTTTTTGTTCTGCTTATCTTCTGTCTCATTCTTTTGTTGGTCATAGTTAACTAAACTCCAAAGACACTCCTTACAGGGCTCAGAGACTCTTATAAACTACACTGCCAACACCAACAAGTTAACAGATAGCTATTCCCTGTCAGCACACTGTTCTCTCACTGAGGGAGCACTCTTTTTACCACAAGGTATTGAAAATTCACTATATGGAAGTAAGTTTTCACGTGTGAAATCATGAAGTTTGAACAAAACCAGGAACTGTTGTGTTTCTTTATGTCTACTAGAAGGCAATAAAGGCAGGAAAGGAACAGGCAGATTGCACTACTAGACCAGTCCAAGACTCAGCTGTCTGAAAATGTGTCATCATTGTGAAAAGATTTTTTAAAGTGTTCTTTTACTTTTACCATTCCAAATCAGAATGGGATGCAAAGAGTTCTCTCTTGCACTCTATAAAGGGCTATATATATAGGTAGTATGATATATTAAACAATATTAGCAACAATTGATGTTTGACCTATAGCTCATAAGCTTTTGTTGTATTGTAATTGCACAAAAAATTTTATGAAGTACTAAAATTAAGCTTCAGGTGAAAGGATAGTCAAAATAGTTTTTGCTTACAGTTTAGCTGTCATCCCTTGAAATACAATCTGGAATCTGAGCCAAACTGAGTTTCCTTCTGATTACCATAAGCAACAAAGTTCCGCAGAATAAATTAGGAACTCACTGGCATGTATGTAAATGCACCATCTCAGTCATGTTCTTGTAACAACTCCCAGGGAATTCTGCAGACTCTGTTAGGGAATGTTAATCTCAGTCAGAGGAGCACCATGTGGGCAGTGTCACATGTCCGAGCTTGTTCATGAGAATTAGAAAAGCACCTTTTGATCTTGTTTATCTTGGCAAGATTGTAATTTTAGTTATGGCTTAGGGCTGAAGCCAAAGCAGTGATAATTAGCCAGAAAATTACTTCTGGAATGAGGTCATATAAAAATGATCAGTGATGTCTGGACTTTTAGCTGCTATGTGTAATGGAAACTGGACACAGATTAAATGTTACATAGGATACTAAATAAGGAACCTGGAAGATACACTGGCAACTGATGAACAGCTGTAAAGCAACCTCTTTAAACAAAAACCTTATAAAGTCAATTTCATTTTAATGACCAATATATCTTCTAATTGGTTCTCTGTGCAGAGATTACCATTAATTTTGTATGAACAATCTCATATTACTGCTAAATTTCAAGCAAACACAAAAAATCCTTTCCCAGTACTTTGAAAAAGTTTTTAAAAACTTGTATACTGATACTGTAAATTCCTGTAGGATCTTTCAGATTAAGGCACCTTCCTCTCTATACCAGTCAGGCCAGAGTGCTTTTCTCCCTAACACTAGGCACTGAAATTCATCTCTTCTAAGCAGACACCTTGTGCTACCAGTGCCTCAAATAGCATATGAAGTTTGTCAGAGGACCACCTTGCCACTGTCTTGATACTCTGCAGTGCTGAACATTGCAAAGAGTGGTCCAGGGTTCTATTAAGGCTTCATAAATGGTAAAGACAGTCCTTTATTCATCACTGATTTCATAATCACCCTTAGCACAAACACTTCAAATAATGAACTTATTTACAATAAATTTAAATAAAAGCAATAAGATTGCAAAGCTTTCATGTTCATGGATTACTGACTGTCCCCCCATCTCTTTAAAAATAGTAATGTCTCTCAGGGAAGCCAGATGCAGTCACATTCCTCTCTGAATTCAGTGCTTGATTAAATCATAAGCAAATCATCAGACTATGATGAGCAAACCACCCTCTAGACCAAATGATGTTAAAATCATCAAAGCAATGTCAAAAATTAAAATCTCAAAGCAAAGCCTGACTGAGCCTAGTATTTTCTAAACATGCATGCACTGTTGATTAATATATCTTATACAACCATAAAAAGTAGACCAAAGCATATGACTCATTAAAGTCTGCTGGCTGAAACTGCTGGTTGATTACATTCATATTCTGGGATCATGAACAGTGTTATGGTAGCTAACTCAGTTTTTAAGGGATAATATTACAACCTTATTGGGTCAAGTAATGAATACTCAATAGGCAGGAATACCAAAACACAGGCACTGGCATCAAAGTGTCTAACACATATCAACATCAAGAGGTACATAAGAGTATGTTGTCTTAACTGACAGAAGTACATAAAGGCAGTATAAAAAGCTACCCAGCTGCTGGTAGAAAATACCTCTGCACAGTTTACAATGAGTTATGTATACAGCTTTATGACAGCTGCCTTTCAGTCAATAGACCTTCGGGAAGTTACATTAGAATAATATATATTCAGACCAATGTTCTGTATATTTTCAATTTGCTGCAATATATATAGAATTTCACTATAATCAAACTATAACCTCCAAAAGGAAACAATCCAGTAAAGGTTTACCATGTCTCTGTTAGGAATCATACATATAAAGAACTGTGGAAAAGGAAAGAATAAAAATAAAAATTTGGAAGAACTTTTGATATAAGTAGACTGCTGGCTTATTTGTCAGACTAGTCAGGTTTGGAACAATGTTAAGTTATAAAAGGACACCATAATCTGCACACATTATTTCATATGCAAATTTATGAGATCTGAAAATAACCCCAGTAGATCAACAGAGTTGTAGCCTACTCAAGGAATATTAGCATCGTTTTAGAGACAAACTGAGGAACGCTGCAGTTCTGTGACTGCTGCAGATCAAACAAGCAAGTGCTAAGAGGAGAAATATAATGCAGGATTTCCTGCACTCCTTTTCCTAAAGAGAGTGGGAAAGAACACAGAACAACAGCCAACATTTATTAAAAGGCTGAACTCCAAAGTACTTGTTTCTTTCTCTTCTCAATGCAGACTCTTACTTTCAATCTTTCATTACATACTTATATTCACATAGCAAACATGTATTCCTCTGTCACAACTTTCCACACAGCTGCATTTGGTCACCAGCTCTTTGATACACTGCATCAAAGCAGTGGTTGGGTGAGAAGCTTTTATCATCCAAGGCCATGTTTTGATCAGTTGGTTGGTATATCATTAGAACCTCACCACAAAAATAATAAATACATTACATTAAGTGCTGTAAATATTTGTTATTTATAATAGACACATCTAACTTCAGGTCAATTATAGCATATTATTATTATTAAAGCATTATAATAGAACTCCTAATATTTTTTCACCCTATTTTCTGTATTTTTCTTTTTTAACCAAAAACCCTAAATATTTGTTCAAACAAAAAAAAAATCAAACTATATGCCTTTAATCAAGAGCAGACCTTTACTATGTGCTTCAGCTAAGACAGATCCATTAATGTATTCAACCATCTACTTCCTACTTAGCTGTTTCCACCTCGCTGTTTCTAGTATTATCCCTTTGGGTTTATATTTAACATATTGCACAATATTTCTTCTGGGTTTTTTTAATGTATACGAACAATTTCTAATAGGAAGTACTTGCTTAAATCAGGCATTTAATTTTCTTCAAGAATTTGAGCCACAGTACCTAGGAATAAATGAGGCCTGATCTGGTTCATGCTTTTAGCTGCTTTCACAATAATAAAGTTAATTAAGGCTAATAATACTGGTGCATGAAGCAAACCAGAAATGGTAATAAAGGCCAGCTGCAAATACAAGCTGTCAACAACTTAGTAAGGGACCATCCAATTTTTTCCTTTTAGGCTGTGTTAAACCCCGACTGTCAAGATAAATGGGTGAGCAGAGAAGCAGGCTTTCTTTGGTTTCTCTTTCTTTGTACTTTTTTTTTTTTTAAACACAAACCATGAAATTCTGGCCCCACTATGGTCAGGCGGGCAATTTACAATTCACTGGTCTTAAGACTGGAACCACAAAGCGATTCTGCAGTATCTAGTGAACTCTACTTCTGTTTAGAGTCACTGAGTTGAAAAAATAATGGTTATGAAAAGTACAGGAACAAAAGGAAGTTGAAAAATATATGTAGCACTCAGTGACCTCGAAGGCCAAGACTGGATTTTCAGCATCCCCTTGGACACAGATGATCAGCCAATGCTTTGTAAGGAGGTCAGGGATGGGTTTGGTAAGACTGAGTAAGAGCAAATCATCTCAAGTATTCTTCCTTTCTTTTTGTGCAGCTTCATTCCAGTGCATTGCAGAGAGGAAAACCTGTGATATATAAGCAAAGGTGACAAAAGGTAGGTTGAAATGCCACTGTTCTTGCATCTGTTCTCTATTACCTGTGGAGCAGTTTGCTAACAACTGGCTACGTGAGAAAGGGCACAGCACCGAGGAACTGCTGACAACGGCGACGTGATGGGAGAATACCGAAAAGTATCAAAGAAGAACAAAGAACAGAAGCAAGACTATGTAGAAGGCCTTGCAGAAATCATAAGGGGAGAGATTGGTATTTAACCTTAGCAACCAAGGTATCTAACCTTAGCAACCTATAAGGAGCTTGCTTTTTGCAATATGTATGAACTAATTATTGTGGATATAAAAGAAGTGTGAGTACTAATAAAGTTGAGCCTTTGTGCATTAAATGATGGCTGGGCTCCCTCTGCGTTCTTTCAACAATTACCTCTCGTTCTTCCCTCTCTTTCTAAACATGACCTTTTCTATCTAAAATTTCAGCTTCCCATATGAGGAAGCCTATAAAGCAGGCCAGCTGCTCTTCAGTGTTTCTCAGCATCAGGGAGGCCAGGGCTGAAAAGCATCAAGTTTGGAAGAAGTAAGTATACTGCTGTACAAATAAAATATATTCTAGCAGGTGTGACTTCAAACCAAGACTATAAAATGCTATTTTCCCACAGTGCTGCATCCTGGGAAGGCAAATTATCAATATTCTAAAATTCTTCCAAGTCAAGTGTCTTAACTGAAAAGAAACAGCAGAAATTATTTGGAAGGAAAGGAGCTGGATACAGACTAAAGAGACAGTTTTAAGAAGTCTCTTCCCTTTTCATCTGTCTGTATTCCAAGAATCTGACTGCTGTTTCTGATTAGGGTAGAGTAAGAACAAACCACTGGAATGAAGAAAACAAGGAGGTGTCAGAGAGGTTTACATTCAAATTATTCACATTGAAATTATTCAGATTCCACTACTGTTACAGACTGAATCTCATACTGCATGAAGCCAAAAGTAACTATGGCTAGTTTCAGCTGGCTCGATGTAAACAGTTCAATCAACTAAGTTAGAATGCCTGTTACATGTTCTTGAAAGCCCAGAATATGTATTTCTCCCCTTAGACCCATTTTATCTCAAAGGATGAAAAAAACCCAATTTGGGGCACAGATAAATAAAGCGTGCACAAGTGAACTGTGCTGATTTTTTTGTTCTGCAGCATCATTCATCTTAACAGAAATGCAAAATGGCAGCTTCCTAGGTACCTTTACAGCAAGCAAAGGGCAAAGACTACGTGAGAAAGTACACAGAGAATGCAATATCACCTTTCTCAGATGCCACAACACTGGCTCCAAAGAACCTACTTAATTACCTACTTAACTTTACAGCAAATAGCTATGTATGAGTATTTTTTGCAGGGTTTATGTGGCCCCATTAACACAGCAGTGAATTTTAGTCTTATGGGACAAGCTGCATGTGAGCTCACCATGTTAAAAATGTAATCATATACATATCATTTGCTACCAAAAGTTAGGATTTTACTCTCCATCACTGTAAGATACTTCTAAGATTATTAATGGGCAAACACTTGTTTATTTGATACTATGAAGTACAACCTCCTCAAAGTCTTACAGCCCTCACAGGTACATATCTAAACAGATGTTCCCTTGCTATTTATTCACAGATGGGAACAGGCTTTGGAAAACATAACCATAAAATAGGGAGACTATGAATGACAACAGAGACCAACAAAAAGACCTTTAAATAAAATTTTATCACACTGCATTCCCAACTTTATGCCTAAATTAGCTAAGTTGCTCTACAAAAGATGCATATGCAGCTTGGTTTTAATACCATCATGTAGAAAAAAAGGGAAAAAAGATTCCCAAAGCTTGAACTATAAGGTGAAACTCATCCGTTGCCAAGGGATGGTCACAGTCAGTAGAATGAGTTGCCAAAAAATTTCCAGATCAGCAAAAGCCTTTTATTATTACATCTACCCTGTGAGACAAAGGGTGGCTGAGCAGTGCTTCCTGTCTACGTGGCTGGCTGTAACTCACATCCAAGCAATCTATACTCTTCTAAGTAATTAAGAAACGAGCTTGGGATCTCTTATACCTCAAGTACGCAGGCCACGTGACTGACAACAGGATCCTGAGTATGCTCAGACTCGCTCCTCCTTCAAAAAGTTACAGAGCTGGGTATAAGTCTGAAGTGTGCTCATGCATGCAATATGCATGTTAGACAAATCTGGACTTGAAAATTAGTTTAAACCCATATTGAACTTACAAATGTAGGTAGATAGGGCCAAAATGTTTATGTGATGCACAGAGCTTCATGTAGTTCCTTCTGCTTTAGGGGAAACTTCACCTTAAGACCAGTGTGGAAGCACTTATTGTGATCAGTGTTTTAAATGGCTTTCACAAATCACTAATTATTCTGCTGACAGACCAGACACAGAGCTCTAATTTTAACATACACAGCCTCAAAAACAGCTTTTAAAAATACATTTACTGACCTTAATAAAACAAGTTTTGGTTAGAATGAGTCACGCAGTCTACAGTCTTTTTTACACTCATTTATTTTACCTTTAATCACCCTGACTTCATTGAGAATGTGCCTGGGAAGGAACCATAAGAGAAAGCAGGAGATGCTCAGAGACAGAGAAGGCCTGCAGCAGATTCCCAACAATGCCAGACATTCCCACTCTGTATCATTCCTGTATCCATAGGACACACGTGCTATCCCCCCTTACCATTCTTTTTGCAACCCACTGCTGCAAACTGAAGATTCTTAGGAAAAGCCCAATAGATTTATCAATTCCAGCAAAGACAGAGCAAGAACCGCCTTATTTGGACTCAAACAAGGAATATCATCACTGTATCCAGTGCATGGGTTGGCCAGAAACATGGGGTCCTGATGAACCATAAGAGGTTCTGGAGCTATGTACTGGAGAATGCCAGAATTCTTCTGTTCGAAAGGCCATCAACACACCTAATTTGGAGAAAAGCCAGGTAAAGGTGTGGCAAGAGGGGACATCAAGCTCAGGTATATATTTTCTTCAGACAAAGAGGAATGATTATCCTAAAAAAATCAAATTGGCAATGTATCCCGGCTCATTTCAAAATCCAAAATGTCTTTAACTCAAAAAGTCACTGTTTTTTCTCGTCAGTTCATTCTGAGCACTTGACAAGCCTGTATGATGGTGTCATGACTTTGCCTCCTACGTTATGAGGCTTTTACTCCAATTCTGAAAATCATAGAATAGTTTGGGTTGGAAGGGACCTTTAAAGGCCATCTAGCCCACCCCCCTGCAATGAGCAAGGATATCTTCAACTAGATAAGCTTGCTCAGAGCCCCATCCAACCCCACCTTGATTGTTTCCACAGATGGGGCATTCACCACCTCTCTGGGCAACCTGTTCCACTGTTACATCACTCTCCTTGTAAAAAATTTCTTCCTTAAATCTAGTCTGAATCTATCCTCTTTTAATTTATAACCATTACCCCTTGTCCTAACTCAACAGACCCTACTAAAAAGTCTCTTCCCATTTTTCTCATAAGCCCCATTTAAGTGTTGAAAGGCACAATAAGGTCTCCCAGAAGCCTTCTCTTCTCCAGGCTGAATAACTCCAACTCTCTCAGCCTTTCCTTATAGAAGAGGTGTTCCATCCCTCTGATCATTTTTGTGGCCCTCATCTGGACCAGCAATGCCACTCCCTTGTTTATTCAGTGCCCTTGCAGGGTCTGAACTGAACAGATGCTTCCTGCAGGACCAAGGCCTGTGCTAGCTGCACCTTTGCTGAAAAACACCCTTACAAACATCAGCAAGGAAATGGTTTGATGTGCTGTTTCTTTGTTTTCAAAGCTTGCAAACAGTTAATTACTTAGCAAGAAAAATAATACCAGAAAGATATTTCTTAAATTAGCCTATTTTTAAATGACAAAATAATACCAACAGGGCCATTTTCCACCTCTGAGGTCAAGAAGAAAGAAGTATGCTTGTCTCTGGAGACTGCAGTATCTCATCCCTTTCACACATAAGGGCTATTCCATGCTTTCTAAGACCATAAACCTGGTTCTGAGGCTGATGCAAATCAGGCATAACTCCATGAGTATTCACAGAGCAATGCAAGGGCCAGTAATATAAGGTTCCTTGTATATTTTGACATGTAGGAATCTGAGCTTGACAAACCCTTCCTGACAGAGCTGACCCTTAGGCATAGCCCTTAACTTCTAACACAGCCTTCCAATTCTCAACAGCCAAGGCAGTACTGATGCCATTTTGAAACTGGCTTTTTACCAAATGTTGAGGTACTACCAGCACACAGGCACTTGGTGGGATTACAGTCATTCTTAGCCAGCGACAAGAGAATGCTTGCAGTTACAGTGCATGGAGTAGGGCCAAACCCAAGGGATATATATACAGGGAAGTGGTGAGGCAACATTGAAAGTGCAGACTGCAAGGAAAACAAAGCATCCAGGAGCATTCTTTTCAAGACCACTTCTGAGGAATTGGATTGTTTAAACAGTGAATGCTTCTGACGGCAGGTGTGGGAATAGACTGGCTAGGGAGACGTTGTGAGAGCAAGGGACTAGGCCAGGGTAGGCTAAGGAGCTTGTGAGGGAATGGGAAAATGTTTCTCACTGCAGAAGTGAGGGGGCTGAGGGTCATAGGTCGTCGCTGGGGATACTGCCAGGAGAAGGCATAGCTGGGATGGGCAGCACCACCTGGGGCACAACAGCAAATAGAAGGGATGGGTCATCTCATGAAACTGAGAGCACTCACTCAGTGCCTCAGAGAATATGGAGAACCCCTGCCCCAGTGCTGCTAAGGCAAAGCTGGGCCCAAATGCATCCCCATCAGGAAAGCAAGGAAGGAGAGTAACGACACGGGCTCTGGATGGACCTGTTTCGCTGCCTGGACATATCAGTTTCCTTATTCTCCTCTCCTTCTCATGCCACAGTAGTCCTCTGCCACTTCCCTGCCTCCCACCCACCCTGCTCCTACTCCAATTCATTGGCAAAAAGTTTTCTATGTTTTAAAAAATTTGCAAAATGACCACAGCAGCTTCCCTTCTGCTACTGCCATTGCCAGGGCAGTCTTGCTGTCCCTTTCAGCCTTTCAGGTTGTTGTGGTTGAGCCCAGAGGGCAACTGAGCACCACACAGCCATTCACTCCCCCCTTCCCCCCTCCAGCGCTGGGAAGTTGAAAATGAATCAGAAGGCTTGTGAATCCAGATAAGGACAGGGAGGGGTGGCTCACCCATTACCCAAAAGACAGACACATTAGAGGAAGAAAAAAAACCATCACTGTAATTCAAATACTAACAAAAACAACACTTAACAGACAGAATGGGACAGTGAGAAGCGTTGCCACATCTTAAAAACACCTCGCCTCATCCCTCCCTTCTTCCCGGGCTGTTTTGCTCCCAATTGCTCTATGTCCTCCCCCCAGCACCGCAGGAGGCAGAGAATGGCGTTACCGTCAGTTCACCGCTTCTTCCTCCAAGAAGGGGGAGCACTTCTCTGCATTTTTCCCGTGCTTCATGTGAGTCTCCTCTCATGGGAGACAGTCCTCCATGAACCTTCTCCGATGTGAGTTCTTCCCACAGGCTGCAGCCAGTCCCAGGCTGCTCTGGTGTGGGTCACCCCTGTGTGTTACAGTCCTCCCAGCACTGACTACAACAGCGGGGGCTTCTTCTCCCCTCAGAGTCCCGACCTCCTTTAAGTGCAACCGCCTGCTGCAGTGGGGTCCTCCACAGGCTGCAGGTGAATCTCTGCTCCACCAGTGACCTCCATGGGTGGTAGTGGGGGTGGCCCTGCTGTCTCACCACAGGATACAGGGGAGGGGGGTGCCTCTGCTCTAGTGCACCTCCCACCCTTCCTCCTCCTTCCTTCTACTGACCTTAGTGTTCCCAGAGGTGTCCTTCTTGTCACTTGTCCTCACAAGTCTTAACCCCCTCCCAGGTGCCCCTTCTTAAATAAGTTATCACACAGGTGCAGCCACCATCACTAATTGGCTCTGTCAGGGCCAGAGGTGGGTCTGACCTGGAGTTGGGGGAGCTTTTGAGAAGCTTCTCACAGGGGGCCACCGCTGTAGCCCCCTCCCCCCCTACCAAAAACCCTGCCACACAAACCCAGCACACAGGCGGATGAGGTTCCACATTCGCCTCCACACACAAATCTGTACCACTATGCCAAGTGGGACCCCTCACTAACACCAGCTGCTGACATGACCTCGCAGACCGCAGGCCATGACTGCTACTGCAACTCTGGGGTCAGCACGCACAATTCAGCCTTTAGTGGGAAAGGTGCTGCAACCATTGTGTGGGTCTTGGGCTGGAACTTTTCCAAGAAGTATAACAGATTAGAGCTGGAATATACCTTCGATGATTTTTGTATATAAAATTCAAAAGAAAAGCAAATAAATACCTGAGGAAATTACAGAGTAATGAGGTTTGCTTTTCTATCACCTTACACCTAGCACCAGTGTTTACATTTAATTGCTCTTTGATCCCTTGTCTCTTTGCACCTCAGGCTGCCCTGATTAAGAATTGCCCAAGTGTGAAAAGTAATAGTCAGCCCCTAGGTCCTGGAGGTAAGGGGTGGCTTCTGGTCTCTCCTGAACTACATAGAGCAATGCAGTAACACTCAGGGCAAAAAATTAAGCTTGGGACCTTCTCACACTTTTTTCAAAGGAGCTTGTGGCAAACATCTTTTTGCTTGCTGCACCCCTCTCTTACCCTATCAAGGCTGGAACATACTACCAAACGGGAAGAAGGGAGAGCATGGGGATACAGATTCTTTTTGCAGTAACATTCTTTCCTGGTACTTCTGAATTATAGCACAGGGAGACTGGGGAAATCAGCCACATGGTCCTTTCTGTCTAGTTTATCTGCTGCAGGGTTTAATTTTAATTTTTAAACATACCATCCTGAATGAAGGAAGCAGCAGCATGGGATAAAAAGCTACATCAGTACACACGGGGAAACATACTTTGCCAAAGATACGGAAGCACAGACTCCTCAATGCACAACCCTGCATAAAAACTATGGTAGACTATGGTAGTTATCTTGGCTTCAGAAACTAGCTATTAAAAAGCAAATATTTGAGCTGCCAAGAGAATATTTCATTAGTGATGTGTTGATAATGAATTTTAGTGAGGTCTCTTTGTTTCACTTGGCAAGAAAGCCTAAGGCACAAAATGATCTTCCTGGTTTTGGTGAATGTATTTAATCACATGTGGCTGGACAGCTGCAAACTGCTACTGCTAGAGAGCATGTGGTTCTGGAGATCATAAAATATACTTGGAGTGACATCTGGAGCTTTGAAGGAGATCAAAGAATCGGTGTTTTCTAAACATCCCCTGGATTAATGGATCTGAAGTGCAACATCATGGTTCATCTTTCTTCACTGGAAACTGAACGTGACATATCCAGATAAATATGGCAAGAATAAATTCAATTCTGCAGCAAAATATCCTTGGCATTTTTTTGTCTTTAACTCATAGTTTGGCACCTAGGGTGTCAGTAAAGACAGTTTGTTTCTGCTGTAATTGGGAAGATACAGGAATAAAATGCATGTTTATTCCTGTTGCAGATGAAAATATTTGACATGGTTATGATTAATATTAATAGCAATTTAAGATTTATTAAAGGCATGAAGTGGATCAAAAGGTTGAATTTTAGCAACACTTAATTTAGTGACATTTAAAGACTGACAAAGTGATTTGGTAGAATATACTATGATTAAAATAGCACTTTAATTACAATTTTGAGAATGACGAGATTCACACTAACTTACTACAAGGTATTCTAAATCAGAATGTGTATATATTTATGTATAAACACAAAACATACACACACACACACAAACAACACAAAAATATTTGGATATTCAATGAAATATATAGACATCCACACTCGTGACAGCAAATGTGCATAGTTAAACACATAGGTAAAGAGGTGGATGGAAGAGGCTAGCCTATCATTAAAATTTCCTTCTTCCTGAGTTTGGAGCAAATCTCACAATGCATTGGTATTTCTCAGTGGGCAATAATTGAGATTCAAGAAGTCGTCTGACTTCACCCTGGCCTTCCATTGGCTTTGTGGGCAGATGATCTTTAAACTTCAAGAATTTTGAGCCTGAGAGGCGTCCCAGTTCAGGGGAGATGCTGGTCACAGCCTGCTTCAATACAGGAGAGCTCAAAGGGTCTTGCTTAGAATCGCTATTTATAGGGTCTGAGATAATTGATTTTCATCAGGTACTTTTCCATTTCAGCCCAACTTGGATGATGGAATATTCTGGTACTTTCTACCAGTTGTGCAAGCCCAGAGCTTGCTAGATCTTGGAATTCTGGTATCACCCCCTTTGGGCCAAACCCAAGTACAGATGTACTAAGTCGTCAGGAGATATTGATTGTTACTCTTGTTCTTAAGCAATAAGAGAAGGAGGAGAAACCAAGTATGCTAAGGGAGTGCCCTAACACTTTGCTCCACTACCTTTGTCATTGTTCTCAAATGGTTGGAGAGGAGGGAGCAGAAACCAAGTGGGCCAAGGGGTCACCTTAACACTCTGGTCTACTGTCTTTCCTAATTAATTTGACCTGACATGTAGTCCATTTTCAAGTGATAGGGAAGATAGGGGTCAGGAGCATTAAGGAAGAGACTTTATGCTCTGATTCACTACCTTTCCCTGTTCATCTCGGGTTGGCATGTGACCCGGGGGGGGGGGGGGGGGGGGAAATTGCACTAAACACCCAGGAGCCCAAGAAAGGGGCAGGGGTTGCACCACCACAGTTCCCTTTCTTGTCAGACATACAGTCAAGAACTGAGTTCATCACATGCTAAGGGTAACACAGGAGTACTTTTCTGGCCTCGAGGACATTACCAGATGCTTCAAAGAGAGATGCAAGAAGCGTCAGATTAAACAGATGAAGAATTACTTTCTCAAAGGGGAAGTTGCTAGAGATCTCTCAACCGTTCTGTCTCATCCTGGATGAAAGATAACTTTCATCCAGAAACACATGGGCTTTGTCTCTTTTAATTCCTTAGTTCTGTTTCTTAAATCTCTCAGGTGCGTCTGTGAAGGTGAGCTTTTTTTTCCTCCCTAAGCCACTGTTAATCAAAGAAACAACTCACAAATCCAGTAACTCTATGTTTTTGTTTTGTTTTGTTTTGTTTCAATTATTCTTCATCGTTAAAATCTTTTGTTGCTGGTCGTTGTTGGCTGCAAATCTTGTGCCTTGTCAGTGCAACTTTTTGTTTCTTGCGACACAATGCCTCCTGCAGTTCCCCAGAAGAACTGCAGCTGTGCACAGTTAAGTGAGCAGGTATATAAAAATATAAGTACATTGGCTCAGAAGACCACGATCTCTTTTTACAAACATGGATACTCTCTTTATAATCTTTTCATGATTTAAAAATAATGAAATGTGGGAAGAAATTCTGCATTCCCTCTCAAAACCCGTGTTCTGCACTGACATCGACATCAAGTCGATGATTGACTTGACTGCCTACCTGAACTAAGAACAATATATTCAGACAGGGGAAGAGACTCAAGAATGCTGTCTGCCTGACTGCCGGATCCTCCTGCCAGAGCCGTATGTTTGAGAGACATCCATTACATTCTAGTTTTTGAAATTAAAGTGAGAAGAATATTTTTCTTTTAATTTTTTATTGGTGTCCAGTTTGCAAAAAAGAACTTCCCATAACTGGGGAAATATATTAAAGCTTTTGTTTCAGGCCTGAAAAAAGATACCAGTCATTCAGTGCATCCCTGAGCTCTGAAGAACTGAGCCAACACCCATGGGGCTTTGATTTTTGCTATTATTTGGTCCAAGTCAGCTTCTCTTCCATGTCTGAGTAGCCCAGGGGAAGCCAAATTTTCCTCCTGTGGTTGACATCAATGATATCAATGGAATGATTCTTAAGTAACATCAGTGACAGGGTAAATGTAAATCTTATTCAATATTAAATTCAGTAAGATAGATGGGATCCAAGATCTTTAACCCTGTTTTAGTTGTCTTTCCATCAGTCAAACAATTCAGAAGGTACACAAACCACATGTGTGACATGACTGTAAGATTTAATGGCTTCAGCATGCTAACTGAGCAAAAGTCAAAGCGAAGATTTTATTGGCCTCTTCAACTCATTCCTCTCTGAGGCTAGTTTGCAACAAAAGTTTTTAATGGTTCAGCAGCATATTTCAGTACACGTGAATAATCTCATAAGTCTCAGGTGTCTGTGAATCCTCTGTATTAGTCCACCTTGCATCAGCAAATGGAAAGTCAGAGACCTTGTTCTGAGAAGGGGAGAGAAATGATGTGCAGTACAAAGCTAGCAGAAAGCTGTGAGAAAAGAGAAGGGAAGAGAAAGTTGTTCTCAAAGAGTATCTAAATATTCTGTAGGAGTATATAAAGAGTGGACTTAGCATAAGTTGACCACTGAGGAAAGAGTAACAACATGTAGTAGTTACAGCAATGGACTCTCTGTCTACTTGGCCAATTTCCATTCTCAGTTTTACAAATGTAAAGTTCATGATATGAACGTGTGACATCGCAAGCTACCTAACAAAAACATGTTCTCCCTGTGACTACTAATAACAAGCTATGGTTCTAAGTGGTATCTTTCACCAAAAAGTTCCTTGGCACACTTTGCCATGCAGCTCCATTTTATTGGGAGAAATGGAAACACAGTTATGCAAAATAAGTTGCTCTAAAAGAAAGATTTAGTAGCAAGACAACCTTTTCTCGATCAGATAGTTGTGAGTTAGGTCCTCTCTTGCCATGAACTGCCTCTGCATCAGCAGGCTTTTCCAGTCTTGACATTAAGAGCTTCTTTGGTCAGGATCAGTCCTATGTCAACATGTATAAATGGTTTCGGGAATGGATCTTGGTTTATATCCTGCCAAGAGTATGGACAGGCCAAGATTGACCCCCCACATCTAACTGTGCAGAAGGTGCTTGTGATTTTCTGTTCCGCTAAAACCCCATCCTACTCAGAGAGTACTCAGAATCAACCAGAACTATGATTCAAATTTTGTTTTGTTTACAGTACAAAAAGATCTATTTTAGCATCCAGAAAAGGGAAAATAAGTAGGGAAACATAATGTAAAGTGATCACTCCAAAGACAAACACATCCAAAATATTACCACATTCATTGACAACTGCAATAAAACATCATAGCAATGCCCTTCAGCATGCCCTGAAGCTGCACAATAAAATATTTAATAAATATCACAGTTAGTTTTTAAAAGTCTCGAATAGCATCAAGTGAAAGCCCAAACAGTGAAAGCAGCCCAAATAGGAAGGAAGAACTCTGAAAACACAGGATATGATCCAGGGAGTACTTATATTGCAAAGACATTAGAGTAATGCTCAAAGTGATTAAAGTATCACCTTCCTGCTTCTGACTTCAATGGAATTCCTATGTACCTCAAATGACAAAAGTTCTGCCTGACGTGTTCAGTTACAGTACCTTACAAACACAAATATAGAACCTTGAAATCAATATAGAGCTGTAAAGAATTGTGCTGTACAATAAGAATATGTTGTGGTTTAAGCCCAGAGAGAAACTGAGCACCATGCAGCCACTTGCTCACTCCTTTCCCCTCAGGGATGGGGAGGAGAAAATAAAACAAAAGCCTCAGGGATCGAGACAAGGACAGGGAGGGATGACTCACCAGTTATGGTCACGAGCAAAAGACAGACTCACTTTGGGAAAAAAACACGTCAATTTAGTTTGAACACCACCACCAGCAGCAATTTACCAATCAAATCAGAGAACGACAGTGAGAAATACAACCACATCTTAAAAACACCTTCCCCCACCCCTCCCTTCTTCCTGGACTTAGCTTTGCTCCCGATTTCTCTCCCTTCTCCCCCACAACAGTGCAGTGGGGACAGGGGATGGGGTCTTGCACTCTTTCCCTGCTCTAGTGTGGGGTCCTTCTCATGGGAGGCAGTCCACCATGAACTTCTCCGACCTGAGTCCTTCCCACAGGGCTGCAGCTCTTCCCGAACTGCTCTGGTGTGGGTCCCTCCTGTGGGCTGCAGTCCTGCAGTCCTCCCAGCACCATCCTGCCCCAGTACGGGCTGCCCTCACAGTCCCAGCCTTCTTTGGGTGCAGGCCCCTGCTCCAGCATGGGGTCCTCCACAGGCTGCAGGTGGGCATCCGCCCCACCGTTAACCTCCACGGGTGCAGGGGCACAGCCTGCCCTCTCACCACGGGCTGCATGGGGTCTCTGCTCCAGCACAACTCCCCCTCCTCCTCCTTTCTTCAACTGGCCTCAGTGTTTGCATAGCTATTTCCCTTATTCTTCTTCCTCCTCTCAGGTTTCCTTTTTTAAATATGTTATCACAAACGCGCAGCCACCATTGCTAATTGTCTCGGCCTTGGGTCTGACTTAGAGCCAGGGGAGCTTCTAGAAGCTCTTCACAGGAGCCACCTCTGTAGCCCCCTCCCCTGCTACCAAAACCCTGCCACACACAAACTCAACATAGAATAATATTCCAAGTGCCATGAGCACTAGCTCTTAATAGAGCACTGGAGAGCTAGGTATAATAAATAACTTTGAGCTTCATTCCATGGTTAACTGTGGCCTGCTCTTGTAGAAGTGCAAATGAGTTTCCTCCCTTTTGCAAATTGCTTGTGTCAAAGCACACCAGTCTTTCCATGTCTTTTCATCTGACTTTTATGAGTGTTACTTACAACTTACCTTCATAGAACATAGCCTAGTCCTAAATGGAACCCTAAATAGTTCCTTGCAACTAAGATGCATGCTAGAGTTGATATGGCTTTAATACCCTAAAAGTACCACTACCCCAAAGACTGAATGGTACTGAATTAAAACTAAGGTCTTACGTAAGAAAATATGCTTGTCCCTTGGAAGACAGGGAAACATTTCAATTCACTGGTCTATCTTTTGTCCAGTGAAATTGATAGCTGTACTACCAGTCTTCTGGGACTGTAAGACTGCGTATCAACCAGACTTTGTGACTGTAATACTCTCCTTGTGTGGGATGCAGATCATCAGAAGCATCCCAAAGGGCAAGGATTTATCTTTCACTAAGTTCAGTAGATGTTGAGGAGTTGTAGTCCCTTAATAGGTTAGATCTAATGAATACCTCTCACTGTGCTCCTATTGACCATGGTTATGGAGCTCGAACTAATCTCATAAACAGACTTTGGGGCTTGGAATTGTATGGGATAGGATAAATATGACTTGAATAAGATTTTGTTAAAATATTTGATCTGTGACACAGCTGTTGAACAAGTTATCAGAATCTTTGCAGTTTTTCAGATTATATCATCATAAAGCTGCCAACTGTACAGTGCTTGCTGGTAGCATTTCAAATCTGGAAGCCCATGCCAAATACTCATCCTCAGTGAATACCTTGTTTGCTTTCCCTCTACAACTAAAAGTACTTTATGTTGAGAGACTATTTTCATACCATACAACAACACTTCTTGTGCTCTGCCCATCTGCAGAGTGTCCTGTAGAATAATTATTTACTTTTGGTAGAGCAGATTCCTCACTGCTTGGACTGCAGCCCCTGGAGTGATTGACACAATTAGAAATTTCCTTCCTATTCTAGGAGAAAGAAGTCAGTGAAATAAGTGAAAGCTATCCCATTTGAGGGAAATCTGCAGGGAGACAGAAATTATCTACTGTGAGAAAGAGAGAGGAGAGTTATGGCTGGAGTCAAGCAAGGTTAAGGAGTGGAGGGGCTGTAAGAACTCCTTATATTAATGTCTTCACATGGATGAGAGCAGCTGAATCAACTGCAAGAGTCATACTGAGAGTCTTTCTAAATGATGCCAGAATAGCCTGCTCATTCATCTGTCATCCACCTGGCCCCTTCAAGGCGCACACACATCTTGGACATTAAGCAGTAGTTAACAATGAATTGCCAATCAAGCAGATTTTTGAAGAGACTGAAAAAAATGGAGGATAAGGATCAAAATGGTTGAGCTAGGATTTTCATATCTATTCCCACAGAATCTTCCCTTCAAACTCATCCTGGTTTCCTCCACAATGACTTCAGGAACTAATGAGATGAATTCTTCCGAGCTCTGTTCTCTGTAGGAAAATATTTTCAAGCGTTTATATTTTCCTCGGGCTTTTTGGCAAAATTAAAGAGAAAAATTGCAGAAGAGAAATAGAAGAGTGAAGAAGAGTGAGCTGCTTAGTGAATTAATGGTGGCCCACAGGATCTTTAATCTTCCTGCTTAGAATTAATTTATCTTTCGTGGTTGTTAACTGGGATTTGTACGAGATGCTGTGTCTTTTAAGGCAATTAATTTACACAAGCTTAGACATTTCAGAAGGAACCATTACAGCCTTAGTTGTCCCTTCTGTTTAGTTTCTTTAACAGAATGCAAGCAGGAAATCTGCATTGTGATTGGGAGTGGACCTATCACTTGAGGTAGCCTGGACTGAGATAGGTATAGGTGCAAATAGGTATTGAGGATAGCTTGCAGTCCTGCAGGTTCAAGGGTAAATAAAGATTTTATTTTGCAGTACTCTATGGCATTCTTTATAGGACTAATGGAGAGAGAAAAGACAATCTTACTGTTAAAATTAATTTTTCCAAAAGTAAGACTTTGTACATAAAATCTCTCCTAGTTGACTTTAAAGTCAGTAAATGGAATATATGTTCCTGAGAGTTTCAGTAGGTAATATAACTATTCCTATGAGACTAGGACTAGGATTTCCTTCTTCCAATTTATTAAGAGTGTTAAGTGAGTAGGACATTGACCATAATCCCGTTCAGGTTAATAGAACAATTTAATGCATTTTAATGCACTGCAGACAGCATAATAGTCATCTCCAAAAAGAAAGTTGAAATGTAGTACAGATACAAAGAGTAAGTCAACTTACTGGGTACAGAAAAATATATCTTACACTTTCCTGGGTGTGTGAGAGTCAATTTAGAAATTAGTATTTATTTATGTGAACATCTCTGTGCTGGCTTTTGCAGGGATAGAGTTAGTTTTCTTCACAGTAGCTAGTACGGGGCTATGTTTTGTATTTGTGCTGAAAATAGTGTTGATAATACAGGGATGTTTTTCATTATTGCTGAGCAGTGATTACACAGAGTCAAGGCCTTTTCTGCTTCTCACACCACCCCACCAGAGAGTAGGCTGCACAAGAAGTTGTGAGGGGACACACCCTGGACAGCTGACCCCAACTGACCAAAGGGATATTCCGTTTCATATGAAGTCATGCTCAGCATATAAAGCTGGGGAAAGAAGGAAGAGGGGACATTTGGAGTGATGGCATTTGTCTTCCCAAGTAACCGTTATGCATGATGGAGCCCTGCTTGCCTGGAGATGGCTGAACACCTGCCTGCCAATGGGAAGTAATGAATGAATTCCTTATTTTGCTTTGCTTGTGCACGTGGGTTTTGCTTTACCTATAAAACTGTCTTATCTCAGCCCATGAGTTTTCTCGCTTTTACTCTTCCAATTCTCTCCCACATCCTGCTGCGGGGGGAGTGAGTGAGCAGCTATGTGGTGCTTAGTTGCCGGCTGGGGTTAAACCACGACAATCTCAGAAATTAAAGGAATATTTAAGATTCTTTGGCTTTAAGATTCCCCTAATGGAATCACACAGAGTAGCTGGAGGTTGGAAGGAACATCTGGGGATTGTCTAGGCTGAAGTCTGCTCTTGAATCATTGCCAGCTAGAGCAGCTTGCTCACTGTTCAGTCAGGTTTTGAGTATCTCCAAAGATATTTGATATCCAAAGATATTCGAGGACTACACAACATAGCTGGGCAACCTGTTCCTGTGTTTGAGTACCCTTACAGTAAAAAAGAGGGGATTTATATTTAAACAGAATTTTCTGTAATTGAATTTATTCCTGTTACACAACTGAGAATAGTCTGACTCCATTTTCTTTATTCAGATCTATGAATTAGATCTTTCCTGAACCTTCTCTTTTTAAGGCTAAACAAACCCAGATCTCTGAGCCTCTCCTTGTATGAAAGATGCTCCATCCCTTAATCATTTTAGTGGCCCTTTCCTGGAATTGCTCCAGCATTGCTCCAGCATGGAATTACTCCACATAGTTAATGTGCTGGGGAGTTCAGAATTGAATATGTATCCCAGATGTGATCCCACCAGTGCTGAGTAGAGGGTAATGACTTCCTTGATCTTCTGATAACACTTTTCTTAGTGCAGTCCCAGATGGTGTTGGTCTTTGCTGCTAGGGCACATTGCTGGCTCATCTTCAACTTTTCCATGAGGACTTCTACATCCCTTTCTTTGCAAAGCTGCTTTTCAGCTGGTTCTTCCCCGCATGTACTGGTACATGAGGTTATTCTTTCCCAGGTACAAGTCATTGCATTTCTTTTTATTGAGCTTCATGAAGTTTCTCGCTGCCCATTTCTTCAACCTGTCAAGGTCCCTCTGAATGGTGGCACAACCAATGGGTTTATCAACCAGTCCTCCCAATTTTGTGCCATCTTCAAAATTGCTGAGAGTACACTCTGTCCCATTGTCCAAGTCATTATTGAAAATGTTAAACTCTACTGTTCTTAGTGTCAACCCCTGATGTACACCTCTAGCAACTGACTGCCCTCCAGCTGGACTTTGCACTGCTGATCAGAACTCTTTGAGACCAGCAATTCAGTCATTTTTGTGTCCCTACACCCACACCTCCTTGAGATAGATGTTATAAAGTGTGAGCTTGCAGTGTGACAAAACTGGAAGGGAAATATTGTGGGATGGGACAAAGTGAACAGTATTCTTGGATTTAGCAAGCCAAGGGGGAAAAAAACCAGGTAAGATAGCTGAAAATTTTTCCCATTAGTGTTAGTGGCTAGGTGACAGATGAGACATACAGAGACATTACTGAAGCTGTAGTATTTAGGAGATTTGAAAATCCATTAAATGAGGCATTAGAGAAAGACAGAATGAGAAGACTTGCAAAGTGCAAAAATTCAGACAAATGATGAAGCAAACATTTCTTTTGAACTCTGCTCTCTGTGATTATCTCATTACAAGGATTGGCTATGCTTAGTGTCACTTGCTATTAAGATCAAGAAAAAAGTGTGTTAAGGAGATGGAGACTAGAGAAATGGAAAAAAAATAGGAAGTGCAGTAAGGTAAGGAAAAGACTGTAAGAAAAAACAGGCTTAAAGCAAGTGTTAGTGATAGTGAACTGGAAAAGTCTGCTGGAAAACATTTTGATTTGACAGAGCTACTGAAAGAGGAGAGGGACAATGAAAAAGCTGAGCTTCACAGGCTTGACTTACTCCCTCCCCAAGGTAGGGGACAAGTTAGCTACAAACTCCATGCCCACAGGAGTATAGGAACTTTGGACATGATCAGTTACCTCAAGATAAGTGTATAGTTCTACCTGAGACACTCAGGATGTCTGCACAGGGCTGGCAAATACAACACAGAAACTGTGAAAGAACTTTGCAGTATTGGACTGACACCAGCATCAGATGTTAGGCAATCGAATCAGTCTTCCATTACATAGTCTGGGAGATGGAGCTCCACTGTTTTAGGAATGGAATATCCCTAGTTTTTTTATGGATGCACCTGAATAAGCCTAGAGCTCCTGCCATACTGCACACCACAGAATAACTCAACGAGAAGTTTTTCCTGTGGGCCTGTAGGATGATTCTGATGCAGAAGTCATCCTCATGTCATATTGACAACCTTTCTGCACAATAATCTGTCCTGAGCCTGTAAGTTCACAGGTGGCATGTTCTAAAGAGTGACATCCTTAAACTTTCTTCTGAAACCCATTTTTCTTCATGTAACACCAAAAATTCAGAATTCTTTAGGCTAGAAACCTAACTCCTTCACTCAAGGGAGATCAGTAGTTACAATCTCGATTCTATCACGTGGTGGACCTTGATATTGAAGAAACAGCTAAGGTCTTCCACCATTTCCTGGACCTGTATTCTCTAGCCACTGCCTTCTTCCTACTCACCTCCATGCTTGTAGGAGAAATCTGCAAACGTATTTATACATGTCTAGACAAATGTCATGCCTTATCCCATGGCTCTTCCTCCACCCCTTGTGTTCATGTCACTTAAAGAGTTTGAAGTACCAATGTAGTTCACTGACAACAAGATCATAGCAAGGTTCTGATTGTTAACTGGTATAAATACTGTAAGAAACATGTTTTTGGAAGATCCACTGTAAATCAGCAGATATATAACATAATCTCTAAGAGTCTGGAAGAGGAGATGATCAGATGGATAATAATTCACAGGGTTGTGTATCTGATCAATACAGACAAGTTTTTACACCTAAGCTAGTCAACCATATATCCTTTTAGTTAATAAAACAAATGTAGTTACTCTTACTTTATCCTGCACAACTGGACTATGAGTAAGATAGTGGGATTTTTTGGCCTGAGGAAGAAGAGATAGGATAGAACAGGAAGAACCTTCACAGCTTTGTGCTAGATAGTGAGCCCTGTAATTCTGAGTGGATGTGCTAAATTAAAAAAATATTTTGATGATAGAAATAGTTGACCTTATAAAGATATTTTTGCATAGCATGATGTGCAAGTAGAACAGAGATAAGCAAATTCAGTGTTATAAATCTACTGTCTTTAGCACAGTTTAATGTTTGCCTGAATTTTTCCCTGCTGGCCAACAATACTGTAGAATTAAAACCAGTTAATGAGATTGCTTTAAAGTTAAACTTAAAGAGCTATTCTGGTAAGTGAACAGCTGTTTCTAGTAATTTTTAAGTCAGGGAGTGACAAAAATATCTGTCTTGCCTACACAGTTAATCTTCAGCAACCTGCAAAATATCATTGTTCTTCATTGTCAAAATACATTTGCAAACAGCTATTGCAATTAATTCTCAACTGGTGAATATGTCTTCTAAGTGTGGTGAATTGGAGAATAATTGTCTAATTACTCATTAAAGGAATACATTGCAATGTTACCATGATACGGAACATTAGAAAAGAATTTGGTGCTGATGTCTCTCTCCCTTGATATAGTGAGTTGATGGTGATGACAAGTCCACACTCCAGGCATCACTGGCATGTCTAAGTTTGAATAATGCAATGTTGTCATGGCGTCTGAAGTTTTACCACTGCTAGGAGAGATTTGAAGTCATTCCTTTGCTCCTGCAAATTGAAGGTACATGCACACATGGACTACTTCTCCGACAAAAAAATCCCTACTTTTGTTTGCGCTTCTCAGACCTGTGTGGTATATGAGTGCATATGACCATAACACGAGGTACAAGAGATAGTTAGCATCATTCATCATTTTCAGTCACTGCACTGGAGGATGATAGGTTACAAAAGCAAATGTATTCCCTAGCAAATAATATTTCAGCAAGACTATTGTACACTTTACTGGCAAACGCGTCTTTTACAGTGACAGAATAAATAAGAGGACATTCCTCTCCGTTAACATTTTAAGACAGAATTACTTCAGTTCCTAATTCCATGGCATTGGTTTGCAGGACAAAGCTTCTTTGGAAGTCAAGGCTGCACTAAACAGAATAGCTACAACAGCTATTGCTTGAGAGCTTCAAAACTTCACCCATGATGTCTTGAGTGCAGCCAGGTCAGTGTCTGTGTAACATACTCCCAAACATGTCTTGTTAACATGAGCTAAGACATTATTTACATACACCAACATTGTAGATGTACCCTTAGGTAGCATGGAGGAAAAGGATGAGCAAGATGAGAAGGTGACAGGAAGAAGAATGGAAAAAGGACAGAGTGACCAGGCAGTGCCTGAAACAGTTAACTCTTTTAACCAGTACCTATGGGGAATGCTAGTATCTTGTACTAAGCTCTTGTACCTGCTTGAGCATCGGATTTTGTGTTCACATTTCCTACTCCATACTACAGGACCTTAAACTGATGCAGATGCCTGTGAAATATCCTATGTCATTTGAGCTATGCATCACTGCAGGAATAGGCAAGATGTTCCATATCTCTACTCCTATGTAATTAGCTGGTCAGGAGAACAGGTGAGTACAGATGCCTACCTACATTACCTATGAAACTGTAGGTCTTGGTGTCATTTTTGTAAGGCTAACAGCACTTTTTGATTTACTGCATAGCTGGAATGACTGGAACTATTTCCAGCACACTGCTGAACAATGTAGTACATTCTGCTTCCAAACATTTTGTTGAATCATATGTTGGAGGGAATAAGCATGAGAAGGAAGAAGTTTGTTATCAAAGTCTTTCAGCAAATTGTAGCAACCCCTCCTTTTCATAAAGAAGATAGGACAAAATGTATAACATAGCATAGAACTGCCCCTTCCCCACTCATACCATCACATCAGCTATTCTCTCTTTCCTTTGCTTGTCCACATTCTGAGCTACTGAAGACTTCTGATGAGTTGTGCTGTGCTATAAAACAGCCTGCTTGTGAAGACATATCTTACTGTGATCCTTGAAGATGTATTCTATGGCCTGCATTGGCTCCAAGCAGAATTGTGTGTAATGCCGTTTTCCCTAAAGGGGAACTTTGCAACTGGAGCTGTAGTGTTATAGTATTCTTGTAGTATGCTTTTAGCCAAAAAGGGTGAGATATAGTTTGGTGGGTGGGAAAGTAAGTTGGAATTGGCCACTGGCAGTGGATATGTTGTCATGTCCCGCTCAAGTCATCTCTCATGTATGTGGACGACCTTATTTGCTGGAAAGCAACATTTCTGACTAATGTCCAGATTCTTTCCTGTAAAGTTGCCTTCTGGTGAGTTGGTGTCCAGGCCATACTGTTGTTTGAGTAATTCCACTTCAGCTATAGGACTTTATACTTCTATCTGTTGAAATTCCTGAAGTTCAAGAAGTGAAGTTCCTGCTGACTAGAAAAAGGGAAACATAATTCCCTTTTTTAAAAATGGAAAAAAAGGAAGACCCAAGGAACTATAGTCCAGTCAGTCTCACCTCTGTGCCTGGCAAGATCATGGAGCAGATCCTCTTGGAAAACATGCTAGGACACATGGAAAGTAAAGAGGTGATTGGTGACAGACAACATGGCTTCACTAAGGGCAAATCATGCCTGACAAATTTGGTGGCCTTTTATGACAGGGTTACAGCGCTGGTGGATAAGGAAAGAGCAACTGATGTCACCTACCTGGACTCTTGCAAAGCATTTGACACTGTCCCAAGTGGAGAGCAGTGACGAGTGGTGTTCTTCAGGGGTCCGTGTTGGACCAGTAGTGTTTAACATCTTTGTTGGAGACATGGACAGTGGGATTGAGTGAAGCCTCAGCAAGTTTGCCGATGACACCAAGCTGTGTGGTGCGGTCGACATGCTGGAGGGAAGGGATGTGCCATCCAGAGCGACCTGGACAGGCTGGAGTGGTGGGTCTGTGCAAATTCAAGGCCAAGTGCAAGGTCCTGCACATGGGCTGGGGCAATCCCAAACACAAATACAAGCTGGGTCATGAGTGGATTGAGAGCAGCCCTGCGGAGAAGGATTTGGGGGTATTAGTGGATGGAAAATTATCAGCCTGTTCAAAGCCCACCCAAAACTGAGGCTTGTTCTATCATGTAACATAAACTCTCGCCAGACCCGGAAACAACATCTAAATGCACCAACTGGGAATGCCACATGGAAGGTGCCAGGAGGGAACGTTGTTACTGGCCCTAGGGTTAGGTTTAGGGTTAGGGTTAGGACCACTAAGGTTAGGGTTAGTGTTATGGTTAGACTTAAGGCAGTTAGGGTTAGGCTTAGGGTAAGGGTAAGGGTTAGGGCTAGGATTAGGGATGCCACACAGAAGGTGCCAGGACAGAATGTTATTGCTTGCCTTCACCATCCCTTTGCAGCCCATTCACAGCCCTAGCAAAACTGGGGTCTGTGATTGCTTAGCCCCTGAACAAGCACTTGTGCCAGACACAGGAACACCGTGTAAACATACTAAGTGTGCACACTACAGAGAAGGTGCCAGGAGGGAATGGTATTGCTGGCCTTCACCATCCCTTTGCAGCCCATTCAGAGCAAAAGCCAAACTGGGGCTCTGTGCTTGCTTAGCCCTTGAACAAGCACTCACACCAGACTGAGCCACAACATCTAAATGCACTGTGTGAGCCAGCACAGGCACGATGCAGGAACAACCACAAAACCATGGGTAAAAGCCAAAACCCAAATTTGTTCCCTTTACCTCATGACCCAAAGGATCTCCACAGCAACACCCAGGCAGAGTCACACAAGTGGGACGCAGGCATTGCGGAGCACGGTCCCTGCGAACCAGGAAAAGGAGAATAAAGAAAAGGTCTCAAACCTGCTGCTTTCACCTGTATATATCAGGGATTTTCACAGGCGTATTTTTCCACTGTGCTTTGATCTTTCCCACATCAGGGCAGGAACCTCAAGGATGTTCGATAAGGTGCCTCTGAGTCTCTCACAGGCCTATGTTATCTAAACACAGACATTCTACTCATCAAGCACACAGAACTAAACAACTATTAGTGTGATATATGTGTTTTTCAGCACCCCAGCTGCAAGTTACTTGAGTGTGTTTACAATCCTCCTCACCAATCTTCCGTTGTATTCCCACGTTCCACCCCCCTCGCTCAAGCGACAACTACCGCTGGGGCTGGTGAAGCTGGAGGTGTTCATTTGAGTTTGCGGGGAGTAGCACAGAGCAATGTACAGAGACGTAAACACCCATAAAATAAAGAAAGGAAAAGAAGAGAGAAAAAAACCCCTGAAACATATCTCTACAATAAGGCTATTGTATTTGGCATCCCATTCATCCTGTCAGAGAGTTAAACAACTCAGTCAGCCAGGCACCATCAGTAGATTGTTTCGCTTGATGCATTAAGTCCTGAGAATGTTGAATGTCATCCTCTACACTGGCTGATCCATCAGTGATATTGAAGCAACACATGCCTTCAAAATTGAGGCAGTGTTTGTGTTGTGGAAGGAGGAAATGGTCCACTGTCAATCAATTTGGTGATGTTCATTGGCATACATCCATTAGCTACTCAGGAAAAATAGCAATGAGAAACATTAACTGTCAAAAGATTTGCAGCTGTTAATGTTTCTTTAATATAAAACCCAGATAAGTCAGTTACACTAAAGGCCAACCAAATCTAGGCATGTACATGCTGGTTTCATGGAAATGTGTCCAGGGTGTGTGCTTGCAGTGTAAGACAATAAAGCATGACAAGCCAACCTGTGTTAAGGGAGGAAAACAGGAGTGTCATTTCCTTCCAGTAATACATATGCCGTTGCTCCAGGTCTTTCAGCTAATATCACCCTGGGTTTGGTAACCTGATGTGGAGTGATTGTCCACACAGATTGGAGAGCTATGGCTTGCAATTCTTCAGATTGAACTTCAATTTGGTATTGGGGTTACAACACCAATGTCAGTGTTCCAATGCTATCCCCTTTAGATAAGGCACAGGTATTCATCAAAGAGACCTGAAACACAAGAACTCAAGAATCTGTTATTAACAAATGATGTAAAATAAGAGGGGCAGTTGGGGTGCAAAACCATACAGCATTCTCAGGGGTTATTATATGGATCTTCACATCAAGGCTAATAGGTTGTGGTCCCACCATGCCATTCACTGGTGTAAACAATTCCATTTCCCCTGTAGTTACTAGTTTGAGAGAGATACCATCTGGCAGAATTTCAGTTCTCACCATTCTTTCTACTGGAGGTGTTGTAATACGACCATAAGGTGTTTGATTATGAATAGCTTGGCTGTTTAACAAAGAAACTGGCTGAGTAAGATGTGGACCCTAATGTTGTAAAGTTTTAGTACTGGTTAGCTTTTTTAAGTGTTCTTTCAGTATCCCATTTATTCTTTCAACCAAGCCATTAGCTTGAGGATGGTAAGCAATGTGGAATATCTAAACTATCTTTAGTCCTGGGCCCAATCTTGGACATTAATGTGTTCCTTGGTCACTTTGTATTTGGTGAGGAGGTCCATATTGATTGATGAGTTGTTCTAATGCTTCAATTGTGTTATGTTGATTAGCACACTTGATGGGGTTTAACAAAGAGCTGTGAACACATATCACCACACCCTCAACAAGGAAAGTGGGCCCATATAATCAATCTGCCAGGTATTCAAGGTCCATTGACTGCCCTTTATCCTTCTCCATGGCCTATATAATGCCCTTAAGTGTAGCTGTGTACAAGTAGTACAATTATGTGCACATGTTTTAGAAATATATAGTGACAAAGGAGTTTGATTTTAAACAATTCCCCACGCGTGCACAGTGTGAGCTAATCGACGTCCACAAGGTATAAGTGTGCTTATAGCCTGGGCATGTGCTTCAGTAGAGGTCATATTATCTACTTCTCTAACATTTTGTGACTCAACGGAATCATTGTTTTGATGAGTTGAGACATGCCTTACTTTTAAAGGATGCCTTTGCACATATGGCCAGATTTGCTGCCATATATCTGCTCCCCCTACACAGGGTATCTTTGTATATGCCAGTCTTCTTGGGCCCAGCGTGGTAACCACATTGTGAGACTTTTGTATACAATCCAACTGTCAGTGTATAAATAGTGTGCGTTCCTTTCCAGGATAGCAAGAGATGCTGCAATCAATTCAGCCCACTGACTATATGCCTGTAGACTTGTTTGCCATAATATAATTCCTGGTAATGCAGCATACGCAACTGCTCTCCACTGTCTTTGTCCAGTTTCTGCATATGTTGCACTTCCATCAGTAAACCAGGCGTCTTTCTTGTGCTCTTCTATTAAGTCGTCATAAGGGAGAGCATCCTCCACAGGAGATGTAGGGATATCTCCAAGGGGGAGAGTTTCCCCCTACTGTGGGTATGTGATTAGATGACACAGTTCCTATAAGAGTGGCGTGTGGAGCGGTTACATGTGGTTTTCCTGTTAGAAATCATTGGTGTAAATAGTGTTTCCATTTCCTGAGTTATCCCAACATGGGCCCTCACAGAATCGTCAGTAACCCAGCCATGAATAAGTACGGGTGTATGTACAGTGACATTATCTTGGCCTGCGATTCTTTCAGTTTCTTGTAGTGCCCAGACTACAGCTAAAACTTACTTCTCCATTAGGGTATAATGTATGGCCAAGCCTTGTAATACCTTGGACCAAAATCCTACAGGTTCCTTCTGATGGTTCAGCGCAGTCAATTGCCACAATCCCCACCAGACTGTATCATCTAGAATTGTTTCTTCTAATTCAAAGGGGCATCCCTGCCTAGGAGTGTATAATTGCACATGCTCAGTCAAAAACTTTTCGCAGTCATCAAAGGCTTCCTGTTGTTGCTTGGTCCACTGCCAAAAAACCTTCTTACTTAATCTCTTCAGAGGGTGCATTAATTCCGCCAGATGTGGGGTAAAAGTTCTCCAATACCCCAAAAGACACAAAAAAATTTGTGTTTTACTGTGATTGGCACAGGAAATTGCTGGACTCTTTGCTGTACCTTATTTGGTATTTCTCTAATCTCTCCATACCAAACTATTCCCAAAAGTTGTATGGTAGTACTAGGGCCCTGTATTTTCTTTGGATTAATTGCCCAGCCTCAGTCCTGTAAATGCACTTTTAGCAATGCAACAGCCACTTTGATTTCTTGTTGTGATTCTGACATATTCAGTAAATCATCAATATAATGGTAAACAGCTGCGGTACCAGGCCATAGTGCCACATCAGCTGCTATCATCTGGTGGCAAAACGAGGGGCTGTGTTTGTATCCCTGGGGCAAGACTTGGAAATTATATCGCTTTTGTTGCCAGATAAAGGCAAACCATTCAGGCATGGGCAGCACAACAGGATCCCACTTCAGGAATCCTCACAAGACGGTTATAGATCAAATAGCAAATCCTGCTTGTGAAATCCCAAAGCAGAAATGACCATTTAAAGTTTCAACTGTTCCTCCTGCCAACAGATGCACACCCAAGACATGTTCTTTAATTGGGGTTAGAGTCATGGTTAGGTTTAGGATTAGCATTAGGGTTAGGGATTAGAATTAGGGTTAGGTTTAGGGCTAGGGTTAGGGTTGGTTATGGCTAGGGTTAGGTTTAGGGTTAGAGATTATGGTTAGGGTTAGTGTTGAAGTTAGGGTTAGGTTTAGGTTTAGGTTTAGGGCTAGGATTAGGATTAGGATTAGGTTTAGGCTGATTTACAGTAACAGCCAAGAAGTCAGCCAAATACAGGCACTATGGTATGATTAGTTCAGCAATTATTATTGAACGTGGATTTATTTGTGGATTAATTTCAGGCTAATTCCAATCAAAAACTCCTCTGTGAGTTGCTATAAAAGGACATAATCTCATTAATTTACTTTTTAATTTATAATTTCATTTTGAAACAGCTTTTAGCAGGCTGCCTTTCTATTGGCCTCCTTTTTATGTGTTCTGAAATCATTTTATTGCAGCTTCTATCAGGTTTGCTCTATTGCCATCCCTATAAGCAAATCAATATGTTTTTATGTCCAGCAATAGTAATAATTTATGAATTTTTAATTATTTTAATGCAGTAAAGTAGAAGGAAGTAGAAGGAGGATTTTGTTTTGATTGGTTGTGTTTTGATTGACTTCTGTTAACATTTATCTGTAAATAAGACACACACACACAAAATACATGTATGTATGTGTATGTATAACATATCTATCTCCCTGAACATACTGTTTTTTGACAGAAAAGCCTGTTCTTTTCTGCTTTCTTCTAGAATCCACATCCAGTTCAGTAAATTGTGCAGTACTGTCACCATGTGCTAGGCATGGGTGTATGCTGTCACGGCGCAGTGGCTGGTCTTGCTGCGTCTCTGGATGTGTGCCCGCAGCAACCCCCTGCGACGGAGCATGCCTGCTCGAGGGATGATAGGTGTGCGCGTATGCAGCCTCCTCTCGCACCCCAAAAATAGAGATCTGCACTTGTCATGTGAGGGAGGAGGGATGTCCAGCAAGGGGAGCAGGAGTTGGCTGGAGGGGAGGCAGGGGAATGGGTACCAGCCTGCTGTGAGGTGCTTGTCCCTTGAGGATGCCGAGGCCCATGGTGATGGGCTCTTCTGGGCCTCGCTGCCGAGCCTCCTTGCGATTTTGTGCTAAAATGTCACGAGATAAGAGACAGAAATAGCACAGGCTTTCCTGGCAGAAGCATGAGCTGCCGCACATCGAGTGGGCAGGATTCATCAGTGCTGGGGCTGCTGCTCCTCGCTGGCTCTGTGCGGGGAGGGTGCGGTGCTGTGCAAGAGGCAGGCGTGGACGGCTTCGTGTTCAGTCCCGAGCATCTTGTGTTTCAGCCAAGAGTTTTCGTGTGAAGAGCCTCGTTCTTTCACATACTTCCATTTTAGAACAAACCATAAAAAAGCCCTTGGAGAACACAGTCATACATACACGTCATAAAGTACAGTAAAATAATAGTTGACAACCACGAGATGAGTATTTTTGCTTATTCTCTTCTGCTGTGTAGGTAGTCATGGTCTTAGATCGTAGTGGAAAACATCTGATTATATTTCACAGTCACGCAGCAATGTAAAATCTGAATCAATCATTACTTTTTAATAATGAAAAATCAGTAGATTATTTTCTAAAAGGAATGTATGGTATTTTTGATCTATATTGTAGAAAAGAAACTTTATTTTTTCTCAGCTTGAGTTTTATCTGTTCTTTTCATAAATACAGGACTTTCTTTTATATGCAGTCTCACTTTTATCTGAGTATATATTTCCATGGTGGTCGTTACTGTTAAAAATAATTTAGCACACTTTAAAGAACGGACTGTGTAGGTTTCAGCATCTGTAATAATATTGTTCAGCCAGGAAAAGGTCATTTTGTGCTTATTAGCAAACAAAAACTCAACAGCCAGGGTTGAATGGCCATCTCCCACTCATCCCAGGCCTCAAAAACGAGGAAGGGGTCTGTCAGTGTCTTCCTTTGTCTTGCCAGCAGCACACTACAAGAGATGCAGAGGTGTAAAGAGCCATAGCGCTTTTGCTTTCCAGTTTCTCTGCTTCTAATGTTTGTTTCATATGAATCTTACACTGCCGAAATCTCTGTTGCTATGAATTGGTTTTGCCTATTCTATTTTTTTAAAAAATGCAAAATACAGCATCGAATCTGCTGACTTCTGTAGTGTGTGGAGCTGAGAAGATGAGCCCCCGAATGAGAGCGGGAAAGGGGTTTGGTGCATCGACAGCATCTGAGCAGATCAACATATTACTGCACAACCACAAAGCTATGCCACCCTTGTCTTTAGTATTGTTACACCCCTGGGCAGGGCAGCTCCAACCCTGACACAGACTGACACTGCATACAGACACCACAAATAATGTGACTGTGAGGTCAATATGGGCTGGTGTGTTGGTGACTGGCAGCGCTCTGTCTCGTAGGTGATGAAGAGGAACCTACTGAATGTAGGAGCATCCTGGTTAGATGATGTGCTCCTGATGAGGATGGATTCTGGACCCTGCTCCCTGAAAGGTAAGTCAAGGGGCAAAAGCAGTGGGTGGGGTGTGGCCAGCAGAGGGGATATAATGTCAGGGTTGTGGGGAGGCCTGTTTAGGCTTCATTAAGTCTGGGGGCAGATAGTGAGCGCGGGGTCTGTCCCACAGGATTTGAATGTTGTGTCCTGTGTCTGTGTCCTAGTGTCATTTATGTTGCCTGTGTTCTGTCTTATATATGGTGCCTTCCACAGGTCTCTGTTCTGCCCTGTGGGCTCTCTGCACTTGGCATGCACCTTGGTAGGTGTCTGTAGGGTCGCTAACACCTCGATGCTTCAGCACAGCACCTGTCAAGTGCTTGTCTTGTGATTGGAGCTTAAAGCGTGTCTTGCATCACAGATGTTTCTGGAGGGTTGCCTTTGTGGACATGATTTGGGCTGGACTGGCAACTCTTCTCTTGAAAGTTCTGTGTCCATAGAGATCCCCTTTAGCATTTCATCCCTGTGCCCTTAGGGGCTCTGGTCTTAAAGCCTGGCTTCTCACACATCCATTGTTCTGGTTTTGTATTGCATTGCGGCACTTGGTATAGGTTTTGACTACAATCTGAAACCGCCTTGCTTTGTGGCGCTTGGTGTTGTCTGGCAACGCAGTGATTGGTGCTTGGTGTTGTATTGTGGTTTGTTTTGTCTGTGATCTAAGCGTGTTGCATTGTATGGCATTATATTTGCATGTGCATTGAGCGGCTCTAAGTTTGTGCCTGTATTGTCCGGCCTTGCAGAGCCAGAGTAGAGGGTTAAGGTGACTTTTGGGTCTCTGTGCATGTGAGTGGGAGTTGAGCAGATCACAACTGACTTGTGAGGTAGCATGAGGTAAGCCAGTAAGTCAGCAGTAGTTTTCATATTGTTTTTGCAGGCATCTTGTGGCAAGCCCCTAGAAATGGTTGAGGCATCAAGGTCTGAGGAGCAGCAGAACAGGCCTCGGAGCAGTTGGTCACTTTGCGGGGCAGATCAGTCATTACTGCTCTGGATTTTCAAGTGCCATGGAGGACTGTGGCTGTGAGGTGTTATTTTTGGAGTTGGAGCGGAGCAGGTGAGTGGAACTGTACAGGGCTGCTCTCTCATGGATGAAATGTGTATTGAACAGCTTTGTGTTTTGTTTGGTGCAGGTAACAGAGTGGCATGAGGTGATTAAGGGACCCTTGCATTTTGGTGATATGGCCACTATTGAGGATGGCCATTGAGCGTGGACCATGATCTGTGGCACCATGAAAGCTAAGTAGCAGGACAAAAATCTGGTGGGGGTGGAGAGCCTGTGTGTCCAAACATTGGCATAATGGAGGGTTAGTCTGTGGGGAGTCAGCCTCATGCAGATAGAGGGAGTGAACGTCTTGTGCGATTCGTGCCCTGGCAAAGCAGCTCTGGGATGAGTGGGTAGAGTTGTGCAGTATGTCTAGTGTGTGTTCATACATGTTCCTTAGTTATCTGATGTGTTGATGTTTGTCTTGGCCTTCGTGCTTGAGCAGCCTCAGGCATACTCACATCCTACTCCAATCGCAGTAGCCATCTGTTGCATCTCTGATGATTCTGTGATTCTGTCTTTAACCAAGTAATAAGTGATAGGACAAGAGGGAATGGCCTCAAGTTGCTCCAGGGAAGGTTTAGACTGGATATTAGGAAGTATTTCTTTACAGAAAGGGTTGTTAGGCGTTGGAATGGGCTGCCCAGGGAGGTGGTGGAGTCCCCATCCCTGGAGGTATTTAAGAGTTGGGTTGACATAGCACTGAGGGATATGGTGTAGTTGACAACTGTCAATGTTAGGTTAATGGTTGGACTAGATGATCTTCAAGGTCTTTTCCAACCTAGACGATTCTGTGATTCTGTCTGTTTGTGTAGAAATTCTGGTTGAGGTTGGAATAGTCCAAGCATGGGATGATAGTCTGCTGATGAGCATGTCCTGTTTGGGTGGAGGTTGTATAGGCTGGTGTTGGAGATAGCCAGTAGCTCTTGGCAAGCAGGCTCTAGAGTCCCTTCTTTTGTCTTTTGCAGGTGCCAGAGGGCCATTTGGATCCTGGGAGCAAATCCTTCTGTGAGATTTGCCAGAGCGTACAAATGGAAGCAAAGAAGGAGCAGGAGTGGTGCACAGAGGGAAACATATTCCTCTGCTTCCAGTTACGAAGGCTGATGGTGTGGAATCGCGTGGAGCGGTGGTGATGTTTTGAGGTGCACAGTGATGCAGTTCCAGGCACGGTTATAGAATTGGGGTGATCTGCCACTCTGGCAGGTGGGTGGTGAAATGGATATGTTTTGAATGAGGGGTGGGTTGAGTGGGTGCTGAATGAGTGTTAGTTTTGGAATGTGTCTATCCTTGTATGGGTGGCTTTCTTTTATTTCAGGTTGTATTGAATATAGAGATAGTTAATGTTTCTTTTCAAAAGAATTTAAAAACCCTCAAACTGGGGGATTTTTTTTCTCCCTAACTGAGTTTATTTTCACCTGGTCCTGGCTGCTCTGAGGTGATGTTCATGGCCAGTGTTTGGGTGGTGGTCAGCCTCAGGCCAGGGTTTTCGCAGGCAGGGTGATGTTTGAGGCCCCTGGGAAGGGTGTTCTGGGGAGCACCACAGACATGGGGTGATGGCCTGTTGTGGCAGTCAGGAGGCAGCAGGGATGAGCTGAGAGTGCGGGTGGGTTTGTGTGGTAGCTGAGCCAGCGGTGTGTTTAGAATGTGTCTGACTGTGTATGATTGTTTTATGTTTTGATTTTTTGTTGCAGGTTATATGTTGAGTTGAGGTTTTTGGCTATTTAGAAAAAAAAATTAAAAAAAACCAGCCAGGGGATTTTTTTTTTCCCTGTTCCTGGCTGCTCCACATGGCGATGATCATCGCCAATGTTTGGGTGCAGGTTGGGCTTGGGCCAGGGTTTCTGAAGGGCACCTTGTGTCTTCGTGTCCCCGTGTCCTCCACATCCCTGTCCCCTTGTATCCCTGCATCCCCATTCACCCCATACGTCCCTGCCACCCCCCCATGTCCCTGTTCCTCGCTGTGTTTCCATCTCCTTGTGTCCCTGTCCCCACGTGTCCCTGTCCCACTATGTGTCCCCATGTCCCCACTTGTCCCTGTCCCCCGATCTCTGTGCCACCCCATCCCCAACCCCCCTATGACCCCCCCCATGACACAGCCCCCCCTGCATCCCTGTCCCCCTGCACCTCCCACTCCCCTCCAATCCATGTTGTCGGGCCCTGTCCAGTCCCCCCTCCCAACAGGACCAGTGGAACTTGGTGTGTGTCCCCCCCCCCCGCCGTGTCCACTTTCAGCCAGCACCCTGCCCCGGGGAAGGACGGCCCCGCAGAGAAGGGGGGGGGACAGGGGGGGCAACGGACAGGGATAGGAACAGGGGGAGAGGGAAGGGGGGGACGGGAAAGGAGGGGGGAATGTAGGGGGACAGGGATGGGGGGACACAGGGACATGGAGACGAGGTGAGGACAGGCAGGATGGGGGGGAAGGGGGGGGACAGGGATCGGGACAGGGGGACAGGGAGGGACATGGGGACAGGGATGGGGACAGGGGCATGAGGGGGTCGGGGGGGACAGGGATGCGGACACTGGGGACGGGGGGGACATGGGGGACAGGATGGGGGGGATGGGTGGGGCGGGGGGACATCCCAGTGCCCAGAGTCAGGGTAGCCGAGGGGGGGTGATCGATGGGGGGCCCTCCCCGAGGGTCTCACTCGGGTTGTCCCGTCCCCCCATTTCCTCACAGGTTCCTGACTGCTACCAACCTCCGGAGCCCTCGGGGCCGGGGGGGGTGATCGGGGGGTTACCGCTCCCCACGGCTCACACAACCTCCCCTGCTGCTCCCCCCCCCCCGCCCCCCGCCCACCCAGGACCCCCGCCACCCCCTCCCCTGGCTGAAGGACGCAGCAGGGGACACACACCCCTTGGATGACATCCTTTTTGGGGGGGGGGGGACACGCCCAAGGAGGGGGACAATCCCCCTTTGGGGGGGGGTCCCAGGGATCCTACCTGGACCCCAACACCACCAGCATGACGGGAGGGGACAGACTCCATTTGAGGGGGGTCCCGTCCCGTCCCCCCCCCCGCCTCTTTCCGCTGCTCTTACTCCGAGAAGGAGGAAGAGGAGGAGGAGGAAGTTCACCACGAACACCACCCCCCCCCGCCGATTTTTGGCTGGGGACCCCTCCCCAGCCACTCCTCCCCCTCGGATACTTCAGGAACTTGTCCCACCCCCCTTCCCCCAGCCCCCCAGTTTTTTCGGGGGTCGTCTATCCAGAGACCGCCTCCCCCCCCCCCGCCCCTCCCCTCCTCCCCTGTCCCGGCCTCGTCCTCTCCGCCCCCCCCCCCCCCCCCCATCGCCGGGGGTCACCCATCCCCTTTTCGATTTCGGGGCTCCCCCCTTGGACGATCAATTCCAGGAACTCCCCCCCGAATTTGCGAAAATTTATCGGATGGTTTGGCCAATATTATGAAAATGTTGGACGAATCCATCGGCAAGAGGAGGGCGAGGGCGGGGTCACCATTTTGCCCCCCGTCCCCTCCAACCTCCTCCTCCGGTCCCTCCGCTCCTTCCCAGCCTCCCCCCCCTCGCTCGCCCCAAGGCGCCGCCTTTTGGGGGTCCCCCAGGTCAGGATTTTCCCGACCTCCCCCCCCAGCTTTATCCCTTCGGCAAAAAGGATGAACCCAAAACCGCCGGAGTTTTGAAATTTTTAGCGGCCGCTTTAGAAGGACAAAAAACGGGGAGACACAAAACGGGGATCCCCAAAACTTCTCCATCCCCACCGCTGACCCCCCACCTTGCTACCTCGCCCTCCCCCCCGTCCAAAATTTACCGGTACGAGACCTCCCGCACCCCCAAATGGGAGGCGTTGGAGGAGATCAGCCGAGCCTGCGAGACCTTGGCAAAGCAAGGGGGGTGTCACGTTCCCCCCCCGCCGTCCCTCCCTTCCATCAACACCCCCTAAATTAGGGGGCAACGATACCGAAGACCCCCCCCAATGTCACTGTGACCTTCGCCGTGCGCCCCACCGCCCCCCCCCCAGCGTCACCATCGAAAAGGGCGTAATCGGTGTGTTCAATCGTTGGGGTTCATATGGGGATGGGAAGGGGGGGTTGGGGGTGTTGGAAGGGGTTGGGGGGGTTGGAAGGGTTTTGGGGGTGTTTATGGGGTTGGAGGTTCATACGGGTATGGGAAGGGGGAGGGTTGAGGGTGTGTGTGTGTTTTATAGGGATTGGAAGGAGGTTTGGGGTTCATATGGGGATGGGGTGGGCTGGCAGGGGATTTGGAGAGTTTAGGGGGGTTATCGGGAATTTTGGGGGTTGCAAGGAGGCTTGGGGTTCACATAGGGATGGGGAGGGGGATTTTAGTGGGTGGGGGGCTTGGAAGGGGTTTTGTGGTTCATATGAGGCTGGCGGGGTTTGGGGGTGTTTTACAGGGGTTTGGGGGTTTGCAGGGGGGGTTGGGGGGTTACATGGGTGTTTGGGGTTCATATGGGGATAGGGGTTTTGGGGGGATGGGGGGTTGGGGAGGTTACGTGGGGGTTCGGGGTTCATATGGGGATGGGGGTTTGGGAAGTTTGGAAGGCGGTTGGGGGGTTTGGGGGGTTCAGGGTTCATATGGGGCTGGGGGGGTGGGGGTTTGGGGGGCTGGGGGGTTACATGAGGGTTTGGGGGGTTTATGGGGGTTTGGGGTGGGGTTCTACAGGGATCTGGGGTTCCTATAGGGCTGGGGGTTGGATGGGGAATAGGGGCTCATGCAGGGATGTAGGGGCTTGCCTGAGGGCTTATACAGGGACGTGGGGTGACATATAGGGACATGGAGGCTCTATTGGGAGTGGGGGCTCAATAGGGACATGGGGGCTCTGTAGGGACACAGGGGCTTGGATGGGAACACGGGGGCCTTGCATGGGGCTTTTACCCCTCGCACTGGGATCGACTCAGCTGAGTCAGTCGAGACTTCTCACTCAGGATGTGCTGCACAAGGGTTTTTTTGTTTTCTGTGCTACAGCAGAGTTTTATCTCCTCACTGTCATGTCCTATGACCACTACATTGCCATCTGCAAACCCCTGCACTGTGAGACCCTCCTGGGCAGCAGAGCTTGTGTCCACGTGGCAGCAGCTGCCCGGGGCTGTGGGTTTCTCTGGGCTCTGCTGCACACTGACAATACATTTTCACTGCCACTCTGCCAAGGCAATGCTGTGGACCAGTTCAGTGAAATCCCCCCAGTCCTCAAGCTCTCATGCTCAGGTGACATACAGATGTAGGAGAGAGGAGCCCCCTCTGTGCCCTTGGTGGCATGGACAGACTGACAAGGAGTCCCAGGGCATTTATCAGCCCCCAGCCTCTCCCATTGGCCATTTCCAGCATGGGCCACTGTGGTGGTTTACCGGCTGGCAGCCAAACACCACCCAGCTGCTTGCTCACCCTCCCACACCCCACGGAATGGCGGAGAGAATTGGAGGGATATAGGTAAGGAGACTTGTAGTTTGAGATAAAAACAAATAATTATTGAAATTGGCTAATAATAATAATAATAATAATGATAGAAAATACAAACAAGTAATGCACAATTGCATCGGCATGTTGTCTCTGTTACATTTGGAGCTTGTAGCTGATGTATATGACGCAGTCCATGCTCACGGTCTGTAGGCTGAAGATGTCAATCTCAAGGAAGTTGCTGGGAACCAATTGCTGAATTTAGTCCTGACTTTATCAAAGTTAATTTTTCATTAACCTGGGTGATTCTTAATATGATGCCATTAATATAATCAAGCATATCGATAATGATATGCAATGACAGGGTTACTTAGCATTTAACATCATACATTGGCTATTTTCACCAAAATCAAATCCCCTTGAAGCACACATCAGACTTCCCCATCCTTCTGCATTACCCACCAAGTGCACCCAGGTCCTTGAGCAAAAGTAATCCCACGCATGGGTTTACCTTTACTGGAGGCAGGAATAACCCAGACTGTTTCCCCCAGCATATTCTTAATGCATGCTACAAATGCTTTATCCCCATCTACAGTACGTAGAAGGTGACCCTGGGCAGGGCCAGCTCGATTGGCAGATCCTCTAGTTTTGTCTAACCAGGTGGCTTTTATTAAATGCGTGCCCCAATGTTTGAAAGTCCCACCCCTCATTGCTCTCAGTGTATTAGCAGGCCATTGTACCACTCGATTTTCCCAGAGGCTGGTGCATGACAGGGGATGTGATATACCTACTCAATGCCGTGCTCTTTGGCCCAAGTGTCTATGAGATTATTTCAGAAATGAGTCCCATTATCTGACTCAATTCTTTCTGGGGTGACATGTCACCGTAAGACTTGCTTTTCAAGGCCCAGGATAGCGTTCTGGGAGGTGGCATGGGGCATGGGATATGCCTCCAGCCATCTGGTGGTTGCTTCCATCAATTTAAGCACATGGTGCTTGCCTTGGCAGGTTTGTGGGAGTGTGAAATGGTCGATCTGTCAGGCCTCCCATAGCTATATTTTAGCCATTGTCCTCCATACCACAGAGGCTTTAACCACTTGGCTTGCTTGATTGCAGCATGTTTCACATTCATGGATAACCAGTGCAATAGTGTCCATGGTCAAGTCCACCCCTCGATCCCGAGCCAATATATATGTTGCATCTCTTGACAGCCTGAGGAGTGAGGCCCAGTGAGCTATAAAAAATTCACCCTTATGGTGCCAGTCCAGATCCACCTGAGCCATGTTAATCTTAGTATCTTGATTCACCTGATGGTTGGTTTTATGTTCTTCAGTGGCCCAACTCTTGGGTATGTGGGCATCTGCGTGACGTACTTTCACAACCAGGTTCTCTACCCAATCAGCAATATCTTGCCACAATGGGGCAGCCCAGATGGGTTTGCCTCTGCATTGCCAGTTGCTTTGCTTCCATTGCTGTAACCACCCCCACAGGGCATTTGCCACCATCCATGAGTCAGTTTAAAGGTAGAGCACTGGCCACCTTTCTCGCTCAGAGATATCCAAAGCCAGCTGGATGGCTTTCACCTCTGCAAACTGGCTCGATCCACCTTCTTCTTCAGCAGCTTCTGCAACTCTGCGTATAGGACTCCATGCAGCAGCCTTCCAACTCCAATGACTTCCTACAGTGCAACAGGACCCACCAGTGAGCAAGGCAGATCACTTCCCATTTTCTGACAGTTTATTATACAATAGGTCTTCTTCAGCACATATCACCTCCTCCTCTGGCGATATTCCAAAATCTTTGCCTTCTGGCCAGTCCGTGATTAATTCCATAATTCCTGGATGACTGGGGTTTCCTATTCAAGCCTGCCGTGTGATCACTGTGGCACTTACTCCACGTGGCATCAGTGGCATGGTGTGTAGAAGGGACACTCCCTTTGAACACCCATCCCAGCACTGGCAGTCAGGGTTCCAGGAGGAGCTATGCTTCCATACCAACCACTTCTGAAGCAGGTTGAACCCCTTCATATGCTGCCAATATCCCTTTTCCAGTTGGAGTATAGCAGGCCTTGGGTTCTCTATATCCCCGACACTAAAACCCCCAGGGGTTGACCCCAAGTCTGCCCTGGTGCTCTCTACCAGAGACTCCGTGTAGGGCCATTCTCCCCGGCTGTGGTGTAGAGCAGTTTTAGCATCTCATCCTGCCCAAACAGCCCAAGGACTACTGCATGAACAATCTCCTGTTTAATTTGTTCAAAGTCTTGTTGCTCAGGGCCCCTCTTGAAATAATTTTTCTTCTGAGTCACTTGATAGAGAGGGCTTAAAATCAGACTGTAATTTGGGATATGCATTTTCCAAAAACTCACAACACCTAGGAAAGCCATCGTTGGTAGAGACATAGCTGCTATCTTGCTGATCACATTCATTGGGATCTGACGACATGTGCCTTGCCATTTTACTCCTAAAAACTCGATCTCCTGTGCAGGTCCCTTGACTTTACTTCGTCTTTTGGCAAAACCAGCTTTCAGAAGGATTGGAACTATTTTCTTCCCTTTCTCAAAAACTTCTGCTGTGTTGCCTCATATGATGATGTCATGAATGTATTGCAGGTGTTGAAGAGCTTCACCCTGTTCCAGTGCAGTCTGGATCAGCCCATGGCAAATGGCGGGGCTGTGTTTCCACCCCTGGGACAGTCGATTCCAAGTGTACTGGACGCTCCTCCAAGCGAAAGCAAACTGCAGCCTGCACCCTGCTGCCAAAGGGACTGAGAAAAATGCATTGGCGATATCAATTGTGACGTAACCACTTGGCTGCTTTTGACTCCAGTTCATAGTGAAGCTCTACCATGTCCAGCAAGGCAGCACTCAGTGGCGGTGTGACTTCATTCAGGCCATGATAATCTACTGTTAGTCTCCATCCTCCATTAGATTTTCGCACTGGCCGTATTGGACTATGTGAGAGACTGAAATGTCCTATGACTGTCTCAAAGCTTGTTTGTATCTGTCTGTGCAAACCTCCAAGAGAAGCTGCTGCGGCCTGTGAATTGGTCTGGGGGTTGTCGCCCAGAGGAGTGGGAGTGTATTGAAGGATGCACTCCCCCACTTCCTTGCGGTTGCATTGTCTGGACTCTTTAGACAAGCCTCAAAGGGGCAGACAGCGTACTGAGCTGGCCCCATCCTGTAGCCATTTGTGGCTCTATTGTGTAGGCCAGACCCCATGCATGCATGGCTAATGAACTGACAAGAGGCAAACGTTCCTGCCCTGAAGCCAGATGCAACAAAACTTGTTGGACCAGAGAAAAAAGAAACTAAAAGTGAGCAGATATGCTAATCAGCAGATACGATGAACTTAAAAAGGCAGCAGAAAATTTTGCTCAGTGTGCACCCACCACCAAAGAACTGAAGACTGAGGACCAACGGGGCGCAGCTGGATCCATGGTGGTGACTATTCTTGCAGCCCTATCCTGCATCCTTGCTTTCATTCTGTCTTTTCCTTCCATTCTGTCCTATCGCTACCCCTCTTCACTTTTTTAATAATAAAAACCTGGTTTGGGTATACGGCATTTGACCTCGTTTGTGTCTTAATCTCGCTCTTGGGATCATATCGAAACCTCCCCAACATTGGATCGGGACAGACTATTAAAGGGTGAGCAAGTTTTGCTGATCACCCTTTGGGTCTCCAGCTGATGAATCAGCTTATGGATGGGAATCAGAGAGTCCTGACTGTGATGTTGCCACCAGTGCACCGTTGTGGTAGTGACTGGCACCTGCTGTTTGCCAACCTTCAGCAACCCCACAACAGAAGGGTCCTCCAAGAGACCTGGCAAGGTGGACAACTGTTCAGTTTCCTCCATGTCCAAGGCTCTACCAAAGGCCCACCGGTAACCCTTTGGGTCCTTGAAATACCCTCTCCTGAGGTAGTCTATGACCAGGATGCACGAGGCCTCTGCACCAGTCACAATGGGGTGTTTTTGCCACTCATTCCCCATCAGACTCACTTCAGCTTCTAGCACAGCTGTTGGGATCCCCTGTCACTCTGGAACAGATGGGTTCTGCCCCTTTATAGCTCGATGACATTAGGGTACATTGTGCACTGGTATCTAATAGAGTCTTATACTCCTGTGGATCTGATGTGCCAGGCCATCACATCCACACAGTCCAATAAACCTGGATGTCCCTTTCCTCCACCTGGCTGGAGGCAGGGCCCCTCTAGTTCTGGTCATAGGATTCTCCACTCATTTCATGTAAAAATGAAATAGAAGTCCCTTCAAAAGGATCAGCAGTAAGATCAGCCCTTCTAATCTGTCTGGGGAATTGCCCACTGGAAACTGGAGTGGCATTTTTCCTGGAAGAATCCCCTTTTGTGATTGTTTTTCCTCACAACTCACATACCTGTGCCTCTAGGGTTGATGTAGGTTTTCCACACCACTTCCTCATGTCCTCTCTATTGTCACACAGGTGAAACCACAGGGTACTGCATGATGTATACCTTCTGCCTTTTGAGCAGGGGAACGCTTACTCCTAATAGCTGAGATGTGGGCCTGTACAGGTGGGGAGTAGGACCTATCCTGTTTGAATTGCTGGAGCTCCTGGGACAGTTTCTCAGCTAATATGTCTGGCAGTCTCTCTACAGCTGAGACAAGGGAGGAAGACAGACTTTTTTCCTATTGATGGAGTCGGACAGCCAATTCATCAACTGTTGGTCCCTTTTCATCTTTCCAGTCCATTACTGCCGATGCGTTGGCATGTGACAATGGCATGCTCTGTACAATCTTCTGCCACGTGGGTTGTGTGCATCAGACTTCATCTGGATCTGTGGGTAACTGCACATCGTCTGGGTCATAGTAAACCATATCCCACATGACTAATTCCCTCAAATAGTGGATACTTCTCTCCATCGTTGTCCACTTGCTTGGATGATAGAAAACCTCTTCCTTGAAGGGATAACTTTCCCTCATGCCTGACAGAAGTCGCCTCTAGAGGCTGAGGGGTTTTGTCTTTTTTTGCTTTGTCAGTGCCCCATTCCCTAGACAGGGATCCCAGCTGCTTGGCTTCCTTACTCTCTAATTCCAAGCTGCTGGCTCCATTATCCCAGCATCAGAGCAGCCAGGGCTCACCTGGATGGCAGCTGAAATCCTTTTGCATATCTCGTAGCTCACTCAGGGATAGTGATTGGGTGATTATCTGAGTTTCTGCCTCTTTCTTCCATTCTCATGACCTTGGTTCATCTTCATCCTTTACTAAGCAAACAGATATTTTTGTATATTTCACCTTCTGTATAGGGGTGACTGATAACGGCATTGGTTGGTTCTTTATGTCAGCTGCAACAACCATCACTGGAGTCTGAGTAGCTGCAGTGCCTCTCGCCGCAGTCTCAGTAGCCACAGTGCTTGTCACAGGGGTTGATCTCTGGGTGGTATTCTTAAATAGTTGTTTAATCCTAAACAGGACCTCAACCACATTCAGGGTTACTACCAATAAGACCATACTGGTTTCAACATCTCAAGAATATTCACAATTTTCAAAATTCTCAAACACTATTGTAATTAGCCTGGCGGAGAAGCAGAAGATGTGGGAAGATATCTCCTCCATAGGTTGGTTTACTGCGGAGAAATGGTAAAAAGTGTAATTATTAACAGTACCCAGGAGATGGCACCCGAGGTACGGAGATGATGGCAAAGCTGACTACAAATACCAGATTAGTCTCACAAGCAGTGTTACACAGTACAGATGAAACACATCCTTGATCCAGACTCCAGAGCTGATAACCAGCACAACACGGATCAAGTAAGGTGTTACATCCCACAGCTCTAATAACAACTCTGAGAGTAAATCAATCAACCCCGTGAACAGTGACTATTAAACAAATACAATGAATATTTATAACAAATTTGTTTTAACATGCTCTAGTCACATCTGTTGTTATCTCAATATGTTGAACCCAATGTTGGTCACCAAAAAGGACTGTTGTGGTTTAACCCCAGCCAGTGGCCAAGCACCACTTGCAGCTGCTTGTTCACCACATTGACCTCAACCTCTGCAACAGCAGCCGGAGGTACCGAGGGACCGTCCACCCCCACAACCTGTGCGCTGGCTATCCCCAGGCTGGCATCGACACCTGCCAGGTAGGAGCCTGCGACAAGGCAGCGCCCAGCGGCACAGGCAGCCCTGGCACAGCCGCCCAAACACACCCCGGCACGGGCTTTGCCTGGCAAGTCGCCCTCCCACCCCTGGGTCCCCACTGCTGCTGGGGCTCCCCTCCCGTTCCCCAGCTGCAGGTCCTTGCCCAGGGCCCCACTTGCCCCAGAGGCCCGGGACTCTGCCCAGAAAGCCCATCCAGCGCTCCTGGCAGCTGTGAGGTCCAGCTCCCAGTCCTGGAACATCCCTCTTCCACACAGCCAGCATCGCTGTGCAGAGAGGAGCGCGAGTCCTACCCCACGGGCCCACGACCCCCTCCCAGACAAGGTCCTGTAGGCCCCAGCACCTGAGCAGAGCCTCTCTGTGCAGCAGATACAGCTCTGGCCAGTGCTGGCAGAGAGAAGGAGCCGGCCCTAGTGCTGCCAGTGGCCACCCGACACCACCTTGACCCTCATTCCTCCGCTGCAGGGTGACAGCAGCGGTCCTCTCGCCTGCAAAGACAAGAGTGCTGACTACTTCTGGCTTGTTGGGGTGACCAGCTGGGGGAGAGGCTGTGCGAGAGCAAAACAGCCCAGAATCTACACCTCCACTCAGCACTTCTACGACTGGATCGTGGTACAGATGGGACTGTACTCAACAGCAAGGGCTGCTCCAACACCATGGGCATGGAGTCCTTTTCTCACCGCCTCAACCCCTTTTCAGAGGCCCAGCCCAACACCAGCACAGTCGGGCTGGTTTAGCTCCTGCCCCTTTCCACTCCAGAAGCTGCTGCAATTCTTTACCTGGCTGCAGGAGCTCCTGCAGATCCTAAAGGGAAAAAAGGCTTGAGCAGCAGGAGGAATGGGATCCAGCGCAGGCTGCAGTGTACCAGGGCCATCTCCTGCTGGGGCACTCACTGCCTGCGCACCCAAAGGCAGCCTCGGTGTCAAAGGCCTGCTCCGTCCTGCCCACGCTCCTCTGAGCGCACACAAACGCTCAAGATGACTTACTTCTTCAAATAAAGGTTCCAATTTTCACAGCTAACCACGCTGCAGTCCAATTCAGTCTCCTGTGCAAAGCAAGGACTTCCATGCCTGCCACCTGCAAAACGAGGCTGCAGGCAGCCACATTGGGCACAACGGCAAAGAGTCACTCCAAAGGGCTGAACGCGAGCCTGGTCCGAGAGGAGGGTGCTCAGAGCTGCCACAGCATGGAGAAGACTGGCACATCGGGGCCAGAAAGAGGATAGGAAAAATCGATGCGACACGCAGACAGCTTTGGGGCACGTGCGCACGCACACACTCCCTGGAGACACACGTGGGCTATAAAGCGAAGGTGCAATGCACACCCGGAGCGTGCGCACACCCCTACTCCAAGACACGTCTGGAACACAGAGCGCAACGCGCAGTGTTCACACACACACCCCCCAAGTGTGTGCACACACACACACAACACACGCGCACAGGCAGTGCGTGCACACGTTGCAGCATGCATGCACGTGGAATGCACCCACCCACATGCCCCACACGCACGCACCCCGCGTGCACCCACCCCTGCGCCCACCTGCAAGCTCACAGCATGCACCCAGCGACGTGTGCACTCATAGAACGCACCTCCCACGGGGGCACACGCAAACTCCTTCACAGGAGATGCTGCAGACAACAGTTGAGCCTTTGGACCATCAAAATGAGGCCCTGCGCCATCAAAACGAGGCTTTGGAAGCCAGAGCTAACACTTAGGAAAGGAAAAGCGAGGCTTTGGATGCTGTCAGTGGAGTTTTGGACCCTAAATGGCTGCGCTCTGCCCGAGAAGTGAGGGTTTAGACTCTAAAAATGAAGGTCTGGGCTCTACAAAAAGGCTCTGGGTAATAAAAGACAAGTTGGGACTCTAGAAATAAGGGTCTGGCTTCTAAAATTGAGGCTTTGGACCTTCAAAGTCAGACTTTGGGCTTTCAAAATGATGCTCTGGACCCCTGAAACCAGTCTTTGGCCTTTAAAAGCTGGGGTTTGGAACATATAAATGAGGGTTTGTACCCAAAAAATGAGGCTTTGGGTGCTACGAGAGGGGTTTGGAGCATAAAAAGGAGGGGTTTGGACACTCAAGATGCAGCTTGGACCCTCAGAATGCCTGCCTGGATCCTAAAAATGCTGCTTTGGAGCCTGACAATGAGATATTGGCGAGTCAAAATGCAGCTTTGGACTCTAGAAAGGAGACTTTGCAAACTACAGTTGAGCCTTTGGACTGTAAAAATGTGGCACTGGAGCCTAAAATGAGGCTTTGGAAGCAGAAAATAAGACTTAGGAAAGGAAAATTGAGGCTTTGGACACTATCAGTGGGGCTTTGGACCCTAAACTGATGCTTTCTGCCCTAAAAGTGAGGGTTTAGATGCTGAAAGTGAACCTGGGGGCCCGAAAGATGGCAGGGACTCCCTGAGGACCCTCATTTTTACGTTGACTGGCAGGGGCACGGGCACAGGGTGGGCAGGGAACCGCCAGGCTCACACCTGTAGGAAGGGTGGGGTTTTGAGTGAATTTGAGGGATTTAGGGGGCAGCACTGGTGAGGAAGGCAACACCTTCCTCACTGTGGTTGGTGACCGTGGTGCAGATGGACTGGTGGAGGCCAATGGGGCACTGGGGCAAGTGGGCCACGTCCAGCCGCAGGATGTACACCTGCCCCCTCTCTGTGTTCAAGGATTGCAGGGGGGGTTGGCAGGTCAAGGGTCTGAAATTGGGGTGTCTCTCCCACGTGATAAGAAACTAACCACTGGTTGTTACAGTAAACGTGTATTCATGTGGTCAAAGTGTACAAATACACCAAAGTCCTTTGGGGCAGGCTGCTGGCCGGGTGGAATTCCCACCCAGCACCCCTCTTTGCGCACACATGGAATAAATCCCTCTGCTCAAGGGTGGGGGGGGTGTTGGCGTCCAGCGCACTGGTAAACGACCCCACTTGTGAGACAATACTGGGACCCCCCCGTTCCCCCCCCCACCCTCCCCGCTCACAGGAGGAGCCCCAGCCCCGCCAGCCCCTCCTGCTCCACTCATCAGCTCAAGGCCCCGTCCTCCCCTTCTCACCATGGTCAGGCTGCTGCCAGGCCACCTGGGCTGCGGGGAGAGGATGTGGGGGAGAGGATGGCAGGCGGCACCACGGCAAGCAGCACCCCCAGCGTTCCTCAGCCACCCCACCGTCATCCCGGCCGCCTCAGCGCCACGTCCTCATCACCGTCGGTCAAATGCCGGCAGCGATGGAGGCAAGAAGCCTGGTGGCCCATGGCTGCCGTCTCATGGCATGGCCATGGGATCCTGCCTCTCTGTGAGGCGGTGGCTCCCACGGGGACGGGGGTTTCAAGCACGGAGGGGCGGCCGGGGGGGAGCAGAGGGGAGGGGAGTGGAGGGGAGGGGAGAGAGGGGGAAGAGGAGCCTCATGCCCAGGCCGGGGGATGCTGGGCCTCAAGATGGCACCACAGGCGCTATGTCAAAGCTCGGCCTGGCTGCCGGCAGAGCCCGCCTTCTTCTCCTGGCAGCCTTTACCAGCATAGGTCGGCAGGGCTGTCAGTCTCCTCCGCCCCCCCCCCAGGCGATGCTGCCGCAGCTTGGCCCCCTAGGCTGTCACTCTGTCCTGGGCTGGGGCCCGCCCTTCCCTGACAGCTGACACTGATTGGCCCCCACCCAGGTGGTCAGGCTGCCCTGGTGCCCTTCACCTAAACTGATGCCCTCTCTGATTGGCCACCTGGGCTGTCAGTGTGCCCAGGTGTGCTGCCCACCCTTCTCTGATTGGCTGCCTGGGATTTCTGCTGTGCTCCTCCCATCAAATGAGAGGGCAGATGGCTTATCAATTGCTGGGTGCCAACCTACTGGCAGCTGTGATTGGTGGAGCCAGCATGCCCCGCCCCCACACCATGCCCAGCTTTTTCGACTCTTGCCCCTTTCCTCACAGACCTCAAAGCTTGGTTGGTTGGTTCCCTATCAATCAGGGGCCTTGCCCCTGTCTCCTCAGATACGATTGGCTGCCCTGGCTCCCCTGACTCCCCACAGACACTGGGCGGCCCTTGCCAGGCGAGGAGCTCTGCCCTTCGTGTTTAGAGCCTGGCAGGGAAACTGGGGGCCCTGCCAACAGTCTCTGGGCCATAACAGATGGGTTGCAACCCTCAAAATGAGGATTTGGGCCCTGAAGATGAGGCTTTGGGCACTAAAACGGATGAGTGAGATGCTACAGATACTGCTTTGGCCCTGCAAAGGAGGAGGGGTTTATGCATATTTAAAACACCTAAATATGGCCCAAAACTGCCTTTATTCCCTCCTCCTCCCCGCACCCATGAGTTGCGTTCTAACCAAACTGCTGCGATTCAATTTTCCCACCTCTAGCTATAGCACTGCTCTAAGGAAACAGTGACATAACAGCACAGGGATTGTTAATTTGTGACACGAAATCAGAGGCCAGCTGAGTGCCGAGCCAGAACTGTCATCTGAAATTAGGGCATACAACCACCCCAATACGAGATGAAAATCAGGCTTATATTAGGCCCCAGTGTAGAGAAGTTCGTACATCTTTTTATTGTTTTGTTAACCAAGAGAGAAGCCCTGATCCACCCTTTCATAAAGACAAGGGTTCTGTATGAAAATTTCTTAATCCTCTGCCTGCCTAGTAGCATGAAGGGTTTGCATACGCACACATTTCCTGCTCTGGTAGGGATGGCAGTTCTGGTCATCCTTTCACCTGGATTTGAGCTGAGAAACCTTCTAGGAAGGTCAGCTTTCCCATGCTCACCCACAGCCCAGCAAAGAGCAAAAGGAGATTCCATCTGAATACGAATCTCCTTTGTCTTTTCATGGCACAGTTGGGGTTGATGGGTTGGAGGTCTCCAGTTTCTGCCCATTTTGGTCCTGGCTGGAGAATGGGAGCAAATGTTGGAGGAGACATAAGGGAGGGCACACAGAGGCACAGGCAGGAGCCTCCTCTTTGGAGAAAACCAGGGCAAGAAAATGCAGAGAGCAAAGGCCGGGCCAGTCGCCTTGAGACCACGTTGCCTCGAGTCATAGAATCATAGAAGAGTTTGGGTTGGAAGGGACCTTTAGAGGTCATCTAGTCCAAGCCCCTGACGTGAACAGGCACATCTTCAACTAGATCACAGCCCTGACCTTCAATGTTTCCAGGAATGTTTCCCTGTGGAGGACGATGTGGATGGGGGACAAAGCTGGGAAGGGCTGTCTGGAGAAAGTCTTTGCTGAAACTGTTAGAGGACCTCAAGTGAATTCAGGTGATGGAGACTGGGGAAATCCTGCATTTCTGGGCCCGTGGGGGCCACATGGTGCTGCCGTGTGAAGTCCCCACCCCACGGTGTGTCCCCAGCACGTGTCCCCAGCAGCCCTCTGTGATGTGTCACGCGCCGCAGTGAGGTCACAATGGCCGCGTTCTGGATTTCCCTCCCCGGGGCTGGTGCTGCCCCAGTTGCTCGTGGCATAGCCCGGAGAGAGCAGTGCGTCCATCCGGGAGATCCTGCTGCCATGAAGAGGATGATGAAAGTGCTTAGAGGTGAGTGGCTGGCAGGGGGCTGGGGGCTGATGGCTGCTGGAGGCAGTGTCTGTCCCAGCTGGGCACTGGGGGCTGTGTCCCCATCACCTCTCATCCTGCCGCCAGGCAACTGCGAGAGGGCTCAGGCTCCATCCTCTCCCTGCCCTCTGTGGGACAGCTGGGGACCGCTCAGATACGACCTGGCCCGGCTGGCTCTTGTCAGGGCTGCCCAGCCCCAGACCTCCCAGTCTTTCCTTGCAGAGCCCCTGTCCATCCCCTGCCCAGCTCAGGGCCCCCGTGCTGGACTCGCTCCAGCGTGCTGCTGCCGTTCTGGCACTGGGGAGCCCAGAATGGGCGCAGTCCCCCGGAGTGGTCTTCCCAGTGCCGCAGTGAGGGGAAGACTCCCTCCCCTCATCCCACTGACTGCCCTCTTGCCAGTACAGCCCAGCACGGGCTGGTCGTGCTGGGGGAGGCTGCCAAGATCCTCATCCCTCCCTGGTGTGAAGCCCTGCAGCCAGCAAAACCGTTTCTTTCTTTTCTTCCAGCTCTGTGCCCCTGCGTGGGGTCCCAGTCCAGTCCTGCACGTCCTGAGAAAGGAGGCAGGGCAACGGGGACTGTCCCTGTGGACTTCATGACCTTTGTGGACGTCAGGACTTCTCTGCTGGAGCGGCTGCAAGACCATGAGGTGAGGCTGGGTGGGGTTTAGGGCTCCCTTTTATGCCCCTGGCTTCTCCGGGTGCCCACGCAGCAGAGGGACATCTCTCCTGATGGCACCTCTTCCCCCCTACAGGCGCTTCATCCCCAAGCGCTGATCCTGGGCTGATCTCGCAGCGCTCTCCTGGGCAAGGCAAAGCCTCTGTCATAAACCCCAGCATCTCTCTAGAGCCTTTGCCCAAGTGCCCGAGGCCCTTCCTGAGCTTTGGTTTGGGGAACTGTCCCAGCGTCGGGGCTCCTGCCTCTGCAAGGAACAATGCTGTGTCCCAAAGTGCAGGGTGCTCGTGGCTTCCCCTTCTTGGGGCACGGCCTCACTCCCATGCCTTCCCCTTTGCTGCAGTCCATTTGGATCTCTCAAATGTACAGGACAACATACTCTGATTTAAACTTTATTTCACGAGCTCATTGAGAAGTGAAAGAAACAAAGACGACAAACAGGGGCTCAATCCCCCTTTGCCCAGACTGGTCTATCATGTGAATTCACTTCTTCACCAGTCAAGTCATAAGGTTTCATAACTTACAGTCCGTAACTCTTCACACTGTGCATCTATGAGTGAAAAATGAAATTAGTTACCTAGCCAACAGTGAGAGTGCTCATCCTTCCTCCTCTGTCATGGTGCGGGCATCCCCTGTATCACAGCGGGAAGCAGGAAAGCCTCAGCAGTCCAGCTGCTCTTGGATCTGCTTCCAAAGCTTTTTTGACTAAGCGGATATTTTATACCCTCCAGCTTGGAGGTCTATACCATTTCCATAAGACAGTGGATTCTGAGGAAACTGCCAGACAAAGATTGGCTGCCAGAGGCAGCAGTCTGCTGATGCTAATGGCCTCATCAGGGCCCTTTAGCTCTTTCTGGCCACCTCTCCTGCCTACGTGGGGCTCTCGCTTTGACCTGATGGCGCTGCACCCAGCGTGCATCAGGCATTTCGTATGAGCTGGGTCAGCTCCAATCTAGGCAGGAGTTGAGTGAACAGTCACACCCTTCCTCGCCTGCCACTTTCCCTCTGGCCTCTGCCATCTGCTGTTGCCAGCAGTGACCTCCCAGGCTCCCTTGTGGCCTTTTACCCTGGTGGGGTCGATCCCTCTCTGGCTCTCTGCGAGTGTCAGAGGCGCTATGGAAGATCTTGCTGTTCCTCATGGCTGTGCTGACCGATGCCTGGGAACGAGGCAAAGCAAGTTCCCTCACTCCCCTTTGTGGTCTGTCCCCAGGGTGACCGAGTGGAGACATACCGGGAGCTGGAGATCGTCTTGCATGGAAACAACAGCTTTTTGACAAGTGGTGCGGTGAACCGCCTGATAGCAGAGGCGTCCAGGGACATGCGAGCAGCCCAGGTGAGCTGCTTCTCTTTCAAGGCCACAAAGCAGCCTGCCTCTGCCCCTGGTTTTGGGGAAATAGAGAGTGGCACAGAGATGTTCCTCGGTTATTCGGAGCCAGCAGAGGTGCTAAGGGAGAGGCTCTGGGTACTCGTCATTACAGGGAATTTGGAGAGGGGATGCAGAGAGCTGCGCAGAGAAGCAGACTCGGGGCTGTTTCTAACTGTACAAGTGCCGGGTTCAAGCCCAAGGCTATTGCTCCTGCCTTGAGGAAGAGCCATGGGAAGCCCACGGAGAGGTGCCAGGGGGGTCTCGAGTCTGCAACAGTTTGTTGCTGGCATCTCCATGGAGAGGGAGAGGGGGCAGTGGCACGGGGCTGTGCCGGGGAAAAGCCTCCCTTGTCTCGCCAGGCAGCTGCTTGCCTGCCTCAGGGTACAAAGGGTAGCAGCTGCCTGGGCCCGAGCACAACTGCCCTGAGGGGTCTGGCAGAGGAGATGAAGGTCATTCAGCCTGTCCCAGTGTCTCGGCCTTTTCCTCGGGAATGCTTAACCGTGATGCTTTTGCAGGGTGTGACATGTGAGGTGAAGATGGTCGCTAGCAATGTCCTGGTGACTCTGGCCCGCTCCCACTTCCACTTTGTCATGGCCGAGCTCCAGAGCCACCTGAAGGCCATGGGGAAGGTCCCTGATGAGATTGTGCTCCTCACCTTGGGCAAAATGGCCCACAGCTACGGTACGTCACCCTCAGCCTCTTGGTTTGGGTAGGGGTCTGTGAGAATGGGGACAAGGGATCCTCCCCCTCCCTAAATGCTCTGTGTTGAACTGGGGGGCTATGGAGTTCGTGTGCCTCCTTGCTCTGTGCCAGGGCTGGCTGACAGCTCTTTCTTACCGGCCCAATCCCAGTCCCCAGAGGGTAGGAAGCCGTTGGAGACAAACCTGCGGGGTCTCCATCCCCTGCTGTCCTTCCCACTTCTCCAAAACGCTTCCCTGTGCCCCGCTCGGAGAAGGCAGCCCTCCCCACGGCATCTGGCACGTCCTGCATGGCCCAGCAGTCCCAGCCTTGCCAGGGATCGAGCCCAGTCTCCCGTGTCTCTCACTGACCCTCTCGGTGCCTCTGTCCCTGCCTTCTCTGCAGCCCTGCGGTGCATCCCCTTCGTGAGGATGACGATGCTCGCCCTGCACGCCATGCTGAGCCGGGTGGGGAGTGGCCGGATCCTGCGCGCCATCTGCAGCGGTGAGTGTCAGGTCCTTGGCCACGGTCCCAGGGACGGAGGCTGGCGTTGCCTTTGATGCCTCCATGTGGTCTCAGAGGGAACGTGGTGGGTGTCAGCCTGTGGTGAGGTCAGGCCTTGGTGATCCTGAACTGCTGTGAGTGTGTAGAAGGAGCAGGGGAAGCTCGGGAGGTTTCTGTGGGCAGGACGTGGCAGCATTGCACAGAGAAACTCCTGGGTCCTGTCCCACAGCTTCTGTTCCCTTGCTTTCCTCTGGCCTTAAAATCCCTGCTTGGGAAGGGAAGGGGCTGCAGTAAGAAATTCTGGAGAGGAAGGGGCCATTGAGGAGGAGAAGGTGCGATGGGGCAGAGGAGAGAAACAGTGGGGTCTTTGAATCCAGACACCTGAAGAGCAGAGATTGCCCTCGGATCCTGACCTGGTCCTGGGATGAGCCTGCCGAGCCTGGGACTGTCCTTCAAGCAGCCTTGGGCGAGGGTGCAAGGTACCGGCACTGCCGCAGACTCTCACATGCTCCCTTCTCCCTTCTCCTGGTGCAGTTCTGGAGCAGTGGTCGAAAGCAGTCAACACACACTTCTGCAAGCGGGAGCAATGCCCCTTCCCTGGCAAGGGGGTGGCACAGTTCTGTGAAGCCATCTACCCTGTCTTCCGCTACGTGGTGGTAAACTGGCTGGAGTGCACGGAGGAAGCGGTGAGCAGTGCTGCTTTCCACAGCTGGGGCTGCAGCGGGGATGCCCATGTCAGTGGGTCTGTCTGTGCCCAGTGGGGTGTGAGCAGAGGGGCGAGGGGAGGGGGGCCAAGTCCTGGGGCCTTTCTGCAGGGAGGGCTGGGCTACCAGCATGGGGAGATGCTCTCTCTCCTCTGGAGTGAGCTCTTCTCTTGCAGGGCAGAAGGGAAAGGGAAAGCCCTCCCAGTGGGAAGGGCAGACGGGTGTGCCTGTCTGATGCTGAGCACTAGGCAGACCTTCAGCCCACCGAGCAGAGCCTGTCCCTTTGCTTTCCCTCTTCAGGACAAGCAGGCTGTCCTCGGGGCGGTGGCTGCCATGATGGGGGTCCTTCTGCGTGAGGAGCAGCACCGAGAGCATGCGTGGGAGCAGCTCCCCTGGCTCCTGCACCAATATCATTGGGTCCTGGACACTTCCTGGGTCAGCAAGGTGAGGTGTTGTGCAGGGCCTGGCATGGCTGCTGGAGTGGGTCTGTGCGAGTGCCATGAGGTGCTGAGGAGATGTGAGGTGCCAGGAGAAGTTGAGAAGCCCTTAGAGGAGGAAGAGGGAGAACAGGGGAGGCCTGGGGCTTTCAGGGCTCTTTGGGAAAGAGAAATGGGGGGGGGCGGGGGGGCGCACGGGGAGGGGGGTGCAGGAGGGAGGGTGATTTCCTGGGGCTCATCTTCTCAGGAAGGGAGGCATTGCCCCCTCCCTGGGGCTCTGTGTGCAGGAAGAGCTTTGCCCTAATGCCCAGGGCTGTGTCCAGTCCCGCCCAGTGAGGGGTGAGGCCTGCTGAGTGGGAAGTGCCAGGAAAGGGAGTTTTCAGCACCCGGCTCAGTTCAGAGGAAAGAGACATTGCCGATGCTGCTCTGAGGGGAGGGCAAACAAGAAGCCCCGTGCAGGAGGGTTTGAGGTTTTCCCCTGGAGCTGTCGTTAGGGACTGCCCTTATGCCAGAGGTGCTGGGTTTCTCCTTTCCCAAGTGCCTTTAGGTGGCTTTAGCCCCCTCCTCCTGCCTCGTTCTCTTGCAGAGCCTCTGCTATGTCCTGGAGGTGCTGGAGGGAGTTCAGACCCCAATCCCACAGGGCACAGCTCTTGCCATCAGGACCGCTGTGCACCGCCAGGTAAGGGGAGCCTGCGCCCTGCGCCGGCCTGGGGCCTGCACGTGTGATTGCCATGGAGGGATGAGACCTGCCGGTGGGCAGGGCAGGGCAGGGCAGGGCAGGGTGTCCCTCCGCCGGGCCCTTCCTGCAAGCCAGGAGAACGCCAGGATTTGTGATCCAGGTGCCACCTGAAGGCTGCAGGAGGCCCGATCGTGGCTGTTTGGAACAGGGCCGAGCGGCAGCCCCAATTCCCACAGCAATTTCCCTCTCGGCCAAGTCCCAGGAGGACGTTGGAGCACCAGCAGCCTAGGGACAGCCTTTCAACACCGCTCAGCCTCAGCTCCTGGGCAGCCGGTGCTGCTGCAAACCCCTGCATGTGCCTGGGGCCACCCTGGGGTGGGCTGGGTTTTGGCTGTGGGTCCTGTGCCCAGAGTGCCCAGGGAGAGGAGAGTGGGGAGCCCCATTTCTCTTCAGTCCCTCTCAACACTGCTGCGACTGTCTCTAAAACGGACCTTGTTCCCACAGCTCTCAGATGTGACCCCGGAGCCCGGCCCGGCCCATCAGGCAGTGCTGACCCGCTGCATGGTGCTGCAGGGTAAGGAGAGGAGGCTGGGCGAAGCCCCGCCGTGCCCTGGCAGCTCTCTCCCTGCCCTTGGCGGCTGGGGGCAGCTGCCTGCTGATGCAGAATGCGATTTCTTGCCCGCAGCACGGATGTGCCCCGAGAAGACGGCCGTGACTCTGCACTCCCTGCTGAGCGGTGGGAGCGAGGCCGGTCGCATGGCAGCACTGGGCCTGCTGGGAGCGCAGGCCCACTCTGACGGTCAGTGCCACAGACCTGGGACACAGGCAGGGCTTGGGGCTGCTGGGCTGAGAGCAGGAATGGGCTGAAATTGGTGCACCTGCACCCAAAATGGAGCTGCCAAGAGCGGGTCCCCCGGCTGAGCTGACGCCCCCCGACAGGGCTCGAGCTCTGCCCTGGCAGTTAGAAATGGCGGCACAGCAGGGACGATGCTCCAAGCTCAGTAACACGGGCAGGCTGGTGGGTGAGCGGGTGGGCTGGTGTGCGCAGGAGCGGCGTGTACCCATGCTGTTTTGCTTGTCCTCTGTGTTACCATAGCTTTCAGGCTATAACATAGCTCTGCCTCTAGAATCGGAGGTGCTCCGGCTACGCCGATGCCTCCTGTGAAGCCAGAGCCAGGCCCCGGTTTTCTGTTCCCAGTGAGTGCTGCTGGGTTTGGCCAGGGGTTGTGCCAGTCCGTGTCTCCCTGCACCCCACTAGCCCTGAGCAGGAGCCCAGGAAAACCAAAGGGCAGAAGGCAGGAGCTCTGCTCTGCTGTGCCCCTTGCTGGGCGCAGAGGCCTGGCTCTCCTGCTCGCAGCGCGCTCTGGTGAGCCGGGGCTCGTTCCTGGCCGTGCTGGAGCTGCCTTCATCTCAGGCTGGGCAGCCCTGGGAGCCCCCAGGCCAGCGCTGTGACACCGCAGCTGCTCTCAGCCCTCAGCCCTGGGTGGGGGCATCAGAGGTGCGAGGGTGATGGCACGGCGGGGGCTCGTCACCTCACGCAGCCTTTCTTCCTCCCTGCAGCCCAGCTACCGGCTCCCCAGGTCCTGTTGTCTCGGCTGCTGGTGAGTAGTGGGGCCCTGGGAGAGAGCTTCTCTGGCCAGGGCTGGTGGGAGAGCCTGGGGCAGAGTTGAGGCCAGTGCCGGCACCCCTGTGGAGGAGGCAGCGTGCTTGAGCCTGCCTGAGCCTGTGGGGGATCTCACTCCTTTCTCGGGGCTGGCAGCACCCCGGGTGAAGCCATCGGCTGCCCACTGCTGGCCGAGCGGTGCCGAGCTCCCTCCGTCCCTCCCTCCCTGCCATGAGAAACTGTGGCTCTGGGGGCGGGAGCGACCCTTCTCTCCTGCCCTCGCCTAGGTGGTGGCAGCAGCTCCCTACGCGAAGAGGGAACGCGCCGTCGCTGCCTTGCAGCTGCTGCAGACCCTCCAGGGCAGGATCCACAGAGCCTTGGGGGCGGCGTGGGTGACAGAGATCCCCCTCCTGCTGCAGTACCTGCAAGGTAAAGTGCGGGTGGGGAGGGAGGCTGGAGGGAAGGGAGGAAGGCAAGGCAGGAAAATGCAGGTTCCCAGCGTGACAGAGGGGAATTGTCCCCAGTTCCCCGGCCCTTGCTCTGCTGCCTTTCCCCTTCCAGGGAGCCAGCAGTGAGGCCGGGCGCAGCCGTCCTCCGACATCAGTTTGTCCCAGGGGATGGACGGGGCCGTTGGTGTCCCTTGGACGGCAGGTCTTGGTGGCACCTCCGTGTCCTGGGCAGGATGGCGTTTGGGACAGGGACAGGCCTGGTGCTCCTGGACGGGATGCAGCCCTGGGCTTTGGAGGACCAAGTCCCCAGGCCAGGCCAGGATTGCAGCAGCCGTCCTTGGCAGTAGTCTGGGAGAAGGGCTGCAAATGGGTAGAAAGCAGTGGGCCATTATGGCGAAAATGTGTGTGGCTGGTGCGTGCTGTGACTCAGGGGTTGGAATTGTTCTGGGAGCTGCAGTCCGGCAGCAGGGATCAGCTGCGCTCAGTGTGTCCTTCCCTAGCTGGAATCAGTGGCTCTGACATATGCCCCTGGGATCCCTCCTGTGTCTTTGGCCTGAAAGGTGCTCGTAGGCCCTTTCTAGGCTGATGGCCTGGGGCTTTTGGGAGGTCTGACCGCAGAAGAGACCGCTGGGTTCGCATTTGATGTGAGCTTGAATAGCAGCGAGAGCTTTTGCTTCCTCTTTCTTTCTAGGAAGAACTGAGAGCACCCTGCACTCTGCAGAGTGGCAGCACCGTGTGCTTCAGGTACAGTATCCTTGGGGGGATGTCACAGGTAGAGGCAGAGAAGAGGGAGCAAAGTTGTGGGAGGAAGCTGGGGCTGCCCTTGTAGGCACCAGGAGGTGGGGGCACCTCCTGAGCACCCTGCGCCTACCCCCGCGGTAGGTGCCTTCCCACTCCGAGGAGCTGCTGCCCGCCCTCCTGCCACGGCTGATGGCTAATGCCCTCGAACGCTGTGGCACACGCTTAGCACTGCCATCTCTTCTCTGTCCGGCGTGCCGGGGGTCTCACCTGAGGTGTTAGGAGAAGAGGGAAGCTGGTGAAAAGAGGGTTGGGTGGGATGGGGGAAGAGACTGCTGTTCTGGGCAGCTCTCCCCCAGCAGCGTCCTGGGACACACGAGCGTGGAAACGGCCCTGGCCAAGGGCAGGACAACACTCGCTTCCTCTCCTGTTCACCCCAGTTCCTGCGAGCGTCGCTGGAGCCCATCGAGGACCAGACCTGGACCGTGGGCCTGAGCCAGGAGCTGAGCCAGCAGCTGGGCAGCTCTGCCCCCCGCTCCTGGGAGAAGGTGTGTCTCCTGTCCTGTGCCAGGGCTGGGGCTGGGGCTGGGGCTCTGCCGACACAGGCGTTTTCCACTGCTTCCCCTTCCTCACCCCAAAAGGCGCTTCCCCCTGGGTTGCCCCAGCGACTGGCCACAGCCTGGCACTGCGGCCGGCCTCGCCTGCTCCCGGGGACGGTTGGGTGCGTCTGGGGCCAGCCCTCTCCTGACAGGTCGAGCTGTGACCACATCTCGGGCTCGGGCTCTTCTCTTTCAGCTTTTCCTTTACAAGGCTCTGGGGACGGCGCTGGCAGCTTGTCGGGACCTCAGACATGTCCAAGGGCAGGTGCTGAGGTTCCTCCAGGAGACAAACCCTGTGGAGCTGTCTGAGGCCCAGGTGAGGCGCTGCTCATGTCCTGAGCATCCCCTGCCCATTTCTGGGCGAGACGGAGGCTGCTCCTGACCTCCTTGATTTCCCCATTGCTACCGTTTCCTCCTTGCTACAACATCCTGCCTGGCTGTTGTCACTGCCATGGCTGAGTGCCTGGGCTGGAGCCGACTCCCCATTTCTCTGTGGTTGCAGGGAATGGTTTCCGTTGTGTCCTACGCTGCCGAGAGCCACTTCCACCTGGTCTTGGACACGGTGACCATGTTCTCTGCTGCTTTCACCAGAGATGGGTTCTATCAGACTTCCACGGGCTGGGAGGTAAAGGATCCAGGGTTTTGCTGTTTGGCTTTCCTTTTTTGGCCATCTTTCCACTTGCACACCTGCAACAGCCCAATAGTGGCAGCTGCATTTCGGTTAGGCCTCTTGTAGGAGCTACTGGAGACCTGTGTTTCTGAGGGGACGTCCTGGCATTGGGGCCCCTGAGGTGTCTTTGGAAGGGACGGGGTTTGACAGCGGGTGGATCAGAGCCACCCAGCCGGGGCAGATGCAGCGGATGCTTGCTTGCAGCTGCCTTGCCCGTGACTTAACTTCAGCAGGAGCTGGTGACAGGGGGGTGGGCATGGCGTGCCATCTGCCTCTTCCTCAAAGGTGGAGGCAGGGAGCAGGAGCCTTGGTGAGGTTTCGCTGGTTCTGCTCCCCACCCAGGGGCGGTGGGGAAGCCTTTCTGGGCAGGGCAGGGCCCTGCAGAGAGAGTGGTGCAGCATGGCTTGGGAGGTGAGCAGCCGGGGCTCATCTGCGCCAGTGACCGGCATAGGCTGCGCATCTCTGAGCAGGACCGTGACAGGCTGTGTCAGATACCTTTCCACAGAAAGGTTCCAGACAGCTCCCCGACCTCTCCAATCAGTGGTAAAACAGCCAGCAGTGTGTGCGGTGCTGGCTGCACCTCCTCCCCATCCCCATGTGAGAACCCAAGCTGTGGGGTGGGAGCAGCTTGCAGCCCCCCCCAGAGCTCGCAGCTTGAGGAATGGCTTGGGGAGCTGCTGGGAGGTGCCCAGGGAAAGAAGGAGCTGGTGAGGGTGCGGGGCAGGGCTGCCGCAGGAGCCCGCAGGAGTCCCAGGGCTGACGTTTCTGTTGACACAGGTACAGCGGGGGCAGAACACGGAGAGCGCCCAGGCCACCTGCGCTGCTCTCATGCGCACCTACAGCGGCATTGCGCTGCGTGCCCCCAAGGAGCAGCTGCTCACCCGTGTGGATAGAGAAATCCTGGGCAACATCCTGCAGCTCTCCAGAGCTAAGCAGAGGGTAAGCGCACAGCGTGTGTGGGACAGGGATGCCTGGGTGCCCCATCTCCAGCCCCTCGGAGATCGGGTGTACCGAGAGGGATGGTCTTTATCTAAAGATCTCCCAAGGAAGGGTTTGTCCTCAATGTCCAGATCTGACCCCTGCCATGGGTTCCCCCTGCCCATGCTCCACTTCCACTGCTCAGCCCTTCAAAGAGTTCAAGGGGTGCTTTTCTCTTTGTGGCTTCAGGACTTGGTGCTCAAGATGGCCCTGGTGGAGAGCATCACCGAGGTCAGCTGTGCCATCCAGGCTGTGGGTGTCTGTGGCAGCTTTGAGCTCTCCTTAAAGCAGGAGGCGATGCAGACCCTGCTGGTAAGTGCCCGTAGCCGGGGCGGTCACGCGGGGGAGTTCTGGGCTGCGCCATCAGACTGCTGGGGCAGTGCCTGCCCAGGCCTGGCAGCAGAGCCTGTCCCCGGGGGAAGCGGGAGGGCTGTCGCATATCTCTGCCTGCTGCCAACTCTGCCCTTGTCTCTCTGGGACGTGCAGGACTGGATAAAGGGAGAGCCCTGGGACTCCCTGGTGTATGGAGTGTTCCACGTCCTGGAGGAGTTGAGGTGAGGTCTGTTCCCCGGGCTCTGGGGACCCCCAGTGTGCCCCAGCCCAGCTGGCTGGGGCAGCCCCAGTGGCCTTGAGCATGGGGCCAGGAGGTGCTGGGGCTGTGGGGTGGGAGGGTGTTCCGCACTTTGGGTGTGTCCCAAAGGAAGGGAGCCCCGGGGGGTGGGGGTTTGCCTGCTGCCTGGAGGGAGGCAGGAGTTGCTGGAGCTGAAGGCAGTGCTCTCTGGCAGGGGCTGGGTCCTCGATTAGGAGGAGCCCAGTTGTGGTTTAAGGTGCTTTGGAGCGGGCTATTAAATCCCCTTTCTGTTTTCTCTCGCTTTCTCCTCTGTCCAGCAAGCTGAGGCCACCTCTGAGCAGGGAGGAAAACCGCAAGCTGCTGTCAGTGTGCTGCCAGAGTGCCTTGTCCTATCCCTCCAAGGAGCAGATGGAAAAGAGAAGGAGGACAGGGAAGGCAGCTGTGAACGTGCAGGTACCCAGCGGCCAGTGCCTGCCCACCTCTGGGTCAGGATGCCAGCTCAGCGCGCCCTGGCAGCCCCCATGATGCAGACCCTCAGCTCTCCTTTCCTGCTTTTAGATTCTGAACAGGAGGAACATGGAAGATCTGAGCCACCTCATGGAAACCTGGCTGGAGACAGAGGCGACCTCTGCCTGCTTTGATGACGTGGTCCTTGTGAGTAGCCGTGGGGCAACAGGAGAAGTGTTGTGGGGGCAGAGAATTGAGGCCGGGGGGCGGGGATAGGAGTGGGACACCTTTCCTGCGGAAAGTGGGGCTTTGGCTCCTTGCTGCGAGGCTGTGCGTCTGACCGGGGCCAGGGGCTGAGCGGGGGGCCAGGAGTGCCTGCCCAGCCACTGCAGCCTCAGGACAGGCAGAGAAGTGGGTCCTGACGGAGGGAAATCCAAGAGCCAGCCCTGAGCTGGGCGAGAGCAGCCGGGGGGAAGGCTGGAGTGGGGAGACGCTGTCAGGGCAGCAACACCTGGCTCAGGGCAGAGGCAGCTGGAGAGAGCGGGGCGGTGAGGGCTGCAGTGCCAGTGCTTGCTGGGGCTGTGGGCTGTGCCGGGAAGGGGCCAGAGAAGGAGGGAGAGGGATCTCAGGAAGAGAAAGATTTCTGTTGTGAGAGAGATGCACCTTGCCCCAGGTCCTGAAGGGCTGGCTCACCTCAGCCGAAGAATGGGAGCGGGAGAGAGCCCTGTGGGTCTGCGCCCATGTGCTGGGCGCTTGCAAGGAGCGATGTGAGCTGCTGGTGAGTAGGGGCCCCCACGTGCCCTGTGTCCCATTCCCACCATTCCTGTCCCTGGAAGGGAGCCCTGCCCAGCTGGGGGCTGGGTTTCGGGGCTCCTAGGATTATGGGGCAGCCCTTCTGCCTGCCCCTCTGCCCGGTTGCTGTTCAGGCAGCAGGATGGCCGGTAGAGATGAGCGGGTGCTGGGGCTGCCTGTGACCCTTTCCTGCTGCTCTCCCCTGCAGAGAGGCGGTCCCTGCAAGCAGTTGGGCTCCCTGGTGGGCCTGCTGGGCTTCCTGACCACCGACTACCTGGCCATGTCCCGCCAGAGGGCATGGGTCTGCCTTGGCTACCTTCTGCAAATGCAAGGTGAGGAGAGCAGGTGCTTCCCAGCCTCGCTCAGCCTGATCCTCCCTCCCTTCCTGACCTGGTGCCACAGGGGTCTCGTGGGGCCAGGCCCTGTCTCCGTGAGGGAAGGAGGAGGAACATGCTTCGCTGGTTTTGTGCCCCCACCCTGTTAGCCCTCGGCCTCCCTGGCCATCTCAGGAAGGATCTCGGGGAGAGGGTTGCGGAGTCCCACCTCCCCGGGGCGTGAGTGAGGCTGGGTGGTCAGGGCCATCCCTTGCTGCTGTCTGAGAGCAGGACACCACCACTGATGCCGGGGACTGCTGCCCTCCACGCCTGTCCCCCTCCCCATTCCAGGAGAGACAGAGAGTGGTCAGACAACTTGCTCAGATGAGGTCCCCAACATTTCAGAGAGTGCCTTCCCCCTCGCGCCGTGCCTTCATCCTGGTGGGACAGGCAGCTCCCCAGGAAGTCTCCAAACTCCTCCCTGCTAGGGAAGACATCTCCTGAGCACAAGGGAGGAAACCAGCGTGCTGCCCAGAGCCAACTGGGCAGCGAGGAGGAATCTGAGCTGCAGGCCCAGAGCATGCTGCAAAGGGCTGTGTTTGAATCCTCTCCTCTTTGGGCAGCAGGGTCTGCCTGTGCTGGGGAAGTCACGGGGAGGTCTCCTGCCTCCCAGAGATGGTGGTGGTCTGTGTGGGAATAGGGGACTCAGCTGCGAGGAGCAGAGGCTTCTGAAACCCTGAAGCCCCAGCAAACGTTTCAAGGAGGAAGAGGGCTCTTTCCAGCCCAGGATTTGTCAGCCATTTATCAGGCTCAGGAAATCCTGCTGCCCCGACTTCAGCAGGGTCCTGGGTTTCCCTGTGGCCTTCACTGCCACCACTTGGGTTTTCCTTTATCGGTATGTGGGACCAGAGGTTGGGCTTCTGTAGATGTGACTTCTCTTTTCTCCTGGTGTTTGTCCCAGCCAAGACCATGAAGGTGGTGCCTCAGGCAGATGAGATTGGGAGCCTCTGTGAGAAGCTGAACAGCCTGGACACTGAGACTGTGTTGGAGGCCTGCACCAAAATAAGAAAGGTAACTGGCCCCAAAACGGTGGGGTGGGGGCCAGCTCCTGGGCTCCTGCATGTCTCCCTGCTCCCCTCCAGAGAGTCTCTCTGTCTCCAGAGCGAGCTGCCAGGACAGGGGGTGTTAGCAAGTAGCTTTGGCTTTTGGCTTTTGGCTTTGAGCCAAGAGTGTCCCTTGGGCACACTGGAGCAGATACCGTGATGTGTGTGTTTGCGCACACGTCTGTGTGTGAGTGCTCTTGTCAGAATACACATTTGGTACATAAGCAAACCCCGTGGGGGAGACACTTCCAAGTGGGTGAGCTGCATCAGAGGTAAAGGGCACTGCATGCCCAGCATGCCCAGCAGGAGGATCAAGTGATTGCCCCCTGCGTGACTGCCGAGCTAACAGTCCCGCCAAGTTCCCTTTCCTTTCCGAAATGCGGGAGCAGAGCTGTGACACGGTCTCTCCTTGTTTCTGACTTGTTTCCAGGCTGTTTGTAAATGCATCCCCCCAGCACAGGCTACAGACTTCCTGACTGCCAACCTGGACAGCTTGCTGCATGTCACACCCATACGTGCAAGAGTGTGGTGGGAGTGGGTGTTTGCCTTCCTGGTGGAATCCAGCAAGGAAATACTCCAGGAGGTAAAGGGAACCTTTTTCTCCATTTGACTCTGTCTTTTCTCCTGCTGGCTGTTGCACTACACCGCAGATGTGGGTCAGGGTCAGGCAGGGTGGGAGGGGGGAGGTTTCGAGCTGGGTCTGGACTCTGTGTCGCAGGAGCAGGCGTTGCTCATGTGCTGAGTGACTGTGTCCGGGCCCCGCAGGACGAGGTAAAGGACATGCTGAGCCCTTCTCTCTCCTCTTCTTCCATCTAGGTGCCCCAAATCCTGAACACCCTTTGCACCTACTACATGCGGCAGAGCACTCACAGGCCCTTCTTGCTCCACGCGGTGTTTCTCCTCGCCCGCTTTCACCGGGAGCCTGTGATCAGCAGCCTGCTCCAGAAAGGTCTGCCCATGGACAGGTACGTGCACTACCCGCTTCCCCGCTGTAGTTAAACAGTGACCCTGCAGCTTGCTTGCACTGGGGTCTTTTTCTTCTGCCTGAACGGTCTTGGGTGTTGCACGACTGCGTGCTTGTGTCTACTGTGAGTGGGGTGTAATCCCCACTGCAGATGAGGAGGTTTGAGGGCACTGCAGGACTACGAGGATATGGGCTCGGGGTGAAAGTCTCTTCCCTTGCAGTGACACGGTGACGGTGTGGAGGAGCCTGGGGGGAGAGATCTTTGGGATTCAGATCCTGAGGTGCTTAGTGGAGAAGCTGAGCAGAGCGGGAAACGACTCCCTGGGGACTGACTCCTCCGCTTGTGAAGGGCACAGCCCTCAGACCGCTCTGGAGACTGTGACGGTACGTTCAACGGCAGACGCCTTTCTGCAGCTTTGCATCTGCTTTCTAGCTCCTACTTTGGCACAAGGGAGTCAGGTGCCCTTGGTGGAGACTCCCAGGGTGCTGTGCTGCGCCGGCCTCAAGGAATGTGGGGAGTCAGGACAGTTTTGTGCTCCTGAGCCACAAGGCTGTTGCAGAAGTGACAACCACAGAGAGCAACCCCCCAGCCCAGGCAGGCGGGGGAACCGGGCTGGTGGGAAAAGGCCTTGCCTGAACACGTGGTTCTTGGTCGTGTTTCCCTGCAGATCACCTTTGCCATCTCCGAGGTGGTGCTTGCCCTGAGGAGCACGGAGGAGCTCAGGCAACTGCTTCCCCACCTCCTTCCTTGCCTTCTGAGGTGGGCCAGTGAAACGCTGGGCGAGGAGAGGCTGCTTTCCCCCAGGAGCAGCTATAAACAACTGTTCCTCAAGGGCTGGGTGCTTGAGCAGAAGCCGTGCAGGTAAGGGGTGACGGGGCAGATGGAGGGGCTGGCTTCAGTTCCCCTGGCCAAGGCAGGTGCCTTTGTGGGGCTGAGGGAGTGCTTCGCCTGCCCCGATTCCTAGATGAGGAAACGGGTTGTTGCGGTTGGTTTTCCTTCTGTTCCTCCATGGAGAAACTCTGGCTACCAGGCAGGAAGGTCTTTACGCAGCTCTTATTGAGGACGGCTGTCGTCGGCCCCCCTGCATACCCTTGCATGCACAATAGCATTGCACTCCCTCGATGGTCCCCCGCTGGGGGCAGTGACTCTCGCGGGCACTGGTGTCATTCTTCGCGAAATGCTGGTGGGAAGAGGTATTAGGTGTTGCCTCGGTTGGTATCTGTCGTGGAGTCAGTCTTGGGGCATGGGTTTTCTTCTGCTTCAGCGGGATTGGGGCATGAAGAAAATGCCAGTGTTGGTCGCTGCAGTCTTGAAGGCTGTAAAGCATCCTTCAGGGGTACTTAACTCTGCTAAAGATAGGTCTTCCCCTAACCTGCTGTGATTTGAGAATTCTTTGGGTTTGTGCTGTTGCTGTTGTTCTGGTTTGTTTTGTTTGACTGTGTTTGTTGATGATGTGTTTTGTTTCTTTTGCCAGGATTTTCCTTTCAGCCATCGAGCTGGTGCTAGGCAGATGCATGGCGCAGAAGTGGATGCGGCTGCTCATGCGCTGGGCAGTGTGGGCTCGCCTGGAAGACCCCCTGGCTTACCCTGAGGGCGTGAGTCTCCTGAGCAGGTGAGAGCCCCAGGGGTGCATCTGGCCGACTCCTGCAGGGCTGTGCCCAGGAAAATGGCTGCCGGGACCCTTCTGGCGTGCCTGGCAAGCCGTCCTGAGCTAAGAATAGCGTCTGCGTTGGCGCAAGGGCACGTTGGAGACCCGGCCTGTGTCCTCCCTGGGTAAATGTGTGTCCCTCACTTGTGTCCCCTGCGCAGAGTCCTGCTCCACGCTGGGCTGGTCTCCTCCTCTCTGGTGAAGAACCTCGTCCCGTGGCTGGATTCCTGCTCGGTTAAACTGCGGGTGACAGCTGCAGCTTTCCTTGCTGAGGTAAGGCAGGAGAAGGGGAAGGAAGGGTCCAGAGGACTTGTCCTGAGGGACTGCTGCTTGGGATGTCTTTTTTTGTGGGAAGATCCCTGGAGAATGGGTCTCAGGAGTGGGGTGGTGTGGGGAGCGCCTGGCCGGGACCAGGTCCCCACGGCGCTGCCTGTGTTGTTCCAGATCTCTCCGGACTGCGCGATGCTGGTGACCTCCAAGGGGGGCTGGCACTAGAGTGCCTCCACGATACCTGGCCCCAGCCAGCACCAAAGAGTTCATTAAAGCTCGTTACAAGAGGCCTAAAGAGGAGCGTATCATTTTTTTCCCTGATGGCACCTTCGTGGTTGGCGAGAGCACATGTAGGTGACACTGAGGCGGGGGCTGCCAGCTGTGGGGCCCCTCTCAGATCTTCCCAGGCTGGGAACAGCGGAGTCGTGCCGGGAGAGACCCCAGCGCAGGCCTCTCCCCATGGGGTCCCGGGGCCTCGCCGTGCCAGGGTGAGAAAGTGGACTAAGCCTTGTTTAAGCAACCCAAGGAAGTCTCCAGATGCATCACTCCAGGTCTTATTGGGGACTCTAATGACCCTGACACTCACTGGGTTTGAGAAGGGGAGAATAATACTCCAGATGCTTTTAAAGCTGGCTTTGCTATAAAAAAAAAGTGAAGTCAAAGGACCTGCACAGGAAATTCATTTTTAGGAATAAAATGGCCCATTCAAATGTCCCTTCAAATGCCCAATTCTGTTCATCTAGTCCATGACTTGGGCTCCGTGTATTCTGATGGCCATTCAGGACAGGAAAGATGCTTGTATTGGACCGCTGGGTGCTGAAACCAGATCAGGTTGGCTCCCCACTGCACTCGTTTGGTTCTTTATGAAGTTCATCCTCCATTGATCTGGGTGGCTCCTGCTGTAGTACTTTTGCTGTGCAATGATATGACATCATACAGCTATGGTATCACACCGCTATGGCATACTACACACAAATCATGGGTTATTTTCACCCAAGATTTTATCTCCTTGCAGTGCTGAGGGCATGAGGAGACAGGCCAGTGTCTCCCCATGTCCCCTCTGCAGTTCCCCTCACATTATTTGGAGGCGTGGTGCTCCTTAATTAACGATTAACGTGTTACGACAAAATTCAGCGGTGTGTGGATTGAAAAAGCAGTGATGACCCTCTCCCGTTTCATTCTTTCTTCCCATCACTTGCTCAGGCTTTGGGAAGACAGGAAATGAAGAAAGGTGAAATTCTTGGACGCCAGTGATTGAACTCTCACTCTCAGCCTCAGCTGAATCCCTTCTCCTTGGGCAACACTGAAAGACACAGGCTGAGATCTTTCACCATGGGGGCAGATGCTTGGTCCTCTATCAAGACAGCAATGTGTTGTGGTTTAACCCCAGCCGGCAACTGAGCACCACACAGCTGCTCGCTCACTCCCAAGAAGCAGGATGGGGGGAAGACAATTAGAAGGTTAAAAGGGAGAAAACTCGTGGGTTGAGATAAGATGAATTTAATATGTGAAATAAAACTAATAATGATAAATTGTAATGGAAGGGAAAATAAGAAAAAGAGAGTGAACCAAAAGCCAAGAAAGACAGGTGATGTAAATGAAAAACAACTGCTCACCATCACCCAACCACTCGCTGGTGGGGTGGTGTGATGAGCAGAGAAGGCCTTGACTCTGGGTAAGCAAGGCTCAGCAGTAACAAAAACATCCCTGTGTTATCAGCACTTGTGTGTCCAGCACAAATCGAAACCACAGCCCCATTCCAGCTACTGTGAAGAAAACTACCTCTATCCCAGCCAAAACCAGCACAGCTTTGCAGGTGCTTGCGATGTCACAGGTGGCTGAGTAGGTGTTAGGGCAGGAGCAGGCCCTGGCTCATGCAGGTGGGCCCTCGGGCCTTGCTGGTGGCCCCCACAGCAGGGCCCCCCTCAGCCTGTGGTCAGCCCAGAAAGGGGCTTGGTTCCCTCTCACACCCTCACCCTCATCAAGGACCGTGACTGTGCAAGGCAGAAGCGTGTGTTTTGTTGGAGCAAACTCTGCAGGGGGTTCAGTTTGGATCACATGGATGGTGGGGCCACCAGCACAGGGGGCTGAGGCTCACACATGCTCACAGCGGGGCCAGCGTGCACGGCAGCCCCGGGGACAAAACCACATCTCTGCTGGTGGGCTCCCTGTGTGGAGCTGCCCCTGCCGCCCACAGATGTGCAGAGTTGTGCTGGGGGTGAGGAACAGCACCAGTGGGGCCTGGGGTGATGGGCAGGGGTCCGCCGGCCCAGCCGGAAGCCTCTGCTACACTCCGTCCCTCTGCTCAGCCCCTCGGCTACTGCTGACACTTTAAGGTGCCCCCGACATTCCTCCCCCATTCCCCAGTGCCCCCTGCTCCCCCCAGTTCCCCCTTTTCCCCTGCTATGCCCCCACTGTGTTACTGGGTGGTGCCGTGGGCGGTCCCAGGGTGACAGGACACCAGGAGGGCAAGGCCTGCTGTGGTGACACGGTTGGGGCTGACCTGGGCTGTTCCCATGTGCTGTGGTGGGGGGGTGGCAGGGGGATCTCCATGGGCAGTGGCAGGGCACGGCGAGGCCCCGGGACCCCATGGGGAGAGGCCTGCGCTGGGGTCTCTCCCAGCATGACTCCACGTCCCTGGACCAGGATGGTCTGAGAGGGGCCCCACAGCTGGCAGCCCCAGTCTCGGTGTCACCCACATGTGCTCTTGCCAATCACGAAGGTGCTATGAGGGAAAAAAAAAATACGCTCCTCTTTAGGCCTCTTGTAATGAGCTGGGGCCAGGTATCACAGACACACGCCTCCAGTGCCTGTCCCCTTCGGAGGTCCCTGGCATCCCACAGTCCGGAGAGATCTGCAAGGGGAGAGCAGCAAGAAAAGGGTCACAGGCAGCCCCAGCACCCGCTCACCTCTACCGCCCATCCTGCTGCCTGAACAGCAACTGGGCAGAGGGGCAGGCAGAAGGGCTGCCCCATAATCCTAGGAGCCCCGAAACCCAGCCCCCAGCTGGGCAGGGCTCCCTTCCAGGGACAGGAATGGTGGGAATGGGACACAGGGCACGTGGGGGCCCCTACTCACCAGCAGCTCACATCGCTCCTTGCAAGCGCCCAGCACATGGGCGCAGACCCACAGGGCTCTCTCCCGCTCCCATTCTTCGGCTGAGGTGAGCCAGCCCTTCAGGACCTGGGGCAAGGTGCATCTCTCTCACAACAGAAATCTTTCTCTTCCTGAGACCCCTCTCCCTCCTTCTCTGGCCCCTTCCCGGCACAGCCCACAGCCCCAGCAAGCACTGGCACTGCAGCCCTCACCGCCCCGCTCTCTCCAGCTGCCTCTGCCCTGAGCCAGGTGTTGCTGCCCTGACAGCGTCTCCCCACTCCAGCCTTCCCCCCGGCTGCTCTCGCCCAGCTCAGGGCTGGCTCTTGGATTTCCCTCCGTCAGGACCCACTTCTCTGCCTGTCCTGAGGCTGCAGTGGCTGGGCAGGCACTCCTGGCCCCCCGCTCAGCCCCTGGCCCCAGCTAGACGCACAGCCTCGCAGCAAGGAGCCAAAGCCCCACTTTCTGCAGGAAAGGTGTCCCACTCCTATCCCCCCACCTTGGCCTCGATTCTCTGCCCCCACAACACTTCTCCTGTTGCCTCACGGCTACTCACAAGGACCACGTCGTCAAAGCAGGCAGAGGTCGCCTCTGTCTCCAGCAGGGTTTCCATGAGGTGGCTCAGATCTTCCATGTTCCTCCTGTTCAGAATCTAAAAGCAGGAAAGGAGAGCTGAGGGTCTGCATCATGGGGGCTGCCAGGGCGCGCTGAGCTGGCATCCTGACCCAGAGGTGGGCAGGCACTGGCCGCTGGGTACCTGCACGTTCACAGCTGCCCTCCCTGTCCTCCTTCTCTTTTCCATCTGCTCCTTGGAGGGATAGGACAAGGCACTCTGGCAGCACACTGACAGCAGCTTGCGGTTTTCCTCCCTGCTCAGAGGTGGCCTCAGCTTGCTGGACAGAGGAGAAAGGGAGAGAAAACAGAAAGGGGATTTAATAGCCCGCTCCAAAGCACCTTAAACCACAACTGGGCTCCTCCTAATCGAGGACCCAGCCCCTGCCAGAGAGCACTGCCTTCAGCTCCAGCAACTCCTGCCTCCCTCCAGGCAGCAGGCAAACCCCCACCCCCCGGGGCTCCCTTCCTTTGGGACACACCCAAAGTGCGGAACACCCTCCCACCCCACAGCCCCAGCACCTCCTGGCCCCGTGCTCAAGGCCACTGGGGCTGCCCCAGCCAGCTGGGCTGGGGCACACTGGGGGTCCCCAGAGCCCGGGGAACAGACCTCACCTCAACTCCTCCAGGACGTGGAATACTCCATACACCAGGGAGTCCCAGGGCTCCCCCTTTATCCAGTCCTGCACGTCCCAGAGAGACAAGGGCAGAGTTGGCAGCAGGCAGAGATATGCGACAGCCCTCCCGCTTCCCCCGGGGACAGGCTCTGCTGCCAGGCCTGGGCAGGCACTGCCCCAGCACCCCCATGGGTCCCCAAAGGCACCGCGGGAGGGACCCTGCTCCTCAGCCACAGCCACCCAGCACTAGCACCCAAGGGCCCTGCCGTTGCACCTTGAGCCAGGGTTGATGAAGACAAAAGTGAATGAGAGCTTCTGTAAGCAATGAGACGACAGACACCATCAAAAAATGTCTATACTCTCCACTGTCCACCTTAGCAATCTTGAGAAATCTCTAAAGGCACAAAGAAGGAGCAGCTTAGAAGCTGTTCAAAACAGTTGGGCATGGTTTAGATCCCAGTGAGATCCGTGGGTTTAGAGAAGACTTTTCTGAATGACTCCTCAAGGTCTCTGTCTCTTAGACTGTAGGTGAGGGCATTGATTAAAGATGTTAGGGCAGTGTAGAAAAGAGAATATTTCTTTTGGGTTTCCTATTCTGAGAGCATCTGGTAAGGGATACACACTGTAAGAGTCCCACTGACAACTGTATCCCCAAACAGCGATCAGAGGACAGGAGCAAGCGTAAACATCTTTTGCTTCCTGGTGCTGAGAGAGATTTTCAGAGCGGGGGAAAGGACATAACTGTGAGGTGCCAGAAACTGTAGAGATGCAAAGAGAGCACTACACAGAGTGGGAGAAGCAGGGATCTCCCAGGGAGGTCCCGGGGCCATGCCGGGCTGTGTGAACAAAGGGCTCTGGGACAAGCCAGAGGGTACAGGAAGGTCCTGAGGGGACATAAGGGCAGGTGGGGGCCTGGGGGAACCCCGAGAGGACCCATGGGCCAATGGCGAGCTGGCTCAAGGGAGCCGGCAGTGGAACCCTGCCCCGCCCAGCCCAGGCATTGGGTCACAATGTGTCCCCTTCTGTGACATCTCACAGTGCCGTACGTAGCCCTGCAGTGTCTGACAGGACAGCGACACACAGGGCAGGAGCACAGAGCTGGCGAGGAGACCCTGAGCGCAGCCCACACCATTCCCTGCTGTGGCACCGAGGCGTTTCCCTTAAGCTGTGTCCTGTCCCCTAGCCACTTTCCTCCTTTTCACAGGATGGTGGAAAGACCCTCCAGCTGCCCCAAGGTGGCCTGGGAGGAGGTGGAGGCTCCCCAGGAGAACAGCCCTCCGGAGCCCTACGAGGTGTCCACGGTCCAGCCGCTGCAGGCCGGTGAGTGAGGTGCTTCCCAGGGCTGGGCAGTGCTGGGGCCAGCGAGCACAACCAGCTTGATGCCAGGATCCCGTTTCCTTGGCACATTGGCAGCAGGGGTCCCATGGGCAGGGGTCCCAGTGGTGCCTGAATGCCAGGGCCTGCCCCAGTGCAACCCCTCTCCTCAGCTGTGCTGAGTTTAAATGCTCTTTTCACCCTTTGGGAGGCTTGTTGGCAAAGATGGTGTGTCCTACCGACTCTTCTGTGTTTCCATGTAGGCGAGACACTGACAGAGGAGAATCCAGAGCTCCAACCGGGATGGGATTCTGAGAGCACCTGGTTGCTTTCTTTGCTCAACGGCACGGATATGACAACGGTAATGAACTCCCCCCTTGCTGGGACTCTTGTCCGTGGCATCAGCCGGAGGCTTGTGTCAGCAAAGGGACCCAGAACCAGTGGGGTTGGCATGGCCTCCCTGTCACTGGTGAGAGGGTTCCTGCTGTCCCCGAGCAGAGGCTACCTGAGGGCAGCGCTCCAGTGTCCCAGCAGCAAGCTCCATCCCTCCTGGCCACCAACAAACCCTGGTTCTCTGTAGGGCCAGCACAGGGTGCCTATGATCCCAAACCTCCTCCCTCACCCTGGTGACTCTCTGCTCTCATCCTCTGCCCTGCAGAGATTGCCATCCCTGCTGCCGGCTTTCCTGCGGCCGCTGCTGCCAGTGCTGCCGGGCATCTCTCGCCAGAGCTGTTCACGCGGCTCAGCCACGCAGCACCATCAGGATGCTCAGTGTGACATGTCTTCCTTCCCTTCCTTCCTCCCGTAGTTGTTTACAGAATCCCTCCAGCCTTCTCAGGTGACAGACATTCTCCTCGTGGCCATTGAGGCCTTGACAGCAGATGACATCTCTGACAGGCAGATGGGCAGCAGCATCATGGACATGGCCATGACCATGACAGACCCTGCCTCCTGGCAGACAGATGTAAGTGCCCTGTGGCTGGACTGCCCTGCACATGAACCCTGTCAGGCCTTGTTCTTCCCTCCCTCACCCAGTTCTCTCAGGCACCTGAAGCCATTTCAAGGCGGCAGGGAGGGATGGGAAGGGCAGCAGTGTCAGTGGCAGCTTGGGAAATGGCTGCACTCCAGTGGCAGCACCACCTTCAACTGTGTCCCCTCCAGGTGCCAAAAATCATGAGGTACATCCACAGAAACATGGAGTGCATCTGCACGGCACCAGCCCGCTGCAGCCTGAACTCGCTCCTTCTCCTGCTGGTCGAGTACTGCCCCAGGGATGCGGTCAGGAGCCTGTTGAAGATATCTCCAACATGTGACAGGTACTGGCCCCAACAGCCTTGAGGGCTTGTTCCCCGTGGGGAGAGGGGCCCAGAGACTGTCTTGCTGCCAGACCCATGGAAAGCTGCAGGACACCGCTGAGGACCAGGGCCCTCCATCCTGCCGCGCTTCCCAGCCCCAGTGGGTCGGCCAGGCCCACAGCAGCCAAAGCCGGCCAAGACAGAGCCCTGCCACCACGCTCCTCCCTGCCCCATGGGGAACAGCACCCCAGCCCCCTCCTGCCTGCCAGGGCAGGGTCCCTGGGCACTCCAAGTGAGGGGGGTGGGCAGGGCCAGGGCTGCAGCACCACCCGGGTCCAGAGGAGCTGGCCTGGGCATGGTGCAGGGGCCAAGGCAGCCCTGCTGACTGAGCGCTCTGGGTCTGCAGTGCTGCCCTGGCCATGTGGGAGGTGATGCTCTCCAGGCCCTGGGCGTTACGGCGCGTCTTGAACCAGCTGGTGCGCGTGCTCCAGGATCGGCAGCTGCGCAGGGTGTTCAGCTCGGTGGTGGAGGACGGCTGCATCTATCCCTTGGCTGTGAGTGATGAGACTGGCCCTTGCTCACCTTCAGGGCTGTGCCCGCCTTTCCCAGGGCAACAGAAACCCCCCTCCCCTCCCATCTGCCCCCACAGAACAGAAGCCCCTTTGGCCAGAAGGGACCCGCCCAGCATCAACCATGGGGAGCTGCCCCATGCTGCTGGGGCCGTGGTGCACAAAGAGGAAGCCCATCCCTGCCCAGGCAGCACACTGCTTCCCCCTGCCTGCATCCCCCTGCCTGCTTCCCCCTGCCTGCATCCCCCTGCCTGCATCTCCCTGCCTGCATCCCCCTGCCTGCATCCCCCTGCCTGCTTCCCCCCGCCCTGCTCTGCAGATGGGAAACCTGGGGCAGGAGAGGGGAGGGGAGGGGAGGGGAGGTGGGGGGTGGCCTCTGCACAGGCTGAGCGAGCCGCAAGGCCCCGCGGGGACAGGAGACGCTCCTCACCTCCTGCCTGTCGTGCTGCCTTTGTGCCTGCTCTTGCTCTTCCAGAGGTGTTCTCACTTCTCAGAGGTGTGAGAACGAGAGGCTGCTGGTGGTCAGAGGAAAGCAGGAGCTGGCACAGACACTATAGTGCAGTGTGTGACGAGGTGCAGGGCACAGGGGGGCAATGTGGCCCCCGCAAGGGCAGAGTTGCCCCCAGGACAGGCTGTCTGGCCCCAGCGCTCTTGCCCTGAGATGCCAGTGGAGACCAGGAGCCACGTGGGGCTTGGAGTCCTGGAGGCTCTGACACTCTCTCGCTGCCCTCTTGGTTTCAGGTGCTGGCTTACATTAACATGGGAGCGGAGTTTTTTGATGCCTTATACAACGTCCAGAGGTTTCTGAGGCGGCCGAGCAGGGTGATGCTTCCACTGATACTCAGAGTCCTCGTCATGCTGTCAGAGGAACCTGAGACAGTGAGCAGGGCATAGTCAGGTGACTATGGGTCAGGGTGGTCTTTCACTGCTTCACAAAATGAAAACTGTGTGTTTCATACAGGCAAGAAAATTGCAGTTCCTGCTGCCGGACCTCAGGGACGCACTGTGGGATGGCAATGCTTACAACAAGAGGAAGGCCCTGGTTCTCTTCAGAAACGTGTTGGCCGTTATGAACAAGGACGAGGCCAGCCCCATTGCTCTGCAGCTTTCTGAGGAGCTCCTGCACTTCTTTGACAACGTAAGGCTGCTGTGGAGCCTGAGCCCCACCGAAGGGCACTCTGCAAGGACAGCTGCCCTTGGGCCCAGTCCTGCGGGCAGCACTCGGGCAGGGCTGCTCCCCTCCTCGCTCCTCTTGTGTGGCCTTTCAGGGGCCCAGGGCTGTTCAGCTGTGGCTGCAGACCCGTCCCACAGCTCCTGTGTTCAGAAACTGACCCCAGAGCATCTGCCTTCCCATCAGCCCCACTCATGCCCCTGCTGACGTGGGCAGGGAGCGGCTGTTGCTGAAGTCCTCCTGTCCTCCTCCTTGACCAGGAGTCCAGCCAGGTGCGGGAGCTCTCCATCGGCCTCTTCAAAGACGTGATCGCTCTGGTGCTGAGGGCAAGCTGGAGAGAGCTGAAGAAGAACATGCAGAAGAGCCTGATCCCGCTCTTCTTCCATCTGAGTGACCAGGTCGAGAGCGTGGCAAAGGTACAGACTGCAAACCTGATCAGCAGTGCGGGGAAGGGTGTGCTGGCACCACGGGGGGCGCTTGGGTGTCGGGGGCAAGGCCTGGTGGCAGCTGGGCTGTTGGAATGTGTCACCTCGAGGTTCCCACTGTCTGAGGCACTGGGGACAGGGCTCCCCTCCTTCCCTGCACTGGGCTCACCGCTGCCTTCCTCCTCCCCCTGCATTCAGCCCTCCAGCACAGCCCTGAGGGAGGGTCCCTATAGCCCCAGCACGAGCAGGGACGGAGAACCTGTCATGGACATTTCCCAGACCTGCCCTGCCCAGTCCAGCGGGGCTCAGCAGCAGCCCACAGCCACCGAACACACGAGTCCCTGCAGGCTTCCCAGCTGTCCCTGCAGAAGTGGGGTAGAGAGCCAGCTTGTTCCCAGCCTGGGGCAGGGAGAGCTGCGGGAAGGGAGATGCAGCTGGAAGGGGACTGGCCCTGCATCCCGGGATCAAAGCTCTGCCTGCCTGGAGCCTGAGTGCGATGGAGCTGGGGCAGCCTCAGCTGGGGAGCCAAGCGCCCTGCTGGGGGTTGCCCATGGGACACGCTGCTGGCTCCATCCTGCTCTGGTGTCTCTGGGCCCTCCAGCCCTCGCTGCCTACAGCCATGGGCCCACACCCGCTTTGCCCTTCCCTGTGTTCCTGCTGGTCCCCCGCTGTCTCTTCTCATAAGGGACTGAGAACAGCTCAGAGCCTGGCTGAGAGATGGGTGATGCCAGGTCTCCTTCTGTGGGCTGTGGTGCCATCTCCCAGCCTCTGCTTCTTCTCTGCAGGCCTCTAGGGACACCCTCCTCACCTGTGCACAGTTTCTGGGGTGGAGGAAGCTCATCTGCCTGGCTGAGACACGTCAGACACACCTGATTGGAGAGTACTTGGTGAGGACAACCCCCAAACCCCAGGGCCAGGCTGGACGAGGGCTGTCCCTGCTCCCCATACCCGTGGGGAGGGCTGTGCCACTGTGCCTCGCCTGCCCTGCTCCAGCCCAGAGCCTGGAGCTGCATCCTCCTTCCCTGCCCTCAAGCACGGAGCCCCCGAGGGCTCTTCTCCAGGCCCCTCTTCCCTCCTGCCCCTGGGTGCTGAAGGAGACCCTGGCCCATCTGGGCCCCGACAGCAGGACAAAGGGGTCTCGCCACCCCCAGGCCCCCTCTGCCTGCGTCTCTCTCTGAACCTCAGCCCCACAGGGCTCCTGGCTGGGAGACGGGAATCGCCAGGGTGGGAGGTGGGGTGCTAGTAGGAGGGACTGGTCCGGAGAGCTGGGGAGGGTCCGTACCAGCCCCGTGCCCTTGTTGCTCTCTCAGGTAGCGCACAACAGGAGCAGGGTGGACAAGTACCTGTGTCAGAGCCTGCCGTACCTGGAGGATACTCAGGCCACCTTGCGAGAGGCGGCCATCAGGTTCATCGGTGAGCCCCCATCCCCGGGGTCCCTCTTCTGTCAGCCTGGCCCCAGCCCCCACCGCTGCGCTGGCAGCGAGGGGCAGCCCGGGGGATGCCCGAGCCCCGGCTGCCCCAAGGAGGGCCCACCAGGCAGGGAGGGGCTCGCTGGGGGCCTTGCTCAGTCCCACCGCCCTCGGGTACTGTCCTTCCCTGGGGCCAGCCCTGCGGAGGGGGAGGAGGGCGTTGCGGCCGAGCTGGCAGGGCTGCGGGCCGTGCTGCTGGGAGCGTGCTGGGGAGCAGAGGTCTGACGGGAGCTCTGTGCCTAGGGCTTGCTGCACGGCGCCCGAGGAATGTCAGCAAGAAGAGGCTGCAGGAGATCTGCGACGGTGCGTAGGGGCAGCGCTGTGCTGGCCGGGGCTGCTGTGGCAGGGGACAGAGCCCGCGCAGGGTGCTGCCATGCCTGGCCCTGCTCCAGGGAAACCCTCCGGGGGCAGGGGAGCATGTCAGGGGCACATGGGGCATTCCTGAGCAGCAACTTCCAGCTGGTCTGTCTGTCTCACGGCATCTTCCTGGCCAGCAAAGCAGATGGGTGGGGCTAGCATGGTCTGGAGGGGATTCCTGGGGTCTCTGCAGGCAGTGGGGGTCCATGTCTGCTCTGCTTCCTTCTCTTGCAGCCCTCCAGCCCTTGGAGAGGGACGCTGAACTCTCAGTCAGCTCCCTGGCAGCTCAGACCATCTTGATCCTGACATCTATAGAGCAGAAGCCAAGGTCAAGATGGAGCCTGCAGTCACTGTGCTGGTGGCCCTGCTGAGCCTCGGAGACATTAAATTCTTCTTTGGAAAATGGCCGTGCTTGAATAATTACTTTTTTTAACGAAGACTGAAACAGCAAGCCCAGTGCCATGGTGTCCTTCCCATGGGGACCACCCTGAGTGTGCTGAGCAGTGTCACTCCTGGCCTCTGCAGCTGCGTGCAGGACAGCACACGCGGACCCAGGGTGTCCTTGTGACAAAGCCCCAGCTGCCCCACTAGACCACAAAGCGCGGAGGGGAGGAGGAGAGAAGCTTTAGCCCAGCCTGCCCCTTCCGAGACATCTCGGGGCATGGAACGGCACCCGCGCTCTGCCAAGCTGGCAAGTCGTCATTTGTCCCGGCATCGAAATCCTCTCTCGTGCTGGGGAGCTGTGCTGGTTTGGGCTGGGGTAGAGTTAACTTTCTTCACAGTGGCTAGTGTGGGGCTGAAAACTGTGTTGATAACAGAGGGATGTTTTCGTTACTGCTGACGTCATACACTCTGGAAAATCCCTGTGGTCAGTTGGGGTCAGCTGTCCCGGCTGTGTCCCCTCCCAGCTCCTTGTGCACCCCCAGCCCATGCGTTGGTGGGGCGGGGCGGGGAGCAGAAAAGGCCTTGACCCTGTGTGAGGGAGTGAGCTGTGCGGTGCTTAGGTGCCGGCTGGGGTTAAACCATGATGCTGAGGGGCAATTTTGCCTTCTCAAAAGAAAATCACTTCAGGTACCCTCTGTATGTTCCCTTACTGCGTGCCTGCCTTGCATCTTTTGCCACGTGCAGAGGCTTTGCAAGCACAGTGTGTGCAATTTAACCAAAAAACCTGCTTTCCACAAAAGATGGCAAAGAGTATCAAGCCACTATGACGTGAGGTGTGAGCGTGCTCCCTGAAGGAGATGCTGCAGTCTTTGCTGGCCAGGCAGGCCTCAGTCAGGGGGAAAGGGTGGGGGTCCTCTGCTCCATGCACTGGGCTGATCTGAAATCTTGTCACAGTCTTCCAGCTCACTGATTTTTTCCATTGGGATTTTCACATCTTTTTATGTTGATTTTCTCCTCTTGAAGTCTTGAGTTCCTAACTCTGCAGGTTACAACCATCCCACCTCTCCACATTTTCCCTTTCTCACCTTGCAAGATTCAATTGTTCTTTTTCCCAGCCTAGCAATTTCCTGGGAAGTCTGAGCCAGGGCTGTGCAGCTTTACTGTGTCGGAGCTCAGCCTTGGATAAAACACAGCCAGACCCTCTGAGTAGGGCAGGTGAGAAGAGGAAGGAACAGGAAGGGAAGAAGAAACAGGAGGAGGAAGAGAAGGAAGAAGACAGCAATAGAGAACTAATAGAATCGTATTCTAGGCCTAGAGAAGCAGCAAGGCTTGGAGGAGAAGCAGGCCTTGAAAGAGAGATACTAAGCTGTGCTAGCGTGAAGAAGATGGCAGCACCGAGACTGCCTGTGTGGTATGGAACTGTTTGTGGGATAAGAGTATTGATGACTGTCTAGTTGCTGATTTGCTTATTATGAAGTAAGAGCTTGGATGAGAGCAAAAGTATGTATTATTGTATGACTATATATTAATGTACGAAGAAAAAGAGATATTAAAGGAAATAAACAGCCCCTGCCCTGCAGAAAGAAAGAAGAACATTGTGATGTGTGAATTATTTTGGCCGCTACAACTTAATACAACTTATTACAATTTAGTACAACTTATTAAATTTAATAAAACTGGTGACCCTGACGTGCGAATCCCACCTCGATCCGGGACAGAGCGAGGACCGCGGAGCTGAGCGGTGGTAATGGAGCCCAACTGAACTTTATGATTGGTGGATGTGAGCCGACTAGTCCGGACAAGTAACTGAAGGCACCTGGATAGAAGGTGAGCAGCTGGGGACTAAAGAAGATGGGGGCGAAAATTTCTGCAGAGAAAAAGTCTACTTTATATATTTTGATAAGAACTCTGGAGAAGATGAGTATCAAATATGAGGAAAAGGTGATATGTACTTTGCTTATTTGGTGCAAAAGGAATGGGGTCCCTGCTGCATCATCTTTAATTACATGGCAACTGGTAAATGATTCCCTGAAACAGTTAAAAAGTGATTGGACTGCTGCGCAGGTCAGAGAGAGAGAAAAAAGTGATTGGACTGTTGCGGTAGCTGCAACCAAGGCCAGGTCACCTAGTGGATCCGAGTCTTGGACGGATCCTATAGTTGTGATTGAGACACCCCCAGAAGTTGTTGCTGTAATGTATGAACTAAGACGTCAGCCATATTGGGAAGGACTTTATTTTTCCGTTATTAAAGAACTACAGAGAAAAGCAGTAATGAGGAAAGAACTACAAGAACTACAGAGAAAAGCAGTAATAAGGACAACTTAAAAATTCACAACAAGTATACTGGATTTTACAGAAGGTGTTGACACTGTGATGTGGTGTCCCTTGTCTATTTTAAAGGGACTAATTTGTATACTAAAGGCCTTGATTTAAAAACAAAAAAGGGGGAATTCTCTGGACACACCTCATGGTCAACAAGCAATGGCTTTGTGTATTTTTAATGGTGTTTTGATGTTTGAAAGTCTTGAAGCTTAAGGAAGTTAAAAATAATGTAAAGCTTAAGGAAGTTAAAAATAATGTAGATTAAGTTTAAGGAAAATAATAAAATAATGTAGATTGTAGTATTTGTTAAGTTTAAAGAAATGTAGATTGGAGTATTTGTTAAGCTTAAGGCTTGTGTGGTTGGAGTGATTATGTCAATAAAGTGTGTAATCAGCAGAGAGACTGCTTGTATGACCAGAGTGATGAGACCCTCAAGCAGTTATCTTACTTATTTTGTAATTATTCTAAGTATATTGTGTTTTCTGAAGTTTATCTGAAGTTTTGTCTAAACCTTAATTGATAAAGCCTTTGCAGGTGCAGTTGTAAAACAAAAAAGGGGGCGATGTGGAAGTGTCAGCTCTGTGCAGCTGTGGGAGATTCAATATGTTAAGAGTCAAATCATGTGTTACTGGTAAATGATTAAGAGGCAAGTTGGCATTGGCCTGTCAGCCCTGCACAGCTGTGGGAGATTCAATACTTAAGAGCCAAATCAACACTGGCCAGTCAGCTTTTGGGGAGCTTGGTGAGAGAGCTAGTGAGAGAGGTCAGTTTTGGGGAGCTCAGTCAGAGAGCTCGGTGAAGGTGGAGAGCTCTGCTCAGGGAAGATCTGCGTAGGCCTGGGGAGGCCTAGAGAAGCAGCAAGGCTTGGAGGAGAAGCAGGCCTTGAAAGAGAGATACTAAGCTGTGCTAGCGTGAAGAAGATGGCAGCACTGAGACTGCCTGTGTGGTATGGAACTGTTTGTGGGATAAGAGTATTGATGACTGTCTAGTTGCTGATTTGCTTATTATGAAGTAGGAGCTTGGATGAGAGCAAAAGTATGTATAATTGTATAAGTATGTATTAATGTAGGAAGAGAAAAAGAGATATTAAAGAAAAAAAACAGCCCCTGCCCTGCAGAAAGAAAGAAGAACGTAGTGATGTGTGAATTATTTTGGCCGCTACAACTTAATAAAACTTACTACAACTTAGTACAATTTAAAGCAACTTATTAAAATTTAATACGCAGACGTCTGTGTGACTTAAGCATACGGGTGTCCTGCTGACAGCCCTCCTGCCAGCTCTTCCAGAAAGGGCAGGAAAGCAGTCCTGTCCATTTGAACTCCTTCCACCTACTCCAAAAAATGTAGTCAGCAGGGATGCAGAGCACGACATGCACAGCTCCGCCCAAACACCCCTGTATCCACAAGCTGTCTGGATTTTCACTTCAGACAGTAGGGAGAAATCTTACACAAATCTTTCATGAAAGGTGCATTTACATAGATAATTAGGATTTTTTTTAATTTGCATACAGTTTTAGTTCTATAAAGGTTGGGGCAAGGGTGTTTAAGAAAAAAACATCAAAGACAATATTGTCTACTTCTTCCTCCAAAAAATAAGGTCATGGTCTGGAAAGGTATATTCCGAGCTGACAGTTTATTACAAATACAAAACAGTGATAAGATGAAAAGGTTAAGGTTATCTGGTTAGAAGTACTTCTGTTAATTAACATACACCCAGTTGTCTGCTCCTCCACTCCAACCAATGCCTATTCTGTCTTACCTGATTGTACTCCCATACTTGTTATCAATAAACAACAAAAGAAAACCAGTTGGCTGATCTGGCATATTGACAATTTTTGTTCCCCAAATACAGCTTTTTTTTTTTCTTCTTTCTCATATCACAGTTCTCATCAGAGTAAGTGATGACCAAGAGCATAGTGGTACCCAAATTGTTTTAACACAATACTGATATTGTATATATTAGCTACAAGACCTTACATAGTAGTCTATCTCTGCACTAGCAACACTTGCACTATCCAGGAAAAACTGCTTTGCTTACTTGTGAGAAAAAGAAGATCTTTTCCTTCCAGCAGCAGACACCTGGACTTCAGGCGCTGAAATACTGCCCTTGCTCCTTGAAGAGCTAAAATCGACTTCACTCCCTGGAAAGGAAAAGGAAAGAGTGAAAACATGATAGAAATTAGAACTCAAAGACTGTTTTCAAAATAACAATGAATCACAAGCATCCTTCGTGCCTCCTGTGTGAATTTTAGAAGTTGCGTGAATTTTCAAACATCCCTGAGGGCAAGCGCTGGATTTGTTCCAGATTTTCAGTTTTCTTCAGAACTGGCACTTCACAAGAGCAAAAAAAACATTTGGACACAAACCTCTCACACTACAGAAGCCATGTTAGGACTCACCTAGGAACATCTGTTGGGACAACTTGTTTGCTTTCTCACAACCACCAACACACGAATGAGGCCGCTCATGTGGCTCCTTCAGGAGCACAGTGGTTAGGAGCACACAACTGTAACTGTAGATTTCTCTTGCTTTAAACCACATGAAAACACTATGTGCTGGGAGGAAAGCTGCTTCCATTTTGGTTTCCGAGATGATGTACACATATATGTATATATGTGTAAAGGTGTATTGGCTAACAGGGTATATGCATGTGTATATGTACTCACATATGCAGGATTTCATAGGGCACAGAAGCATAGTAAGGCAGTTCTAATAGCCTTCAAATAATTCAATAATCACATGTGGCTTTCAAGTGCTTCTCGGGTGTTAAGCCATCTATCAGATTACTGACTTTCTGTGGATCACAGCTTTTATTTCCCAAGCTTTGGCATATACAAGGAAAACTGCTCTCATTTTGCTGAGGCCAGTAGTAAGTAGATGTCCTAAGAAAGTCGTCTCATCTGGAAAAAAACCCACCCTAAAGTGAGGATTTTTTTCAGTCTGTCACTCCAAATCTCATGCTGCAGAGCCAGTATGATGACTTTGTCTGAGGGGATGGAAATAACTTTCTAACATCCTTTAAACAGCTGGACAGGGGGGAGCATCTCTCACCTGAGAATTTCCAGGCACTGTCCCATGTGCAGACACCCCTGGCCTGCAGCTGCAGACATACCACGAACCCCATTTTTGCTATCATTCTCACGAGGGGAGATGCTGCTGCAGCTCCCATCATCCTCACCTTCAGCTGCACAATCTCTCTGAAATCCTTTACAGAGCTGATGATGATGGGCATGTCTTGAACCTCTGAATAGCCAGGACTGGGAAAAGGCCTTGTTGGCCCGTGTCTTCACAGACTTAAAGAGAGATCCAGCAACCACCCTGACCATCTGGCAACTCTTAGCAACTGGTCTGAGGATCAGCCATGTTCGGATTTAACCCAGTACTTTCCCAGCCTCACCAAGTCCCAGTGTTGGGATCAGCCCCTGTTTCTCTCTGCCTCTGGTTCAACCCAGCCCAGATATTCCCCAGCCCGATTTCAAAAGCACTGAATTGCACAGCCCAGCTCTTACAAAGGGTAATCTCAGGGGCCCAGTTTCATCACCTCTAACCAACTCCATACCACTACAACACCCCTGATGATAAGACCCGAGTCACCACAGCTGTAAACAAATTAGAGCTGCGTGCAAGTTTGCAAGGGAAGGGAGGGAGAGCAGCAAAGCTGCTTTGTTCCACAGAGCATTTATATCATATCTACAGATGCAGATGTCAGTGACCCTGTCCTTGGGGGAGCAAAATGACCGCGGGACATGATGTCCAAATCTGCAACAGAGTTTTCCTGATAAACAAAACACTCCCATCTAAGAGGCTAAGATACCAAACACTGTCTTGGTATCACACTCCTCCCAAATCTACTTTTCCAAGGAAGACCAGAACAAGTAAACACGTCGCACAGATTTCATACCTCTGGTGATCGCGCCTCCAAAACATTCCTTGCCCTTGCAAGGTGCCGGCAGCTTTCCAAAGCCAAGTCCGGGCTGCAGCACAGAGAACAGGAGCCCTAGCCGAGGCTCATCTCAGTTTGAGTAAACCACCTCATAATCAGGTATCGCTATCAAAATCAATCTGAGGAAGCAAGGCTTAATAATAGCCTCTCTCTGGTCTGCTTGTCTTGGAGTGTAGCGTTGGGAAGGAGTGCCGAGCTAGGCACAGCCAATAGGAGTTAGCAGAGCCTGAAAACAGAACCACCTCAAAGGCTGAGCTTTCTGAGAGCGTGAACCGCATCTGAGAGCAGGTACTGCGTCGGCAAAGCGTGAATTAACCTGTCTGGCCACAATTCTGAGAACAGCTACACACAAGCTTAACACTGAGCACAGGAGTCTACTTATGCTAAAAATTCAGCAAGTAGCTATTTACAGGATCATCAGGAACATTTTAAAAATTAAAGGGGTCACTGCTAGTATCGGTTCAAAGTGTGTTAGCTATGTTCAAGACAGCTCTGCGTGTAGCAGAGCTCAACAGCAATGTTACTAGGAGACTAAAAAATACTTTCTCTCATTTGGCAGACATCTCTAAGCAAAACAACATGGCATATATCCATAGAATATCAACTGCAACATATTCTCCTGGGTAAATGTTACTTTTATCTGACGAGCATCTTAGCAAAGAGGTGAAACTCCTTGTCTACTAGCAATGCGGGCAGGAGCTGAACACCACCTCTCATCTTTCCTCATGTCATTATCCAGGCTGACAGCTCCCTAAGGACACCTCTTGACTATTTTTGTGGCTGGGACAATGGGATTGCAGAAGCCCGCACATTTAAGCCCCAGAACAGTCCACGGAAGCAACGTTAACCATGAAAGAGGTTGACATTTCTCAAAAACATGTTCTTCTTTCCTAACTGGGCATAACACTTGTTTTGATCTGGATCTGAGACTTCCCTGCCTAAGAGGACTGTCTTGCCCACCCTTTCCTGCAAAAGACGCTATATGTTGAGCCACCAGCTTCCTCGGTATCTCATTTGAAATTCATTCATACATATTCTTCCATGAAGCAGTCACTCAGTGTCACAGCACTGGCTGCAGGTGAGCCAACTCGGGAATACACTCTGATGGAAATGCTCCTGCTGCATGTATGGCATGATGGTGTATGGCATCCCAGTCTGCTATTGCTAGCTCTTACAGACAGTTGGACACTTGGTTGTATGGTCATCTGGCTTCAGTATTAAAATTTTACTTGCACTTTAGCATTTAATCTTTTTCCTTCTATAAAAAAAAAAAAAAGCTCACACTTTCTTGTGTGCATTTCATTGTCCATTTGCTATCTAAATGGACAATATGGAAAAATGGGAAAAGTTCAAGAAATATCTGTGACAGGAACATTGAGAGCTGAGCAGCAGAACTGGATTCCCAAAACTCAGGATGCATATGAACTTACTAAAATTTAGTCAAGCCTGCAGCCCCAGGATGAAAAGCAAAATTTGTCATAAGCTAATCCATTATTTACCGGAACTCACACCTTGAAACTACTACAAAAAACTAATAGAGTTCAAGTGTCACCTACTGAAAAGAACAGTAAACCCCTACCCAGTATATTAATTGGTTGCCTCAACTATATTCTTAGAGTAATAAAGCCAAGTCTGAGGGCAATGCATTTCAAGTTATGACTGCTGTCTTTTGCTGCTTTTTCCTCCCAGTAGCACCGTCATCATTAAAAAACATTAATGACAGACCTGAAGCCTGTGCTTTTTCTGCCTATTAATCCTCGAGGCTTTGCGGTCACACTGCATTCTGCCAATTCTAGCAAACACTCACAGTCTGCCAAGTGCCCGGATGTCAAAGCCAACAGCTTAGTATTACAGAGTTTCAGAAGGGAGGAACAGGAGACCTGTAATGAAGTGCCTCAGTGTGGAAGCAAGACAAGGCTCATAATACTAATAAAATATGAAACAAACCCTGTAGGATTTTCATTTCTTTTAAATACATTTTATGCAACAGCATATCTAAAGATACACTTCTATAAAGTAGGTTACATTATCTCCCCATCACACCATCTGGGACATGCACCTCATCCAGCAGTAAGAACTGGATGAGGCTTCCCATCCTCTCAGCTTATCATGGCCCTCTCCAGCTCCTCCATAAATCCACCCAATTTAGGATGCCTGCCTGTTGTCATTACCCCCTGCTACATGGTGGAATCCAAACAGGCCTGAGTTTCCCACAGCTCCCACCTCCAGCAGGTGGGAGACCTACCCAACACACCTGAGAATACTAAGCTCTACGATCTGAAGTCTGGGGCAAAGCTGGGCAACGTCTATCTAGCTGCTCTTCCAGATGCTGGTTTTCATTTTATTTTCTTAATTGTGGTTTATTTTTTGGAACAGGGACTGGACGTGCATTTCTCCCTTCTTCTAGGCTCTTCCTGAGCTCAGACTCATAACGTCAGATAAGAACGAAACCAGAGTGAAGGCATCTAAAGCACAACTTCCGCAGGATTTAGATATCTAGGCACATAACAGCAAGTAAAATACCACTGTTTAAACAGGCCAAATATTCAAAATGCCACTGCTATCTGCAAAGACCTGCTTAGTTGTTTGTGGTCGAGCTTCTGCTTTTGAGCCTAGTAACCACCAATTTACCCGATGTCTTTATACCACAGGGAAATCAAATAAGTGAGATTTGCATGACTAAGATAAAGACATTCCCTTAGCTTTCTATGCCTGTCACAAACAAGGAACTGTTCGTAAAGAGGAAGTCTCAAACAACTCAAATGGGATGCCCTGTGGGGGAGAAGCGGAGTGAGCTCTGCAGAGGTGGGGCAGTGGGCTGTTTCTTTCCCCCTCCCTCCTATTGTTGCCCAGAGACAGAATTTGCCTAACTGCGCAGGTACAAGTCAGAGAAAATGAGAACCTTCTGGAACAACCTATTGCACATGCATAAGAAAGACTATATAAAGGGAATACCCCACATGTGTCTTTGTTGACCTGTTACCTACGGACCAAGCCAGCTACTCTGCGACATGCGGGATCCAACGGTGGTGATTCCCCTTTTCCTATCACCCACTCCTCTCTTTTCTCTATCCTCTTTTTGCTCTCTCTCTCTCTCTCTTTCTTACACATATCCATGTACCTAAGTTTTGTACGAATTGAATTGGGATCAGTTGATTGTTGATGGGTTATTAGGAAAATAGTCTCGTTGCCAAAGTGCCTTTATTCATTCTCTGGACAGTTATCACTTGATCGTTGCCAAATTGTCTCCATTCACTTATTAAAGTGGTCAGTTAATAACATCACCAGCACAATTGTTCCTCTGAGTCATTGTCCACTCCGCCCGCCCTGCGGTTCTGCTGAGGAGAGACCGACTCTTTCACCGTCACACAGGCTCTCAGGGAATTCAGAAGATTCACCCCGCTTGTAACCCACCCTGTGGGACGACACAATGCCTACATATAAATACAGATATATAAGCAGAAGGAATATATAGACATATCCACTCAATATTGCTCAAAAGTTATTAAAAGTAATCACTCTGAGGGATACAAAAATTTTTAGGTGAGTAATTTGGTCAGCAAAAAACAAAGTTCAGAGAACACTGAAACTATTTATGATTTGAAGTCAAACATGGTCAGAAAATGGAAAAGTAGAATTTTCTACTTTGTGTCTTCAGTTTTGAAAACTCACATTTCTTTATTCATTTAAAAAAAGGAGTAAAAGCATTAAAAAGTCTCCCCAAACATTCTAAATATTTTAGATTGAATATCACATTTTTTCAGTATGAAACAAAGGTTTTCTTTAATGTTTTGATTTGGCAGCAACCCCCAAATGAGTTATTTGCATAGCTCCACTTTGAACATCGTAAGATGGCAGACAAAAAAGAAATAGGGGATGTAAAGAAAAGTAGAAAACTAAATAATCTGTCAATTCTTGAGTAAACATTGATCAGAAAACAGTTCAAATCCCAGGATTCTCATTTAACAGTAATTAATAACATGGAGGAATTCTAAAAAAGCCGAACAATAGTGATAACAGGATTACAGGGCACTGTTTATGAAGGGAGATTAAGGGAATGCAATTTCTGTATTCTAAAATAAAAAGAAATACTGCCAACACTGTTTATCATAGGGAGGAGGAATATAGCTGGAAAACTGTAAAGAAAACCATGTAACAGCAACACAGGATTCTGGCTGTGAAGCATGTTATTTCATGAAAAATGACTTGAAATAAAAACTGATGGTTGGTGGGAGTTGTGCATAGTAAAATGTAGCTGGAATAGGTTCAGAATAGTTTAACCAGGGAATCAGAAAGCTATTTTAAACATTGGCATAAATAATACAGATTGTAATTTTTTAAAAAAATCTCTTAAGGGAAGATTCTTAATGGCCTCTTTCACATGCACAGTATTTTTTTCTGTGGAGGTGAAACAGGCTGAAAACTGCAGAAAACTGTCAGGAAGAGCAGAAAATTCACTGCAGTAAATACATAAATTGCAAGGCATGTTCTAGCTTGACCTCACACGTATCTTAAAACAAATACTTAAGAGTGTGCAGTGTGTATAGCATCGGCTTTGTTTTTGGCTCATATTTGATACTGGATTAGCAGAGGAGAGAAAAAAACCTGCTTGAATTGTTACTGTAAATTCGGCCTCAAAAGAAGCCCCTAAGACTTAGTCTGAAGTTTTAGAAGGCAGGCATTCTATATTGCAGCGCTGGATGCACGGGGGATCATTCCACCTAACGGCCATGCCAAAAGACAAAAGCACACTTATTATATACAATAAAAGAAATCAATATGCATGTAATTTCCGAGAAGTACACACCTATTTTCAGAGGATCTAATGCATATGTTAATACATTGCACAAGCCTACTAAAATTCGGGGAAGGATCTCTGAGGGGCTTCCATGGGGGTTTTCCGTGGTCTGTGGTGGTCCCTAGTGGTGGTTGCAGGGTGTCTCTTAGTGTCCTTTCCATGAACTCTGAGGTTTTTTTCATATATGGCCTTATCTTGGCTCATTGCTCTGTCTATAAAGTTTCTCAGCTTTCTTATCTTTGACTACCACAGATGTCTGTTGGTTTCTCTGCCCTCCCTGGGATGTACCCATCACAGTGGCAAAATGTCCTCGGGTGCATTCTTGTCTGAAGCTCCTTACAGCAATTAGCACCAACTGCTTGCAGGCATCAACTAGCAGGCATCAGAATATACAAAAATATTTTTTTTTACTAAAGATCACAGCTATTGCCATCCTCCATACCTGCATCAACTCTGACCTCTAGACCGCAGTACCCTTCTCACAGCACATCTTTTCCAGAGGCAGGAGCACATCCCCACAATCCCCCGGACACCTGCATCTCTACCAACAGGCGTTTGGAGCTAAAAGACGAATTGGCTGGCACTGGTCTCACCCCATCCAGCAGCCTGGCGGCTCAGACACTCCCTGCACAAGTCCCATATCTGCATCCCCCACTCACTGGGATCTGCAGCTGGAGCTGCGGCTCTCTCACAGGCCAAGCTCAAGGCAAAGCTCGGGGCTGCAGGCATCCTGAGGCAAGAATCTCCCTTTAACGGTGGGCATCCGCTTCCTGTATTCTGGAGCTGTATCAGGACAATTAATGGACCAGCGAGAGAGAGAGAAAGGAGTGCCTTCTGGGTGCCTGATGGGAACTCGGCTTCAGACCCCCAATACAAGTTACCAAATTACACAAAGTGGAAGAGCGTTCCCAGGAGCAGACCCCCTGCATCCCCTCAGCCTGCCCAGCAGCCTGCTATCAGGGGACTCCTCCTTTGTAAGAGTCCTCCAAAAGAGGCAAACAGACCTAAACAGAAGTTCCTTTTCCCTTTACTGAACTAAGTAAAAGGGATGTCCTTTTATTTTAATTTATTTTATTTGTGAGGAAGGAGATAAGTACCTAACTGCAGACAATTTTTGCCCAAGACCCTGAACTGCAGCTGGCCTGTGTAGCTACTGCAGTAGCCATGCCAGCGGGCACTCCCACCCACCCCACCCCCCCCCCGAGGGGTCTTCTTGCACGCCCCACTTTGGAGACAAATCATCTACACTGATCTGAACTGCCACATCATTTATTGATTTCCCTCTGCTTTTCTTCTTCTTTATTTTGGTCCTTCTTTTCCTTCTCTGCTTTCAGCTGAGGGTTTCTGGTTTTGCCACCATCCCATCGACCTGCACTTTATGATAAATGCGGGTGTATGCTGGGTTTCCCGCTCTTCACAAGAAGTTGGATGTATGAAAAGCCTCTGGAGGTGGCGTGTTCTGTGAAGAAAAGAGGGAAAAGGAAACAGGGGTGCTAAGAGCAACAGTGCAGTCAATGGATGTCCCCCTGCCAGCCCTGCTCCTGCTCAGGAGCAAGCTCCCGAACACAGGTGGGAGCAGCTGCTGCCACCTGAGGCTCGCTGCTGGGGAGGCTGGGGACATGGGAAGAGGGAAGGCACCTGGCCTCCTCTGCATGCCGGCCCGGCGGCGGCTGCATCTCCCTTCCCTCTGCCACTTGCTCTGTGCTGACAGAGAGGCCAGGGAGGTGCAAGCCCACCAAGCCCCTGCTGTCTGCTCTGCCTACCTTCCTCCTGGCAGGCAGGAGAGCACTGGGAGAGAAGGGGCGTGCTATTCTGGGAGGAAAGGACACTGTCCAGCCTGCCAGCAGGCCACAGCATGGAGACACAGTGCTGCCCAGCACCTCTCGCCACCGGCCGTCTCTCTTTCTCCACAGCACAAAACAACAAAGTTGCTTGGGTAGAGTGGCCGTGTGTGCACTTGGGTCTGTGGAAGGCAGTGGCTGCAGCCAGGGATCCCTCAGGACTTGTGCTCCCACAGGCATGACCCTGCCCTTGCTCTCCTCTTGCTACCACCGCTGCATGCCACTCAGTCCTCCCAACACTGCCAGGAAAAAAGGAGAATACCGGTTATGAAACCACCCTAGTCAGAGCCTTACAGAAACACCTCTCTGCCCAATGGCTCTGCAGGGCACCCTCCACCTCCCACCCCTGAAAAGGCACTGTTGTAAAAGGAACAAGCTTTAGAAAACTCTTTTCTCTTAGGATATTACTAATAGCAGGAATAATTAATAAATAGATATTGTTTTATAGGTTTAATTAATAGAGCACAGGTGCTCTAGGAACAATACAGTTTAAGCAACTTAGAAAGGCTAGGTAATAAAAAGCTAGACATAGATTAAGTATATGTTAAACAGAACATTTTGAGTCTTTTCTCAGAAGTCTAAAAGTGAATTATGATGAAGATTGTTCAGAAGATAAGTAACCATGATGACCAAAGACTGCATCAGTGAACAGTGGTGTCCGAAGAGGAGTTAGAACAGAACGATAAGAACTAGCTGAAACTGTGGAATACAATGGATTTTTGAAATTGATGATGAATTGAGAGTTGAAAGTTCCTGGAAAATCCCCAAAGACTCTTTGTATTGTATGTTATATCATATATATAGAGGGCACTTTTTGTTAGCTGTTGCCACTCACTGAGGTGATGGCCCAACTCTGAGTTGTTAATAAAGCCAGCCTAGAGATACCCGCAGTCTGCTGAAATCCTTTAACACTGTTAGGGACGAGTGTGGAAATGGGGTCGCTGGGGAAAGTCTTGCATCCAGTTGTGACAGAGGACTGTGGACAAGATGCAGCAGTTCCGCTCAGTTCAGCTCTGTTCTCCTCCTGAGGGAAACCACTGATCTCTAGCAAGCCCAGCCCTGTGTTCAAGCTTTAGTTTCAGGAATCTGATCAACACTGTGGGCTGGAGTAGTGCTGCCCTGGACTGAGGGGAGAACCCCTGAGGTCAGTCCCCAGCTTCACAGGAAGGAAGGAAGGAAACCAGCACTGATGATTTCTGCCACAATACCTGTGAAATAGCATCAGGAGAGCTGGCAGCGCAAAAGAACCCCAAAATTCTGCAGCCCCAGTCCTCTTTGCAGGGTAGGTCTTGGTAGAGCTCTGCACATCAGTGGTGGCACCTGTAAGGAAGGGAGAGCGGATGACTGCAAGAGGCTGCAGACTAGGAGGACTTGGTGCTCAGACACTATTTCTGGCATCGCTGACCAGCTCCACATCTGCCAGTCCTGTTCTCATCACCAGGCTGGTGGGGGTGCCCATCTGTGCAGGGCAGTGATGGCATCCCTGTGCCTGGTGACTGCTGCTCTCACTGCACCATGAGGAGAAGGTCTGAGGGGCTGGGAGACAGCATGTGCCCAGGGGAATGACAGCAGAGCAAAGCTGAGGGCTTGCTGCGTGGGCAGCAAAGGGAGACCCAGCCATTCCCTTTCCAAAGGCAGTGGAGAGGAAGAGAGCCCCTCCATCAGCACAGGAACGTGTGTGGGGGCAGAGCCAGAGGCAGCCGTGCAGAGGCCGAGGGCAGGACTGGGAGGGAGTCTGAGAGCGCCACGCTGCCACAGCCTTGCTCTATGACCCCATGAAGCATTTAAGCTCCCACACTTTGGAGAGCAGCACCCGGAGCAGCCTCCTCCAGAGAGTGCTATGGACAAGTGCAGGGCAAGGAGATGGGGCTGCTTGTGTCCATACCAGAGCTTTCCAGAGCCCAGTCAGACGTCTTGGGGTAGACTACTTCCAAAGCCGTCGTGGACACTGACTGGTTCACTTCCTGAGCTTCCTGGGAAAGAAAGAAAAGGACCACGTCAGCAGGCAGGTCAGAGTGGCTACTAGCACCCACAGAGGCAAAGGGTCCCTGTCAGAGACGCAAGTCAAGCCTTGTCCACAGAGCTGAGCAACGCTCTGCTGCTGGTGTGAGCCATGAGGACTGAGGAACAGTATCTGTGGCCGCGGCCACGGCCCTGAGGTGGGTTGACGAGGGTCCCCACCCCCTTGTCCCCACACTCTCCAGGTCAGCCCGGAGAGGGGCTCAGGCCCCGCCAGCAATGGCTGACCCCGCCAGCAGGCCTGGGCCTCACCACTGCCTCAGGGGCCCAGGCGGAGCAGCCAGAGGCACCAGCGTGCCGAGGGAAGGCTGTCGGGAGTCCTCCACTGCCTGAAGCGGCCCGGTTACACTGGGCCTGGAGAAGGGCCTGCACAGTGCAGAAGCTCACCTGGCAAGCCCCTGGCAAAGGCTGAGCCCACCCACAACCCCAAGGAGTGCTTTCTCGGGGTTCTGCCCAGCCCCAAAACTCAGGGTCACCTTCTTTGCACTGCTGATCTCCGACCTCAGTCGAACCACCTCCTCCAGGAGAAGCTGCATCTTTTGGGTTTGCTCTGCCAACAAAGCCTGCAAATCCCTGCAGGAAGAGGAAAGCCGTTCTTGTCAGAGAGCTGCCCATCCCCTCTGGGGAGCGTCTGAGCTCAGCAAGGAGCAAAGACACGTGTGCTTTCCCTGCTTTGCACCAGCTTCCTTTTCTCACCAGGTGGAGCAAAAGGCAAAGGCAGGAGGGAAGTACGGGAGCCCTGGCTGTCAGGAAAATGAGTGCAGGCAACACGAGGCCAGCCAGCGCTTTCTGCACAGACCCAGCTCCAGCTGAGGAAAGGTCTCTTACCTCTGGGTCTCCAGCTGCGCTGCACACACATTTGTCAGCTCCTGAAAGGGAAAAACACTCCATTAAAGTCTCCACTGCCAGAGCTGCCGGGGCTTCCCAGGAGAGACTTCCCTAGGAAGACACGGCAAAAGCTGCTGCTTCTTTGGGTCACCCTGCGTGGAAGCAGAAGGGCCCGTGACTTATCCAGCCACTGTCAGCAGTGCTCCCTTGCAGGAAGCACCCGTCCCACCAAAGTCACTGACCATCAGTCTGTTTGCCTGCATTGTCCACACTGGCCACAAGGTCCTGCAGTAACCAGCAGCTGCAATTCACACCACAAAGAGTTATTTGACCGGGGTTGCCAGCGATTCCTGCAGTCACCTTGTCTCCTCCCTGTTGCCTTGGGGGTGGGGCAGCAGGTTAGTGGAGGAGATGGAGAACATGGGGTGCAGAGAGAGGACATGCCTCTGACCAGGAGCCATCACCCCAGGCAGGCTTGAGGGGACTGCGCAGCCATCACCTTCAGGTGTGCTCAGTGCCCCAGAGCTGTTCCCCATTTCCCCTCACTGCTTCTGGGAGCACTGAGACCAGGCTGCACGGGCTAGCAGAGGGGCCTCTCCATCAGTAATCGCCCTGCATGGCCCCTCTGGGAAAGCCCAGTTCAGGCTTTGAAATACCTCAGCCCTTCTCTCGCAGACTTGCAGACCAGGCAAGCCGTTTGCTCCAGCGGCCAGAGCAGCAGCATGGCTGGGAAACTACCAGTCCTACTGGTAGTCCAAAAGCAAGTCCCAGTGAAGGACATACTCAGGAAGCACCTGGGCCATGGGAGTTTCCACACAGACTGTCCCAGAAGGAAAGCTGGCAGCCAGCATGTTTGCTCATGCAAACTCACCAAGAGCCACTGGGAGCAGCAAGAAGGCAGCTTGCAAGAACCTCTTCTTCTGCAGGGCCATCTTTTCCCTGAAAAAGAGGGAGTCCTGTGTCTGTCAGTGAGCCAAGTCTTGAGCAAATCTCTTCACAGGTGGATTTCCGTTTTCAGGCCAAAAAAACCACTGTTTTGGAAGCCTGCTGCTGACAGAGAGCTGACAGAGCAGCACCCAGGAGGAACACAATTTCGATCCACACTGTTCAACACTGCCAGCAGCTATTCCCCAAAGGGAGGGCTCCAGGAGCACCTTCCAAAAGGGAATGAAAATAATTTCAGGAAGTGAAGAGGTTGAGCAAATGAAGACCGCTTTTCAGCAGTCTTTCTGGGGTGGGCCTTGCTCTCTCTTTGGCTGAGCAAGCAGGCTGGTTCTCGCTTGCGATCACACAGCTCTCTCTGCACAGCTCTGAAGGGCAGGAGCCTTGTCCTGTCTGGCTGTCCTCCCAGAGCCCCCTTCCACACCTGCACAGGCTCTTGCCTGAGCTGAGGAAAATCCTTCCCCTGCGGAGACATGGCTCTGCATCCGAGCATCTGGCTATGCAGCGGTTTGTCCTACCACGGCCAAAGTTTGGCCTCTGGCAAATGCCCGGGAGTGAAGCTGCCGAGGGGCTTTGCTCTAGCTTTTCCCTGAGAATGGCCACAACATGAGCAGCTCCTGAGCTTCCATGCCCAAGTGGGAGTCCCGGGCTGCTGGCTGGGAAACACCCCCTGGTCTTCCTTTGGCTTGCACTGGCCCTCAGACATCCCCTTTCTCCCCATCCCCATCCATGGCAGAAACATGTAGTACGTACACGGCAAAGATGGATGTGCTCAGCAGGTATCTCCCCAGGGAGACAAGGGCACCTGCCAGATGGCAAGAAAGGCTAAAGACTGCACCTGGGCAACAAAACCAGAGAAAAGTTAGGCCTGTCTCCTGAGGTCTCTTCTTGAGGATCCCCATCCACGCATGTTTCGTCTCCTTGTGGGGAGGTGGGCATGGAATCCTATGCGCTCCCTCCCTAGGGCAAAGAGCAGGGCAGCCTCCACTTCTCCTGCCACTTGGCAGAACATTTGGCAAGAGCTCTGTCACAGCGCAGCTCTCTGGGTTCACCCCTCAGGACTTCCCAGCGAGCAGCAGTGCTGAACTTACTTGCAAGTGCTGTGGCCTTGTTGCGCTTTGCAGGCCCTGGAGTGACCGGGCTGGGAGTTGATGGTGATAACAGTATCTCCAGATCCACCTCCAGGCAGCGGTTCCTATGGGAGAAAAAAGAAAGAGAGATGTCGATTGCCAAGTGTCCCCATGTTGTGTGAGCCCAGGCCTCAGGAAGCCTCCCAGGGGCACCCCTGCTGCAGCAAGAGAGGGCAGCACAGCTGGGATGCTTCCAGGGGTCCCCCCTCTCCTTTCCCCATCCTTTGCTTTACAGGCCTGCAGTGGCAGAAGAGGAAGCAAGCTGGCAGCAGCAGCCCCCCGCTGCGGGAAGCCCACCAGCAGCAGAGCCCCATTCTCACCCTGGCCCTCCCTGATCCCTTGCCCCTGGCCCCAACCTGCTCCTCGGCAGGCACCTCTCCGTGGCCGTTCACAGAGGGGGCACAGGCTGCTGTTCCCTACTGTGACCCCCGCACCACTTCCCTGGGTGCTGGTGGTCTCCTGACTCCTCTCCACCCCACACAGCTGACCCCCTCAGCCAGGTGGGACCACACCTCAAGGCCCAGGCAGGGCCACTCTCAAGCCCCAGGGCCTTGGCCTCCCTGGGCAGGGCTGGGCTCCCACCCCTGCAGCACGGGGCTACCACCTCCCCAAAAGCTGCCCCTGCATGCCGGCTTTTGGCCGGGAAAGCCAGCCAGGCTTTCAGCCGAACCCTGCCCCCACAGAAGGGGGACTTCGCAAGCCACGGGGCTCTTCTTCAGAAGCCTCTGGCGGCCTCCCCACGCTGCTCTGTGCCCCACCGCCATGTTAGGCCATGTCCCTGCTACCAGCCCGACTTGACGCTCTGGGCAGCAGCAGCCCAGTTCTTACCCACTTCTCCGGTGGCATCTTGGCCCTGCCGAACAAGGGTTGCCCTTGTTCCCCACGGAGCCTTTGAAGGCCCTTTGGCCTCTTCTCTGGGCTGCCTTTCTCCTCCTTGCCATCTCTGGGCAAAGGCAGGCTCCCCACTCCGCTCTGCGCCCTCACCCCCAGCAGCGCAGCCTGCGCAGGACAACAGCCGCACAGCCGCTGCGTGGCCAGCTCTGACCTCACACTGGCAGCTCTGGCATCACAATGGGGCTCCCTAGTGCTGAGCTGGGTGGGGAGGCCCCAGGGGCTCCCCTGGGGCAACATGGCTGCTGCCTGCCCAGGCACAAACGGACCCCAACAGAGAGTAGCGAGATCTAGAACTCTAGAACGGGGAAATTCTTGTAAAGTTTTTCTTGCTACGTAGTTATGATATATGGGGAGACCAATTCTAAAAATCTCAAGCCACTTCATCCCACTCAGCTTTTGCCATCTGAGGAGTAACTTTTATGCTCTTTAAGGTTTATTGAATTAATAGAAAGAATTAGTAGTAGGTCTTGGTCTACCTGGCTGCTGTGCCCCAACACTCCTGCTGGGATATCCCATTGTGGAGCTTCTGAGTACAGAGAGATCTTCAATAAACACCATTCAAAGCAGAGGACAGAGAACTTGAGAACTAATTAGAAACTAATCTAATCCCTTGTTTTATCTATAGAGCCATTCATTTCTGAAGAAGTCCCTCTTGTTTGCTATGTGCGATTTTTAAAAAATTATTTACTTGCTTTCTGCAGACTGAGTCCGTGAGCATAGTAATTCACAGGAGTCTCCCTGCAGTCCTATGCCAGTGAAGGCTGGCTGTTTCATGGGTATAACAATAGCCCATAAAAGGACGACAGCTTCTGACAGAGGTGTTAGCAGCATCTAAACCATGGCAAGTCTGCCATGCCAAATGGATTGCTTTTTTGTCAACTGCATAACAGTTTTGTCAACTATACACCAGTTCATGGTGAATATGTGGTGTTGTATTCTCCCCTCAACTTCATGTGGTCGTGCAGTTCCACTCTGACTCTTCTATGCAGTACAGCCTCTTTTAAAACCCAGGCTGCATGCTAACTGATGAACCAAAACGTAGCTGAGCAACTGTAGAAATGCCACTGACTGTCTTGCATCTTCAAGGCAGATAGCTTCCTTAGGACAGGGATTATATGATTCCAGAATAATTCCAGGGAATCTGTTTTACTTGGTAGATGTTAATCCCATCTTGACTGTTGTTTACATATTACATTTCATTTTGGAAAATGTAATATAGAGTAAGATCTTCCTTTCTTTTTTAGATCAGGCCATATTGCTCCTTTATTTTTGGCATTCCAACAGTAACCACCCCACTTGTAAATTTCTCATGTTGACCTGTTGTTGTGTCAAGAACCTGAGGTGTGGCACCAGCATTGGGCTTCTGTACAGTTACATGGGGAAGAACGTCAAGGAGATAGGTGACGGAGGTCAGTACAGCTATTTCCCAGATTCTTTACGATAAATCCCTTTATGCTTTTTTAAGGCAGCAGAGATGTCTATTTCACATTGTAGCATATTGTTGCTTATGTTGTCCTTGGCTGGCTTTCCCCGTACTTGTCCACCTTCAAGGCTATCCACTAGCCATCGCGACACATAGATTTATTGCGCATGCACATTCTGACATAAAAGCTTCATAAGTTCATGCCCATTGTTCCTCACCATGGACCATCGCTCCGCATTGCCTTGGACTGCCCCGCTTGCTCTTTACCTCGCTCAGATAATTGTTGGGGAACCCCCACTGGGACGCCAAGGTAATAAAAGCCTTTTGATCATCTTTGTGTGCATCGTGTTTGTGTATCTGACCCTGCTTGGGTCAGACTGCAGAGGCCAGTCCGGTGTCTCTGTCTGGATCTGACACCATGTTCAAGTTTTAATGTGTTTCTATTTATCCTGCTTAAAACCAAACACCTCCAGACAGAAGAGACTGACAGGCACATGAAAGACCACTTTAATGTCCTTCCCCAATCAGTGCAGATATATGAAGTGTGGTGTAAACTTGAACATGCTTAACTCACATGGTGGAAAGCCTTGGAAAGGTGCTTTCCAAAATACTTCTGTCTATGAGAACATTCTTTATAAATGACTTGATAAGAGACGGATGATGAAAAATAGTATTAATCTCTGTAACTGGTATTGAGAGTAACTGATAGTTGAGCTCGGTGGAAGCTGGTTGCTGATGTGCCTACAAGCTGTGTTAGGTACAGCACTTATAAGGCAAAACCAAGCAAAACAGGCCTGCCTATTAAGGTGATATGAAATGCATATACTGTTGAACCTGTGAAGATATACATATCTGTCTTCTGTTTGGAAAGTGAGTCACTGATTAAAGACAGGGGACAGGATCTGCAGGGATGCAGATCCATGACTGGAGCAAGTGGAAACCACAAATATTTCAGAATTTTTAAGAGCATGTTATGACCATCACTATACACACCCACATATGCACACACCGACTTATACTAACTTTTTTTTTTTTTGGTAATTGGAAATCAAATAGAATCTTTTGAAAGAAAAAAAAATATCTCTTACTGAAAGCTGTTAACTGTTCCATCTTGAAAATATTCTCCTCTTTTTTTTCTTCTTGGTCATAATTTCTCCTTCCTCAGACTTGTCTTAGACTCTCCCTCCCGCTTTCTTTCTCTCTTGGTGACTAATGGGTTTCAGAAATTACCTTCAGAAGAGTCTGAAAGAAAAAAATCTCTTTCAGATTGGCTATTCTTCAATTAAGTCCTACAAATACATATTGCAGTCAGTTCAGAAGACTGGCCATAAAATACACACTCTCTCTTCTCCATGTTCCCCTTTCAGCTGCAGTTCCAGATAGTAATAATCAGAAGCTATCAGTGAACTTCAGTCAGCATCACTTTCCTGAGGATCCACACCCAGGACTGATTTTTGCAGCACAAGTTCACCCTTGCCAAGAGGAGATGTTCTTAACAAACACACCACTTTCTTCCATTCTGTCATCACTTGGTTTTGGGGGGTTTTTTTGTTTGTTGGGTTTTTTTTCCCCTTAAGAGCATATTAGTTTCCCTCTTGGTTCAAATCCTCTCTTAAACTGACCTGAGTCATCTACCCTCTGTTTTCAGTCAATGGTGGGATTCTAGCATCTTTTCGCTCTGCATCATCCACATAACAGTTCTTTTTGTCTCCCACAGAATGTTCCTTTTAAAGAGCGCAACTCAGTCTGCAGCAAGAGTTTACCTTAAAACTTCAGAAAGGTACAGCTGGATTAAGTTACTTAGCTAAGCAGAGCAAACTTTTGTTCCAGTGTGGATTTACCAGGTCAAGAAAAGCAGGGTCAGTGGAAAAATTCAATGGCCCCTCCAAAGGGAAGGTCCAGCTTCTTTTTTAGGGGATATATCAAGGTGCCCAGAGAGCTACAGTATTCCTCTTCACACTAAGTAAGGGTGGAAGAGAGAAGAGAGCTGGTTGATGAAGGAGTGATGTTGAAGCAGCTCATGCCACCAGCCTATCCAATAACTATTTGAAAACTGGAAGAGCTCCAGTGCCCAAGGCTTTGCAGGGACCTTGATATACCTTGAATCATGAAGCTGTCATGAGACACTGTAAACATTTCTAATATGACAGCTGGAAGGTACTACAAAGCCATGAAAAGGTTTATACTGTAAATCATACAGGCTGTAACCAAGAAAACAAAGGGAATATATGTGTTTTGAGAGAAGTTATGCTGTAGGCTTATGGTTGTGGTTCAGCTGACCTCTTCAGATGAGAAGAGAAGAAAGGGATTGATACACCAGCATGGCATCTCACTCAAAAAATTTTTTTGTTTTCTCAAATGAGCTGCAAAATACTAGTATTGCAGTCCCAAAGATGCTGAACAGCTAAAAGCAAAGTCACATCAAGAAATCCTCTAACTTAGGAAAGAAAGAAAGGAGTACTTAAGAGTGGCTTTGAAACACCAAGGGCAGCCATAAAAGTCCTCAAGGTTACCTTTTGATTTTCTATTTGCATTCCCTGTGTGTTTCTGTGAAATACAGAGCATGAATAGTGGGAGGAAACCAAAGGAAGATCAGATCTCAGTAGGGCAGCATCTTGTCAAGGGAGACCACATACCCTGTTTGCACACCACAGCATAGCCTGGAGGGGAGAACTCCTGAACTGATAGCTTGGCATAAAGTTAAGTTTTCAGGTAGTTGAAACAAGGCTGCTTTGGTTTTCTTTTATCCATGACCTCCTTAAGGAGTTCTCTGGGAGAGCACCAACCTCCTCACTTTAAAAGATAAAACATCCTTGCGTGAAGGCTTATTCTCCCAGATGTTACTTAACTTTATGGAATAAACTAGGTCTGTCACTTATCTTTTAACTATGTCTTGTAATAAGTGTGATCTCAATGTGAACCAGATACACATTACGGGCCTTAAATCCTTATTGGGATAAAATGAATGTATTCTCAGGGCAGAGAGGCATGCTTATGGAGCATCTGCTTCCCCAAAATGTGTGCTGAGAGCTTGGGAGTGAGAATCTCATCATCCCCGCAATGACTACTGTCAGATAGTGCTGGAACCAACATAAAGGAAGGGGAAGAAATATTGTCAGTGCCCGCTCAGCAAGCTGGAGAGAAGATGACTGGATATGGAGAATAGTCATGTTTGTCACATACAGCCAATAAAGAAAAATAACTTTAAATGCATTAGTCTACTGGGATCCAGGAGTAGAGAGCTGAGAGGAAGAGGCGTGCAGGAGAGGAAGAAGCAAGAAAAACATGAAGGTAGGACACAGTCAAGCACCTAGCAAGACGTTCTTGGCCAACTTGCAGGAAGAAAATGAAGGAAGTTGAAAAGCGTAGGACGATACAACGTGTTAAGGATTTACTAGTAAAGTCAGTAAACATATGGGTATGGGAAGAAAAACAACTGGCAGTGCTCCATGTGCTGGGACTCAGCCAAGTTATGCGAGTTCTGTCGCATAAAGCTTGTTCTCACAGCAGGCGGGAAGTGGGGTCTGTGTGCGTTCCCCAGATGTCACTTACAGCCTCCAGCTCCAGGCTTTGCCAACCAACAGTCCACAGTGTCAGTGTACGCTTGGGCGAGCACCGGGAGAAGCGGCATGTGTGCGTGTGGCAGGGCTACATCACGCCGCTGAGGGCAAATGGACACATCAGAACACCTGAGGACTCTCACCCCTCCAGCACCATGGGAGTGATGGGAGACATTAGGGCCAGTATTTGTCTCAAAGGTGGCACATCTTTATTTCCTCCAAGTATATTGCTCAGTACTGGTCATTATTCCAGGAGGAGACTCCAACTTCTTACACAAGCCACTGGGCTTGTAGAGCAGAGAGACTGACAAGCCCTAGGAAGATAGCCAGGCAGTAGGGGCTGGGTATGGCAGCCTGCAAGGACATGCGCACAGGTTCTCAGACATCATTTACCTTATAGTCTTACATCTTCATAGAAAAGCTTAGAGATAGCCAGCCCACATACCTACTCTGGAACATTTTCCTTGAAACATTCATTAGACAAAATGAAAGCCACTGCAGAAGTGTTCATTATAATATAAGGCTTTGTTGACATGGAAAAATTTGGCTGATACTGCTACACATCTAGAAATATGCCTGTATAAGACACAATGCAGATTTAAAAAAAAATATGAGTGGTTTAAATGTTACTGTTACTTTAGAAGTAGTCAGACATACAATGATCTTTTTTATGTTACACAGATGCCTCTGCTACTGATTCCATCAGTGGACCTACATCAAGCACTTCTGACAGTGCTTTTTCCTCAGGACAAAACCTGAGGCTCCTCTAGGTGAGCCCTAGTATGGAGCAGTGGTGATTTAGACATTGCTGCCCATTTCTGCCCTGTAGAGGAGAAAACACAGCAGTGGGCAAGACTGTCCTAAACCTTTATTAGCTCAGTTAATGTGTGCCATAGACCTCAGTCTCTGTATGTTAAGACTGTCCAGAAAAACCTCAAAAAATATGAACTGAATGTAGCAAAAACACAGATGAGTTTACAGAGAACCCGGAGGAATGGTGTTAACAATTATAGCTGAACTTCCCTATTTTTCTCAGTGAAGAGTTAACTTAGATGCTCAGAAATAATGTTTTTTAAATGTTCCAGTATCACTGGTTGGGAAAGGAGACACATCATCCAAGTTTGCTACATGTGAAGCATGCTTTGTTTTTTTCCAGCTACTGGGGAGGCAGGCAAGGGGGCCTACATCCCACACAAAATTTTGACAACTGTAGGGTTCCCTATGAGCTGTTTTTCAAACTCTGCTCCTGGACAGATGAGCTTACAGAGCCCAAAGGCACCCGCAGAGCCACGATCTTGGTCTGGCCAGTCACCCAGTCTGGTACGAGCGACATCTTATTCCCACGACTCACATATAGGCCATACTGGAAGGGATGTTACCACCTTTTGCCTCCTGGACCAACCTATTTCTTAATAATCTGGTACATGATGAAGAAAGGACTTAACTCTAAATTCACTAAAACATACAAGACAGAAAACATTGTAAATTAATCTAAAAATTTTAAAATGTAAAAAAAGTGTTAAAAATATTTTTCAAAGCCTGATTTTTACACTCATGCCAAAGTTAATCAGTTCCCTCTATTTACTTCTGACTTTTCTTTGAGATACCCATTTGCAACTTATTTGTATGCACTTGCAGCAACGTTGTGTAATGAAGCAATGTTGTGTACTGCAGCAATGCTGTGTAATTCCAGCCTTTTGGATCTTCATGCATCCAAACTGTTTGCAGATGCTTAATTTTAAGCATCACAGAGCTCCATTCCCAGATCTTACATGCCCATTTTTTGCCAGATCAAGGCTCAGAGAAAAATTTTTGGGAACAGAGTCGCTTCTTCAGATGCGCAGCAACCATACTGACAGCAGTGTACAGGGGAAAACAGCACCAGGACTTCCAGATGTAAAATCCCAAATGTGTGTGGTTTCTGGAAGATGGTTCTTGGGAAAAGCCCAGTCCTGCTGCTGTCTGAAGTACATTAAGAAACACCTGAAGAGGAGAAGAAACAACAAAAACACTCACAGCAGCCATTTCCTAGGCTAGAAAACAATGGAATTTTTATTGAACAGAGATGGCTCATAAACACACCCAAAGGAGTTCCACCTGCTGTTCAGCAATATTCATTGCCATCTGATAATAACCTATGGGGGCAGCTGTATAAAATAGGAATAAAATACCAAATTGCTATATTCATTAATAACTTTGCCTTCCAAATACAGAACCGTATGTTATTTAAAGTCTGAAAATAGACCACAGTTGTTAGCATTTAAACCAAACCTTTATGATAACAAATATACAAAAAAGGCAGTCAATATATTAAACATTTAAATCAATAGCATACATTTCTCAGAGGTAAACATTGAGCAAACAAAGCCACCAATGATGTTCAGAAATCTGGTAAAAGTTTCAAGGTCAAGCTCCAAACACTGTAGCTCTCCTAAAGCCATAGTGGTATTACACTTTTATCTAGCTCCTAAATTGAAAACTATGTAGCATGAACAGTTGAAAATATAACATTGGCTATCCGGCAGGAAATCAGAAGTTTCTTAAGTCCTCACTGTATTTATATTGAAGCACCTGTGGAGACAGAGGGCAGTAGGAGTTAAGCACTTTGTTTTGCAAGGTTGGGGTTTTAGTTCTGTTATAGATGAGGGCAACAGCATCCTCCTACCAAACACGAATTCCAGCACTGACGGAAGAGAAGTATTGGCCTGATAAACTGCATGAAAAATCAGCCTTGCAACTTGTGTTAAACAGAATGGGACTTGCATACCTGCCTATTTACTGAAAGCCTGTGCTATTTCTACTGCACAGAAAAAGTCTCCTTCAGTAGTTGATCTAGTGCCTGAGTTTGAAAGCTTGGGATACATACATACGCTCAAAAATAATGTGACAAATTTACTATCAATAAAAACATGTTTTAATGCCAACAACTAATAAAAGTTCATATTGCAATATTGCTCACAACATAAATGTACAATTTGCACAAAACATGGCTCTTCAACATGAATATTTTGCAAGCTACAATATATATATATAATATGTATAATTTCTTTTCTTAAAGAATTATATGCCAGAGTGCATGCAAAGAATTTCAAAGCAGTAACACAACAGGAGCAATCACTTGTTTACAGGTTACTGAAACCATTCAATACAGAAACACTGGGATATTAGATAACAGACAGACAGATAGGTAGATGTATATACACACTGCTTTTTTGTGGACCTTCCCATGTTACACCAGAAGTGTGGGTTCCTTGTAAGCTCAGACCCCTATGAAAGACTGATCCAAATAGGGCTCTGAATGTTCTCCACACTCTTTGTCCATATATCACTTCTGTTGGAGATGACAGCGAAGGAGGCACTTGTCCTTTAGCCAGGAGTGGAGGCAAGCAATCTTCTCCATAGCCAACATCTGTTCCAATTCCTGCTCCTTCATTTCTAAGCAGTGGGTGGTGAGCATCTATCCATCCTGTGTTTTGGCTGGTCCCAAGCAGTCTCCTGCAGCCTTTACAGTTGGAAACCCAAGACTGGAGAACCTGGATCTCCTAAACGGCAGTGCACAGCACTGCTACTGTTCTAGTCAGATATGTACAAGGAATGACACGTTATCCTCTGGTTTAAAATTTACATAGAGTATATACAAATAAAGCTATTCTATCAAGGTGCAAGTTTATTATTCTCTGGTGTGTTCCAATGAAGATTTCTCAAAAACCTTTATACAGACCCACCAGGAGAGTTTACACAAAGTTGACATTTTGTCATAGTTCATTATGTAGGCTTCATTCTGCAAACTCCGTAACGGAAACTCCCGTTACCTTCCCTTGGAGTTCTGCCTATGCACAGGACTGGATTTGGTAGACTACAGTCATGTCTAATACAATTTCCTTAACTTCAGTACATTTTTAACTAGGGTGAATTGGCACCATGTGGGTTTTTTTTCCAGGAAGTCATCAATCTCTGTGAAACGAGGCAGGACATGTAACTGGACATCAGGGGGTTTGCAGTTCATGTGCCCAGTCCAGCCTTCCTTGCTGTTGATGGGACTGTGGTATGTGAAGCTAGCACAATTTGGCCCTAAGGGTATGTCTGGAAGTCCTTGGCACTATTTTACACTAGCTAACATCAGGCAATGCCCTCAAAGAAACTTAAAAATAAAAGACCAAACGTAATTTACTAAACAGTAAACATCAGACTGATCCACTAAACAGATGGATATGGAATGCAACTTGTCTAAAATTAGAATGGTTGATGTTTTCTTAGGCATGTCTAAATTCATAGAAATCTTTCCCACCCCATGCAGGCCTCATTCTGCAGCATGTAAATATATGATGCTTCTAATAAAGTCATTGGAAACACAAAGGCTGTGATCAACAAGCAGAAGGAAAGCCTACCTTCTCCCATTTCTCTTGAGCAAAAACCTCAAAACTGTGCAACTAACTCATGTAACATAAGTACATGTTTATGATCCCTGCTGAAGTAGGGCTGCTATGTGCAATGACAGCAGGATTTGGCCTTCAGCCTTTATGGTGTACCAACCACAACTGTGCAGATGACTGGATGGGAAATTATATCTGCTAGTGCATTAAAAAACGATACAGCCTTGCAGTAACTCCCATTAAAGATTCCCACTGACTTCATGAGACAGAGAGAGTGGAGACTTTAACAAGTCTATGTTCTGCACCGCTGGAGTTAGGTTGCTCAAAAATCTTTCTCTAATACCATTTTCCTCCATTTTGTAACTTGATTATAACGAGGCATTCAGAGCAGAGGCTTTGCACATGTCCTCTCAAGCTAAGAGTAGTATTCCACACTAGAAACAAAGATCTGGTTAGTTTTTCTCTTTTTCAGAGTAATACAATAATAAAAAAACCAACTTGCTGGTTTCACATGCTGCCCTGCCTTTGTATAGTGTTAACAAAATGACATCTAGCAATGACAAATGAATCATAATCTCATTGGAGATTTTAAAAAGATCAGCATCAGAGAGAATGTGGTTTAAGATAACCTAAGGTGCACTTGGAGAAAACGCTTTCAGAGTTTTCCCAACTCTGCTAAAGACCTGATTATGTGATAGAACACATAAAGGTTTCTGATCTTGCTGACTGAATACATTATACTCAAGGGAAAATTATGTTCATCTTAAAAACAGTAATTAAAAAAATATCAAAAGAAATTAAATACAAACACACATTTAAAAATAATATTCAATTGTGAACACAGTGGACAAAAGCTGCTGCTTCAAATTATGGCTGAGTTCCAGTATTTTTAATACATTCCCTTCTGCCTCATTTCAGAGTGCCCTCAGTTAGTGTCTTCAGTGGAACAGTTTGCTCTGGAACATTAACAGCATGAAACGGGCAATTTTCAAAAGCATGTAACAGACTTGAGAGACTGACATCTTCCAACGAGCTACAGATGTCTATCTGTCTTTTTGAGGAAAAATATTTGGTCCCAGAAACATTCATATTCCTCAGCTATACTCTTTCCCTATTGAAAAACATCTGCCATCCTAGTGTCTATACTCTGATTCACTGCTATTTTATTTTTACCCATCATAAATGGATAAGCAAAGGGGAAGAAAGTTTCACCTGTGTTGTTAGTTTGTAGGCAACCTCAAACATGCCTGTGAAGCCACAAACCAGTATTTAAGATACATCTCTGGGATGAAGGGCAGTATCTCTGTGTTTGTTGATGATTACTGTTGGGTTGTGTGATCTTTTATTTGCATCTCAATAAAAAGTGAAGTGAAACCTTCCCACAAAACCTCAACAGTGGATGGCAGCAAACAAAACTACTCTGCTAGAAAAAAAAAACCTAACCCAAATTCATAATAATCATAATAAATGCAAAACAATCATAACGAGTCCTGGGTTTATATTACACAAATTAGGAGTCTGCTTAAAAACTGAAAAAAATCGAGATTAACTTGATGGTTCTGCACTGTCTAGAAACAATCTTATTTCTAGCACATCCTTTCCTCTTGTTCTCATTTTTCTTTTCTAGCTTTAAGGTCAAAGACATCTCAAGGACAAGTGGGAACGGATATGAAGAGGGAGGAAGGAAGCGAAGAGTTGTCCCACAGACAGTGCTAGCTCTTCTGTCTTTTCAGGATACTCACACTGGGATTTCCCCATTCAGCTGTTGCTTTGACTGGTAAACATAAAGATACAAACCCAGTCTTCAGAAGCGGATGACAGAGGAAGGATCGCTTCCCCATTTAAAGATCAAGATTGGGCTTCCTAATTACAGATATGCATTTGGCTTGGAAAGTGCAAGATGTGCAAAGACTTCAAAGGTGACATAGTATGAAAGAGAGATGGAAAACAGACCTAATCCACAGACTAGAAAAATCAATGAAAAGGCTTCCAGAGATTTTAATGGAGCAAATTTTCATCATGCTTTCATGTTTGGTTTGTGAATGATGTTATAGTAGAATCTTGACTTGCATTTTTCCTAGAACATTCATATATCCTTCGTTTAACATGTAAATTACTTCTTGAACCTTATATCAAATATTTACAAATGCTAAACTAGGTACAAAGTGAAACCCATTTGGGAAAATGGAGCAGAGGGAGGTTTAGCTGCACTAATGGATATTGCATTAATGCTTAGCATCAAGGAAGGCTGACTGCCATTAACAAGAAATCTCATTACAAACATGATTTCACGCCTCATAACATATCCTGTAGATCTATTTACTGTCCATCTCTCGCTTGATCATACAAACACACAAAGATAACTATGGACAGAAAATCCAAAACATTGCATATGCTTAACCTTTTCTTCCCAATAAAAAAAAAAAAAAACCAACGAACACAACACCAGAAACCACAAAGAAGTAGAAAATGCACAAATTATTTTACGATGCCACTTCTGCCCTGAATGACTTAAGATGCTTTCCAGACTTCAACTTAATCAAAAGCCTGCTCTGAGGATAACTAATGCACAAACAGCGCACAAACAGCATTACAACAAGCTTTCAGATGAGCAGGACTGAAGGACACTCTAGTAGCCCACCTGTTACCAGGGGGTGGGTGTGTGTGAGAGAGACAACGTTGTATTTCCTCTGGGTTTTTTTCTGCTGCTCTTCATTATACTATGAATCAAAAATTGCAGGATCCAGATCCCTCTGCTGTGTGGTAGTTGGCAGAGTGAAGAGAGAGTGGGGAAAAAGAGCATTGACCTTATCTTGAGGCTGTAAACAGCAGAGATGCATTATTCAACCTTCCACATAATGGTGAAGACATCAGTAGAAGGAATGTCCTGCATTGTAGAGAGTGGGATTTACGTAGTTATTGTATGCATAGTGCTCAGGCACATCTATTCCCCACTGGTGCAGCACATACAGCACAACACTCAGAGAAATATGGACAGGAAGCAACATACTGATCAAAATGTACTGATGGGACTTAAACAGGTCAAGTTTTTCTAGTATTAATTGGAATTTAGCCAGGAACATGGGTCAAAAAGCTCTCAGATACTTTCCTTTAGTCCTTGTATTCTTCAAAGGATAAACATAAACTCATAACTCAAGGAAGACTGCACATTTTACCATGTTCCCAAATGGCACAATTAAGTCACTGGGTCAATAATTGCAAGGCAAAAATCAGTTCCCAAGGTATTGAACCTACTGTCCCAAATTTGTCTATCAGTGGTCTACCTAGGCTTGAGCAGGTTAAGCAGGGTATTTGATCCCCCCAGATTGGATGCTGGGGAAGCAGCTTCCACTCTGAAGAGGCTCCAGGGGCTTCCTGTGCTCGTTCCTACCTCTGCACCGGTGAGGCACAGCCAGCGCTGAGGCGCAGGAGGCTTTCGACCATGCTCAGGAGCAAATCTCAGCCTGCAGATGTGCTGTGAGCTCTTTAAAAGCTACACAGAACAGAGAGAACCAGACTTTGGAAAGACTCGTTTGAAAGCCTCTCACACAGTAAGCTATAGGATAGTCAATTTATCCACTGCTGGGAAGGGGAAAGGGTAAGGCTGGACTCTCTCAAACCTGTGGCTTGAGTAAGTCCAGATGTTTTGAACCACGTTAATCCGTCCCTGCCAGAACATGAGGTGTTAAGGTTTTGACCTTAATTAATTAAAATGACCTCCTAACGCACTGGCTTTTTCTGAAGTGGCTGTCTTTTTTTGTGTGTGTGTCTGAGCATCTCCATTTCCTAATGTGGCTTATTTTAAACCATGAATGATTTCTGATTGGGTATTTCAGAGAGTTTTTTTTCCCTGTCTTTGTTTGCTTTAGAAAGGCAATAAGAAACAAGATTGCCTCTCACTGCGCTGGGCAAAGCCAAGTAATGGAAGTTTTAATGAAAACACAGCAGCAGAGATGATGGGAAGTGGAAAGACCAAAGTTAACCACACACAAAGGGGTTCAGGCAAATTCGCTCTTGCAGCTGCAGCAGTGCAGATATTTATAAGGACAAAGAAAAGCTACCACTTGCTAGAGCTCCACAGCCATATCTGAGCAGTGGGATGGAGCAAACCCTCTGTGTGAGCACTGAAGAGACCAGAGCCAAATGGGCTGGTTGGGGATGGCGAGCAAGGGGCTGGGAGATGGGGCTGCTTCCTCCTCTCTGCCTGCCCTGTCTTCTGCCCTCCCCTCCCCTTTGGTTTCATGGAAATGCTGAGTTGGAAAACAAATGAAGCAGGAAATAGGAATACTCTATCTCTGGAATCTAAGGCAAAGATCTGGGGTCAGACATTCAAATTCTACATAATCCTCTTCCCTTACTGAGAGCTCTTCACTAGCGTGTCATCCAACACAGACAAACCTGTGCCTAAACTAAGCATGCCTGTTCACACAGCGTCATCACCTCAGCAGGATGAACAAACAAAACTATAAGCCCAAAGAAGGATGAAAAATGTCTCTACAAAGGAAAACAAACACCAGAATTGCTGTTCTGATACATCACCTACAATCAAGCTTGCAAGCCACAAGATGTTTGTAGAATTTAACCTATCTAGCCAATGCAACCTCTCTTGTGAGGTGCTCGCATGTCTCCTGGGTGTTTTAGTGACAAAGCACAAAAAGCATCATCTATGAAGACAACTGACTACAAGTACCACATTTTGAGCCCTCTGCATGTGCCTAAGATAAATACACACTAGGGCATCCATGGCTGTTCCATGCAAGAAGCCTTGAACCAAGCTGAAAGAATGACATAGTTTAGTGGCAACAAAAAGATATTTAATAACCCACTCCTATCCACACTGAGCTTGCTTCCCCAGTTCGTAGGCTCACTGAAGGCAGTGGACTAATGCCCATCAGCTTCTGCAGGTCTCCAGATTTTCCTCTGCTTTGGGCACCACATTCATAATGTTTTCAGCAGCAGTCTCATTGAACTCATGGATCATTGACTCACAGCTGAAGACTTGGCTTTGCTATTTTTTACCCCTGGAGGTCAGTTATAAATAGTAGGTCAGGTGCAATTCCACTGAAATGTCATAATCTGGTCAGAGTGGGCAGCCTCTGTTTTCAGGCACTGAAGATAACAGGCCTTACCTCAAAATAAATAAGAAGTTAAAAAATAACAAAACATTAGTTTTGTTATAAATGTATGGAAGATGCGATTGAAAGTGCTGTGAGTTAGAGATATAAATGTTGTGCTTATAGGCAGACATCTAAAATTAGTGATGTTCTCATCTGTGGGGTTTCAGGTATTATTTGAGTGCTATTTCAAAGCTAAATTTCTGCAAGCTAGTTTATTAAATATTAGGACAAATCCTAAGCAGCTTTTTTAATGCTTATGTATTTCAAAATCTCCAGGCCACAGGATGAAAGCAACATCACCCCCTTCATTTCTGTAAAGCACTTGCAGAGCCTCACATGAAAGACACTTTGTCAAACAAACTAACTTCAAGTCTTTGACTTTAGGTAACTCTCGTTCATCCAAAAAAAAAAAAAAAAATTAAAATCATCCACTGACTTCAGAGGCAGCTTTAGTGAATGCAGGCTTCAGGATGTCATCTTTCAGCAATATTTTTAAGACAGAGCCAGCTCCTGAGGGACACTGAATACCTGCAACCGACTTCGACAAGTCCTGTAGGTTCTCAGCTTCTCCTAGGATTTAACCCATAGAAAAGAGTAAGGGGAACGGCTTTTTCTCTAGGATGGACTGAGCATTGCCTTGAATATGTGGATGTGCAAACATTAACACCTGTATTTTTCTACAACATAAAAAACCCACTTAAACAGGGTCCTTCATGCCCGAGTCCCCACAGGCCTAGTTGCATTGCATGCCGTAAAGAACTGTCCTCTGATTTTAGATAGGAATGGGAGGGAAAAAGATATGCCCCCTTTTTTTTTTTTTCTCACTGCACCACCTCAGAGCAGTTTATTTCAGTACAAACTGAGGATTTCCCCTTTTCTTTGAATCTTCAAAGAGCAGCATATCGTGCTATGCTCTGAAACAAAACTAGAATTTCCGAAAGCCCTCAGCACACCACACACTGGAGCCCATCCACAACTTGTGCAACGTTTGGTCGGAAGCCAGTGGATATTCAATACAAAAAGGCTCAGTGTCAAAAGCAGCATGTGGAAGATTCAGCAAGCAGCTCTCATTAGTGCAATAGGAGCCTGGCTACTAAGCCTTCACACCTCTTTAAAGATGTTTCCTCTGTCTTTAATAGACATTTGCACAAATCTACTCCAAAGCTGAGACCAAGCAGGCAAAAGTTTTAGCTGGGGAAAAAAAAGTCTTAGCCATTAGAAAGCTGGCCCTTTTCCAGAATGGAGAGCATCTGGCCACCAGCTGTATTTAGAGGACAGCAGGCATAAGGAACAGATCAGGGGAAAATCTGAGAAACAAGTAGACAGTGCTGAAATTTGTTGTGAAAAGAATACCAGCCTTCCTTTGTGATGTCCAAAACCTTTGCCCTCCTACATTCCCCATCCTTTTCTCTTCCCAGCTCTCAAGCCAATTATTGGAAAATCACCCATTCAGGAGAACACAGATACCCTTTTCTGGTCTTGGGAAGGGATCCAGCAGGGCTCTAGAGTGAAAAAACTGGAAAATGTGGAAACTGGCAGCACATGAGGCAAAGTGGAAATGTGAGGAAATTCTGGAAACTAAGGCAGGACCTTGTAGAGCAGCAGAAGGAAAGATCTGCCATGAGGCAGGGACAGGATGCCTATAAGTCTTCAAATATTACAGCAGTGAATTACTGTAAAAAAAGACAGATGGAAAGGAACTGAAACAGCCCATCCCTCATTACAGGCTGGAAAGTTATGATTTAAAAAAAAAAAAAAAACAAAACCCAAAACCCAAAAAAAATAAAATCACAAGATTTTCAAAGGATATTCTATTTTTTCCATTTCACCTAGATTGAAGGCAATATTTTCCCTCAAAATTTGTAAATTATTGAAACTCATACAAAGCCTAAAGAAGCAGAAGGCTTTTTATTTTCTAAGATGATAACACCATCTCTCTAAAAAATGCTAATAAAATGCTCTGCTGGAAAGAGCCTTATCTGATAGGGATGGTATTCATGGGCACCCCCTGAAACTCACACTGCTTTTTAGATTAAATTGACAACACACCCTTCTCCCCCAGCCCCAGATTAATGGAATGAAGAATCCATGCATGCAGCCAAGTATAATAAAGCTTGGAGATTATGAAACAGGCTAGAAGACAGGATCAGAATTGCAATTGACCCTGATGAAGTGGGGAAATTGCCCCAATTAAAGCAGAACAAACTTAATAAAGACAAGTTGGAAGTGTTATACTTTGGAAGGTGTAGTAAACAAATGCACAAATAAAAATGTGAACTCCTGGGAAAGCAGCAGTGAATCATGCAGGAATTACAACAGAAGACAGACTAGAACAAATTCAACCATGGGATGTTCTTGTAGAAAATATGCAAGGATATATTTTCTGATATGCTTTACATAAACCACAGGAGACAGTTACTCTACTTTGCTTGTTACTGTATAAAATCCCTGCTGGAGTACTGCATTTTGGGGAAACTGGGGAGTCATGAGGGGAATGACAGCAAAAATCAGAGACTTAGAAAATACTAGCAAAGGAACTAGAAAAGACTATACTAGTGAGGAAAGTAGGATAATTCCTCTCATACATGGAAAATCTTGTAAGAAGATCTTGTAAGATCATCTGTTCTTCCTGTCAATCTGGGCTTGAAAAAAAAAGCAGCTCGATTTGCAGTAAAATTCCAAATAGTCTCTTAGGAAAACCCTCTGATTATGAGGGTGGTGAAGGTCATGGATCCCCATCACTAGACATTTCAAGAGCCTGCAAGCTGCACATTGTCTGGCATGGTTCAGCTAGACTTCACCCAGCCTCACAGCAGGGGAGGTGAACTAAAATCACAGTTTTCAAACTCTGCTCCATGGATCCACAGAAGTATGCTGACTACTTCCAGGAGAAATGAATGCCAGGGTTACAGAGGGGCTGGCTCTTCTGCTGACAGAAGTGATGGGGGTCACAGGTCAAAAAAGAATTGAAACTCATGATTATTTTTTATTAAGGTACCTTTCAGCTATATATCTATGACTTTGGGATTACCAGCGTTTTGAAGGGCAAAAGTTACTCCCTTATAAACCAATAGCTGCAATCCCTTCCTTTAACAGCTTTGAACGATAGCTTCTTGGGGCTTGTTCTCTCCTACCATTTGCTGGACACCAGCAAAGCAGATCTCGCAGCAGCAGTGGGTGCCACACTTTCTGTTGTGCTCGGCCATCCTGATTCACAAGCCCCTGACAGAGCGAGGAGACACACGAACGCGTGGGCCGACACCGCTCTGCTGGCAGACTTGAGCAGTGTGTGTTTGGAGGCAGCTGCACTCTGTTGCTAGAGTCTTTGGCTCACGTTTGCCTTTGACTGCCCAAACACAGTGACCACTCAGTTTATGTAGAGCCACCAAAGGACATATTAAGCCCTTTATCTCTGAAAGAAAACCAGTTACCACAGGTACTCTCAACTCATCAGAAGAACGACTAGCAGAGAGTTATCAGTGTCTCCTTCCTAATGAGTCCCAGGCAGGTACCTACAAATGCTCAAAAGACATCACCTTCCAGGGGCAGCTGGTATACACAGGACTCTAGATCCCCTTACCAAAGCACACTTAGTATTTGAGCTAGAAACAGGGACACAACACCTGTGGCTATCATTATAGCATTAGATGCCAGACTGCCTATCCACAGGTATATCCGTGGGCTTGTTTCCCAGAAAAAAGCTATTTTGCCTATGGATATATGCATATGCAACTCCTGATGACTTTGCTGGGCACTACACATGTACCCAAGGGAAAAATTTAAGTATCATGATTATTGTTTGAAAAGCTTTGCTATTTTAAACCATGAAGCTGTGGGGTGAAATCTGCTCCTATCTAGTTATTGTTGGCATGGAAGGATGGGTTTCCATAGATGAGGAGGCACACCAAATGACAACAAGCACCCCTGTGTTTTGCTGCTGCATCAACCATGGTGTCAATTCTCTAAGATCGCAACATTCACACAGAACTTGCCATCACCTAAATGTTCCAGACAACATCTTGTGTGAACATCTACTATGCAGAAAAAAAAAGGTCTAACTGACTGACATGCTGTGTCTCTGTGACATTACTGGCAGTTTAGACATTTTTGTAATTTGTTGCAGAAACTGTAGAGGCTTTAAAAGAACAAGCACACAGGAGGATTTACACCTCAGAGTCATAAAACAGCTTCCTACCGTGTTGATAACTAAAGCCAAAACTGTGTTCTCTGAGCATGCCAAAAGCTATCAACATGGAAGAGCACCCAACGTAGATACTTAAACAAAAGAACAAGAGGTTAACATGCACTGTCAAAATAAAACTTCTAAAGTCTATGAACTGGGCACAGTTTCTGAACAGCATGCTAGAAAATAAATATATTAATGTCACTTTGCCATCGAGAAGGCAACATCTTTGCCTATTACTTGCTGTCGTTTTCAGGGACAGTGCATCAGGAATGTTGTGGCACATAGCAAATTTGTCTTGCTAACAATATGCTGCAAAATAAACGAAGCTTTGACATTAAACCACACTCCTCATCCCACCCCACCCAAACCCTGCATTGTAGATAACCTATACATTCTCAGGATACAGTGAGAAATCATTCTATAGTACATATTTAATTATAATTTAAAAAAGTCTAACTCAGACACAATCTCTGGCCAGTAGCAAAGTGTTGACACATTATTGAAGATCTGTTATTATCCCTTCACTGTAACAAACAGAAATCAGCATCTTGAGAAGGGTCGCCAGGGGTATCATATCACAACCAATCGCACCAAATAAAAAAATATGCTAATTTCACAAATGAAGTTTGACAAGAAGTAACATTGCATTTGTCTTGGCAAAACGAAGCACGAACGTAACATCTCACAGGTACAGTTACCATGCAAATGCATGTTGAGTTTGTCATTGTTTTTAACCCCAAATCACAAGTAGCATGCAGTTCTCCTGCCCCCCCAACTACTGTATTAGAGATAGTCTGGGTAATGTACCTCTTTGGTGTAACCATAGCCTGTTAGGCAAGATTATACCACCCTAGGAAAGAATACAAGCAAAACTTGGTCATATGTATGTTTACACAATGTACATTTTACCATTTAAAAAAAAAAAACAAAACAAACCCAAAACATGTTACATAGATTCTCAAACACAGATCTGTCGAAAATGAAATTTTAAGCTTAAGAAATAGTTTTTAAACTACAAGGCCACCCCATTGTTTTTTATGAACAATTTAAAAAGTTCCCACCCCTAAAAATCTGCCAGTATATTTCCTCAGCTGTAACAGTCTTACCCACTCTCTAATACAGTTGATCTTTGCTTGACAGCAATAACAGTTCTTACATTTCTTAAATGCACGAGATAATGGACTCCAGGATAGATATAGTTCTTAAACGTGTAACACTGGAACAAATCCGCCTTAAATGATTAATCGGTCATTTTGGGTGTTCCCCAGCACCACCACTCTGGCAAGGGCTTCTGCTGTTCACTGATGTGAGTTCTGGCTTTTGTTGGCATCAAGCTCCACGACTGCACATGTGTGTTCAGAATTTGAGTACAACAGCGATTCACCGGATACTCTTGTACCCCATTTGCTCAAAAACACGGAGGAGCTTTGCTTTTTCTGTATTCTCTCATCCAAATGCAGGCCCAGCACAGCACCTTTGGCCAACACAGAACTATCTGGATGCGGAGTAGAATTTTTGATTATTTTTTTTTGTAGTCATTTAAGCAACTGCAATGGGTTTAAGCAACTGCAACAGCAGACTTAACTTGCAGGGTCTTTATTAGAGGGTTACGTCTTCCTCAGCTTTACACAATGGAGCCCTTTGAAGAAGACAAATGAATTGACTGAATCCTTGTGGCCAACGTCCTCTGTAAGTCCTGTAGTACATTTTGACCAGATGTTTCTCCATTCTTGTCATACAACAGCTGTTTGAAAGCTTCATTTTCAATGAGGACCATCATATTTTTTAGAAAGTAGCCTTCACAATAGGAGGATAGTTCTGTGACTCCGAGAAACTACAAGTGAAATTAGAGAAAGATAACCATTCTGCTAAAATCCACTCAGCAAATACAGTGCATAAGAGCTGCACACAAACAAATACACAAGCTAAGCCTTTCAGACGGGCACAGTAATGCTTACAGACATATATGCATGGAGGGAAAGGAGTTAATCAACAGTATTTTATGCTGATGATTCTGGTAACAATTCCATATTATAAGGCCCTGGTTGTTAAGGGGACAAGCTTCCAGGGGCTGAAGCTTTGCTCTCTTGGAAACTGGTAGGAGTTTTGCCACAGAGTTCACCAGACCCATGATTTCATGTTAGAAGTTATACCCTAAAACTACAGGTTTGGGAAAACATACTACAGACCAAGGATAGGGGAAGACCAGGATAGGCTGGAAGAGTGGACTAACATGAACCTTATTAAGTTAACGAGGACAAGTGTAAGGTCTGTACCTGGGAAAACATACTCCAGGAGTGCAGCACAGGCTGGGATCTACCTGGCTGGGGAGCAGCTCTATGGGAAGGGACCTGGGGGTCCTGGTGGACACAAACTCAATATGAGTGAACACTGTGCTGCTCCTGCGGCAAAGAAAGCCAATGGGATGCTGGGTTGCATCAACAAGTGCATCACCAGCAGAGATGAAGAGTCCTCACCACACTCTACCCAGTGCTTGTCAGGCCACGCCTTGAGTATCTTGTTCAGTTTTGGACTCTGCTATGCAAAAAAGATGTGGACAGGCTGAGAGAACTGGATTTGTTCAGTCTTGAGAAGAGAAGGCTTAGGGGAGACCTTATCACTATGTTCCAGTATTTAAAGGATGGTTACAAAAAAGATGGAGACTTACAAGGCGTCACATGGAAAATACAAGGGGTAATGGGTACAAGTTACTCCTGGGGAGATTCTGAGTGGACACAAGAGGAAAATTTCACAATGAGAACAATCAGCCACTGGAATAATCTCCCCAGGGAAGTGGTGGATTCCCCAACACTGGACACTTATGACTCAGCTGGACAGGGTGCTGGGCCATCTTGTCTAGACCATCTTGTCTAGACCAGGCTTTTGCCAAGAAAGGTTGGACCAAATGATCCTTGAGGTCCCTTCCAAGCTGGTATTCTATGATTCTGTTGCAATTTTGAGACTGGGAAGCCCCTGGGGACATCGCAGATGATTTTAATACTCTCAATTCAGCTTTTAAATTCTAAATGTGACCAAATATACATTGTCTCACCTTCCTACCAGTACTTCAGTTCTTTAACCCAGGGTCTCAATCTCTTGTTCTACAGCTCCTTTTACAGAGCTCTCCACCCTGCTAAACACTGTTCTACAACCTGGGCCCCCACCACAGACAGCTTTCCAAATCTGTGCTCACTTCATGCTTTGTGTCCACCAAATCGTATCTTTCTCTCAATCATGATGACTGACTGTGCTCCACGTGTCTCTGGGTCAACCTCCTCACACATCCCTATCTGGAAAGGCAGGTCTCAGCTTTGCCTGAGTTCCAGCAGGTGCAGCTGAGCTTGCAAAGTAGCAAGGACTAGAAATGGTACCTACGACAGGAGCAAGTTACTCAAAACCTGCTCCTGGCTGATGCGGTGGTTTCTGGCTTCACTGCCTGCTCACCTTATTCCCATCTTCACTGAGGTCTAACACGAGCTTCTTCCACACTTCAGAGAGCAACATGGAAAGGCAGGCAGTTGGCTGGCAAGCTGCACTTAAACTGCTTCTGAGCTCCCCTGGCTCATCAGGACCATCTGGCCTCTTCCACCACATACCATTATCTCATATTCACATAACAAACAAATGAAGCTACTGTGTGAGAGGAGCACTCTGGGCAGAATGATCTGTGCTCAGATTAATCGCCTGCACATCACAGAGACAGGGAGCAAAAAGATGGAGCATCTTCTCTGCTTTGTAGACAGCATAATAGAGAGGGATCTGAACTAGCTTTAAATGTGCGAGTTCAGGTCCTGCAAACCTTCTAGCTATAGCAGTATGAAGCTTAGCCCTGATAATTTACTGGAAGCAGAGTAAATTAGCCCATGCAGAGCTCTAGGGTGATGTGGCTTAACTAATTCCAGAAGTCAAGATTTCATTCACAGCTACCTTGGCTATCTGCAACTCACTACCCACATCAGTGCAAACATGACCCTGGCTGTAAGAGCCTCTCAAGTACACTGTTTCCATTGTGAGATGCAGGCACAAAAAACTTCCAGGCCAGGGCCCTTACAGGCAAACAAGGAGCTGGATTTAGCCACTGGGTTTGTTCAGTCCCAGCAGTGTACAAGTCCCTCAGACAGGTCTAAAGCTCCGTGTAAGAACTGTCTTCAATCAGGATGTAAATAACAGCCACATGTCACAATTCAAATAAGACATGTGATTTTAAAACAACATTATTCATTTTACTTTTAGTAACAGTAATACAAATCAAGAAGTCCCCACATGAGCTAGAAGATACATCAAATATTTTTCAAAAGATACCTGCACTGCTGATTCTTTTTCCTATTACAATAAATGGACCTGCAGATATATACTTCATTTCTTGATTTTATAGGTGGAACTTTACGCTATTTCAAACACTGATTGCACGTTATCTGTACATCAAGACCTAACGTTACTACTCTCTGTAGGAAATACCTGATGATGGGAATGGAGGTCAGATCTGCAGGGGTTTGGAGCAATCTGCAGGATTACTCTGTTCAATCAAACCTCCATGTCACGCTGCACCATTTTATCTTTCATATAGACCATGTAAGTTATAGAAAAAAATAATCTAAGGAATGCTTTAAAAATATTTCATTGCAACTATTTGCGTATCATTTCCATCTTCCAAGTGAAAGTTTAACTACTAAGCACACAAGAAGAGGAGAAAAACTGAAACTAATCAATGTGGCAACCACCTCCATCAATGAGCAAAAATAGGTTTTCTAGGTCAAAAAATGCCATGCTTTTATGCCTAATGACTTAGGCCCCCTGACAAGCTAAGTAAATAATTTGATTCCAATAAAAAGCTACGAATCTCTTCAAGACACAAAATTCTCATTACCATCCTTGCACTGCTCTGAGACATTTGCTTTCACAACAGGCATTTTTATATATTGACAAGCTGTCACCAGTATTGAGTGTATCACCCCAATGGCCTTGAGGCAGGAGGAAACAGGGAATTGTAACATGAAAATGCAGCTTGGAAGGTGAAAGAGAGGTGTCTTATTCACTTAGGTGATTCCTGTTGAATAACTCAGCAGTTTGGATTGCCATGGTAAGGGTGAGGTCTGCCACATGGTGGTACACTCAAATTGAGTTTGAAATGCTTAGGGAAGGGGGTGAGAAATTGCCACTGATGCTGTTACACTACAAGATTCAGGACTGTCACTATACTAGGTACCTATTAGCCACTCAGTCCCAGTAAATGAATGGCAAATCTTAAAAACATAACAAACATACTAAGCATATGATATACATATCACTATTTATCATAAAACTGACTGACGAGTATGATGACAGGCACATAACATGCAAGCATATGAGGTTATTTTTACCTTGGCATGATTATAAATATCCACGCAGTTTTCTGTATTAATGCTTTTTGCGCAAATGATCTCACAGTGTCGTTGTAAAGCTTCAAGCTGGAAAAATTTAGCAGCAGAGAGAAGCTAAAAAAAAAAAGGCAAGGAAAAAAACAGTCAAAACTGCTGAGCGATACAGAATCGGAGCTTGCTTTTTTACTGTTTCTTTTTTTTTTTCTCTGCCCCTGCTTCAGTTAGCATGAAAGTACTGACAGTCAGAATAAGAAGGTTGCTTGGTTGCTTCAACCCTTTACAGTCCCCTCTAGATCACACTGTGGGAAGCTGTACGTGGAGAGACCACCACAGGCTGCTCAGATCCACGTGCTGACTTTGGAATGGAGTGAGGAGGGGGTGTGTGTGAGAGAGAAAAAGGAAATGGCAGCTTGAAGAGTCTTTGGTCACTTTGCAAACATGACTCTGCAAGGAGGGATCTGCAATTACATTCCAGGAAAAAATGGTTCTGGTTCAACCGTTCCCCAGGCTCTGGCTGGAACAGAGCACCTGGGTTGGATGTGGGGATGTCAGCAGAAGGGCCAGGACCGAGAATATAGAGGAATTCAAACCAGATGATGATGACCACCCTGAGCAGTCTTAAAAACCTAGAGAGACAATAAACCTCAAATCTGTCACTTCAGCAGGCTCAAGGAAATGGAGTCAGATCTCCATATGCTCCTTGCTCCAGCGCGTGAGCAGCAGTAAGGTCATGTCTAGGCCATGGGAACTGAAACACTGTCTGGTTCAATGTTACTCCAAGGAGTGGGATGCAAAGGTGGGAACCAGCTTGGTGCAAGGCCCTGCCTAGTTAACACTCATGTTAGTGTCATGTGTCTGCATGGCTGCACTACCACAGCTCTCCTGCCATCAGGACTCCAGCTGACCTCCCTCTTTGGCCCTGCATCCACCCTGTGGATAGACTACCTGGACTGGCACTGCCTTGGGATCTCTGCATGCCACTGTACACCGTGGGCATGACCTGAAGCCTGTGGGGTGAAAACGCCTTAAATTTTCAGGTCTCCAACTGATTTCAGTAGTGCTAAGATTTCCGCTGTTGCCCCCTTTCTGTCCTTTTACAGCAGGGAAAAGGAATTTCATTTTCTGTCTTTCCATGGTAGGTCATTGCCTCTGGCTGTCTGCTCTGGCTTAGGAAGCAGGTTGGGGTTCTTCATTGCTTGATGGCTTGCTCTAACCCCACCAGGCGTATTAGGCCAAGCTGTTGAGGTGTTTAGGCATTTATATGTCCCTTATCATCTATGACTGCATGACAAAAAGCTATCCTGTGAATCCCAAAAGCACTCTCATACCACTAGGTAGGAGCACTGGGGGAACAAAACCCTGAAACTTCCACGACATTATTCTGACTTCTCCTATGCAGTCCGCTCAAGCTCTGCTTTAATCCCATAAATAAATCCAAGTGCTGGAAATCTGCAGTGCTGATGTGATAGCAGCCAGCTGGCCCCAATTATGAATTGCAGCAAAGATTTCTGTGGAGTATTTCTGGTGCTTCTTGTTATCATATTTGTAATAAGGCAAGTTGCTAAATGCAGTTTTGAAAGATAAAGCCAAATCCTATTCCAGCTGCCTCTGTGGCTCAAGCATCACGTGCTGGTTTGTAATTACTTTAAACTGTGAGGAACTGTGGCCAGATCTGTTATCAACAAATCAATCAATCAGTCATACATTCTTGAGTCACAGAAGTTTTGAGATGTCACAAAAGTAGAGCAGGCAGCCAGCTGAGCTGCAGCACAAGCTTTTTAACATCCTAGGTGATAACACACACATCTCTATAAAGCTGTTGCACTGCCTAGTCTAAGACTCCTTATTTCAGAAAGGGTTAGAAGTTCAGGAGCTTCTTTCAAAACTACAAGTGAAATAGAGAATCAGTGACCTTTTCCTATACAGCTCAGAAACTCAGTGTGGGTATACTTAGTTAAAAATCTACCACCTGTGCTGGAGAGGGATAATTTCATTTCTGACCAGTTCCATCCTCTGGCTGCCAGCAGGGTTGGTACAGACGTCCTTCTACCCATCAGAATTGATTCACCCTGGCCATTTGTACCCCAGAGATCGCTCCCAGTTTCTGGTCAGCAGTACTTCAGTAGAAGCTAAGCCTCACAGGGATGCCAGACAGAAGTGTCATGGGGACAGACTTAACTAATGTAGGCAACAATAAAACATCACTGTGGCAGACTATAATCTGTACACTGATGATTACCAGCTGTTTAAGTAGCTCTGAGTTTAGTATTTACTGTCCCATATTCTTTCTGGCTGCCATAACTTAGTGATTGTCAACATGAAAACTCCCTGAATGACTATCAAGAATTTGCTCAAATATCTTTTAGTTCTGTTTAGCTGGAGTCATTATACTGATCATAACTGGCAATGACAGCACACAGTATTGGGAAGAAGATGACTTAACACCCATACAGGTTATGCATGTGTGGCTACACTGAAGGCTCAGTCAGCTCCAGCTGGCTCGGTCTGGCTTTTGCAAACTGTCACAACAGCACTGGATGTTTTACATGCAGCGAGAAAGGGGCAAAGAAGTCTCTCTATCTCAGCGAGCAGCTTAAGGTTTTATTCAGAAAATCTGACAGTCACAAGCTTGAAATTGAACTGAACTCTGACTCCAGTGGGATTTCTCTCACGGTTAAAGCAAGGTACATGCCCAAGAATTCTCCCGAGTGAGGAACCAAATTGGATGCTTTTACGCTGCTGAGATAGATTTGAATATATAAGCCTGAGCTATTAAAGCAAAAGTAAAAGTGTGGCAGAGAGAAGCTGACTGGCCCAGCTGGAGCAGAGCACCTCACCTATCAGGCTGAGAGAGAGGGAGAGAGAGGATGGTATACTATGCTGCCAGGAGCTTCTTCCAGATTTTGGTAACACCAGCTTTGCATCTCCATGAAAGAGCTTCTCAAAGCATTTAACTAGATATTTTTATTTCAGATACTTTTTTTTCTTGATCATAATTTTTCTGCTCCTTCTTCTCTGACAGTCAACTTCGTACTGGCAAAAGTTACCACAACGGGCGACCGGCAGAGGAGGAGACCGAGTGTCTCCCGCAGGACTGCGGACACCCTGGGCACTCCGGATGAAGCAGTGCTGGCTCTTACAGGAGTGCTCATATCTTGCCCAATGGCCACATGCCCTTGGGTGAACGGTACACAGATCATTTAGCATTGCTGCCACTGCAATTAAGATAAATGTCTCTTACCTCCATAATTTCATTATTTTTAATCAGGAGTGACTCTGCACCTCCATAATAAAGATACTGCATAACCAGCTGTAATAAAACAAAGGAAGTGTTTATAAAAAGCAATCCAAGACATCAGGGAACAGGGAGTGATGTAAAGATTGCAGGCAATACCCAAGGGTCTCCAACACCACCAAGGATTTGTAGATAAAACCGGCCCAAACTTCCTGATTTCAAGATGTATTTGGTTACTCTCTCTCTGCACAGTTCAGTATTTCCTCCTCACAGGTAGTCTAACGTCTCAACCCTCACCAGCCACACTGTCTGGACTTTCTGGTGAGTTCCAAACAGTTTGCAGGAAGCTGATTAATTCATTCTGAATTTGCAATGTATTTCCCCAGTATGTTCAGTACCTTACTGATTCAGGAAAACGCAGCTTATGTAATGGCTATTCCCTTATTCCTTTCCTGGCAATGGCACCCTCACCTTCACCCAGCTGTGTGTGGGCATGCATGGATGATGAGAAAAAGTGGGGGAGGCTTTGTACTGTAAAACAAGCCAGCTAAGATCCCTCTGCAGTGAGCTTCCAGCAAGCCTAAAGTTATTGTAGGCAGCTGGGAATTATCTGCAGGGGTCGGTAACAGTCGATACATGGAACTGTCTGAGCTCTGACTCAAATAAAGGGAAGCATATACATGTATGTGCTAAAGATACAGAACGCAAGCTCTGTATTTTCATGGCAAAAAACTGATTGAACAATACTGCTAAGGAAAGGAATGAACCGTGTCTCTTTCAAGCCTGTCCATTAAATACAGAAAGAGCCAACAAGAGAAAAAAGAATCAAGTCCTTTACCTTGACATGCACTGCTTTGTCTGCATAGCCCACATAAGTGAAATGCATGCTACTCTATCTGATCAATCAATAGCGCTCTGCAGCTTAGTGTGTGAACAGAGATGAAGCCTGTGCTGATGAAACCACCACTCTGAGCTACATGTTTATCAAATACATACGTACTAATTTGGACAGGGCATGTACGGTGTTCCTATCACATGTTCCATTCAAATTCAATGCGAGAACTGACTTTACCTGAAAGATGGGGTACTTCACATAGTTGATCTCAATACAAGTACTATCAGATGAGGGCTTGCTAGACAGCAATGCTTTAAACCTAGGTAAAAAGGGAGTGAGATTGAAATACCAGCTCAATTATCTCTGAAAAAGTACGGCAAAGTGGAAGGACAGCACGGCTCTTGCAAAAACAGTACACTGAAATGAATGGACTTGTCACCAAAAAGCATCAAGATTTAGATGCTGACATAAAATAAAGTTCAAACCAAAAGGAAGAAGCCTCTCTTTTAGAAGGTTTCAATTTGAAATTTTTGGAAAAATAGAATCACAATAGAATAAAATGTACATAGGAAATTAAGATTCTGTAATGATGCATATTACAAAACAAAAAAAATTTTTGTTTTCTTGAAGGCAACACGATCTTTTAGGAAGACTTGCAATATTTAAAAACTCCACACCTTCTTTTTTGATGGAAATAAATATTGGCCTACGTCCATTATGCTGCTTTAAAAAATGTTTTGGAACAAAATATTAAAGTAACTACACTAAGACTTTTAAGGCTTCTATGCAGGCTCTATACAATTGTGTAAGAAGAGGCAGGAGAGGAAACAGGGTAAGTTGCTGTTCTCTGATTATCAAAACCTAAAATTCAGACACAAGTTTCAGGGAAAAAAACCACATTTTAAGTTAATAATTGCAGATTTATGAGACATATACATATGCAGCAATCTATTTCTCAAAACCAGATATTCCCATTTGATCAGAAGGTGAAAATGGGAAATGCGCAGTCAGAAACATCTGCCCTTGTACTTCCTCTTCTTGATAATTCATCTGACCTTCTAGCAGTAGTGCAAAGCTTGGCTTATCAAGACTAGCATTTGCTGGGTAGTAACCTTTTCCATATCATGACTGCATCTCGTTAAATAAAATATGGGTAACGATTGATTTGCTTTTACTAGTGATAAACTCTACTATGAACACAATTTACTAGGTTTAAAGCTGGAGTTTATAACATGCTTGTACCTCTACCAATAAGCTCTAAACCAAAACACCCATTTCTTAACTGAAGGCAGGGTCAGATACTGCAGTTGCTTTATGCAAACCTCTTTACTCTGTGCCGTGGGTTGTCAGCACATCTAGCATCAATTGCCACATTGCTCAGATTACCCAAACTCAGTGGCTTGTCCTTGCCACATCTTGAAATAAGCTCTTATGGAGGGCCAGCTGAATTTGTTTAAAAGCACACCTTGAATTATAAAGCTGCACACAGATAAGGTTTGTGAGCAACTTTGGGTTACCCAGCTCAACCCAACCTTACTTCCAGCCTTCTGAGCACAGGGAATGGACTACAAATACTGCCTCTGGATACAGTATGATACGTTTTGTAGTTATTTAATTTTATTTAAAAAATGTCAAATGTTGTCAATGAACTGTGTGATAGCAGCTTGTCTTGCATGTAGTCTGCCTACACTGGTGCAAGGCAGGACTTAGCCACTGACGGCATAAATGATTATTAAGAACCAAAATATTAAGACTCCTCCACAATGAAGAGCTGGATGCAGCAATGAGCTCCATGCAAATGTGCCTCAGTGGAATGAAGTCAGATGCATGGCCAGAAGCATGGATCATTACTGGGTGGGAATCTAGTGATGCGAACACTTGTTAAACATCCTGCAGATCAATCAGAAACAAGCTGTTGAGATGTTCTGCTTAGGAAAAACTTGAATAGGCCACTAGCCCTCTAAGAATCTTAAGAGCAGAAGAAAAAAAAAAAATTCTATTTCTGTTAAAAACCAGAAATGTCTCTATATTTTACCTTGGTGATGCAGTAAATAGCAACACTCTATGTGCATAAAATGGTCTTCCTTCCACCAGAAATGTAACATCTGACATCTCTTTGTTGTTAAGAAAATGGGGATCTAGAATCACAAAAAGAAGGAGGAAAAAAAAAAAGCCAATAACTTTAGTTTGGAAGAGGTCATGAACGTACAGAACATTTTCTTGTTTTGACAAAAGAAGACAATAGTGTAAAAGGATATTGTTTTTAATGAGTAAAGCACATAAAGCTATTCTGGACAGCCTGAGACAGAAGCCCCCCAGACAGCCACGTGGAGTTCAGACGAAGGGAATTCAAAGCTTTCAAGTCTGTGACGACCTTTGCTGAGATGACAGCCAGACGTCCCCACCGTGCAGAGCTGGCACAGCCTCCCAGCTCTGCTACCCAAAGCCAACTGCAGCTGAACGGATGCTGGAGGGCCCTGTGCTCATTTACACCCTTATGTCCCCTCTCCCAGTGCGGGGAAGTCTTTGGGCCAAGGGGAAGAGGGTCCTGGAAAATCGCTCAGGTCTTCTCTCAGCCACATTAAAACAACCCGGGCTCTGTCAGCAGGGCTGGGAGGGCTGTGCCGCCGCGGCATCACCCACAGCCAGCCACGGCGGTTTGAGATGCCGACAGACATTTGGCTCCGGGCCCCAGGCTCAGATCCCAGCCTAATTAGCAACACAGACAAATCTCTGCAGATTTACAGTCCCACTCTAACGCACCTGATGACCCTCCTGATTTCAGCGGGAGTTTCAGGTCAGGCTAAGCTTGGGGCCCTTCCTTTTTCTAGTTCTGCCTTTCAAATTCAGGTTTTCCTCTGATTCGTGCCCCCCCAAGCACCAGGCCAGCAACAAAGACTTCCCACAGCTCTCCTTGGAGAACCAACAAGTATCTTCAAGTCACGCTTACCTAGGCGAGAGGTCTGCTTGCGCTTAATTTCAACGAGCTTTGGAATAGGGTAGGGTCCATAGCAATGAGTGAAAATGACAGAGAGCTGCTGGCTGATCACTTCGTTCTAAGCAAAAGAAAACAAACATATGCAATGTAAGCTTAGTATGCAATGCAAGATCAGTATGCAAAGGAGATGTTACGCTCTTCTCAAGAGTTGCGTGTTTTGAAGCTGAAGAATGTGATTGCTGAAGCTTTATTAAAAATTAGAGCTCAGGATTATCAGTATTTGTTAGAAACTGCAATTCCCATTTACTTGATTGCTATGTCTCCTGTAGGAATCAGTTAAAATGAAAAATCCTCTCCTTGGACCAGAGGTCTTCTTTTCCCAACAAACTCCATAGCCCCTGTTCCTTTTGTAGAAACAAAGCTCCTTTACAATAGCAATTTAATTTCATTTGCAGACTTACTGTACTGGAAAATGACTTTTTGTCGCTCTTTAGAAAATGGTCATCAGTCACGTTTTAGAAAACCAGAGCTACAAATAGATATAGCTGCGTGCATTTCTAAGTGCAAGAGTCTCACAAACAGACCCTCCCTTACAGAGTGACTGAAGCATCATAGTCTGGCACTGCATCTCCTCATTCAATCCCAAATGTTTCAGTAATGTGCTCTTACACCGCTGGCACTGGCCTGGGCACCACTGTCCTGAGGAAGCCGCCAGACCTTCACAGAGCCAGGTCTGGTCCCTACTCTTACCGATTTCTGCCCAGACTCTGGGGGCACCTTTCCTAAGCGCCTAAGCAACTTGAGTATTCGTACACCTAAGCTGCAAAGGTAGCGAAATGGATTTAGTGCTTAACTACCTAGTTCACAGCCAAAAGCAGGATTTAAAAGCTCTGGCAAATTTTATCCCACGCTTTGCTGATAACCGGATCAGGTCTAGCCAAGTTCAATGGTGCCACATGGCTAATTCATGACCACGCGACATCTTTTAACTAACCTGTTGGTTGGTGATTCCCTTCCACACCAGCAAACTGTGAAAAGGCAAGGCACTTAAGATATGAGAGGGTCCAAGGCCAAGGAAGTAAGCAGGTGAAGGACAAAAGAAATCATAATAAAAAAATTTGAGGAGTGTAGATGTTATACTAAAAATATCTCCAGGCTTACAGAGATGAAATTGAAGCTTTCCTTTCTCTGAGCACATTTCAGCTCAGCTCTAACAGCAGTGCTCCTTAAATCCCATGAGGGACGAGGAGGAGTGGCAGAGATCCTGTAATGACTCCCTTACTGAATCTAATCAAATGGGGTGGGAAAGGGTAGAGCTGCGCCCTCACAGGCACACGCTAATGTCAAAGGAAATTACATGCGCTTGCCTGCAGGCAGGAGTCGGCTCCTATTACTATGTCAGATGTAGCATTGAAAGAAATGCTAAGATAAGAGAAATACTGATACTAAGAGACACCATTTAGCACGGCGCAGGGACCAGCCCTCAGAGAGGGGCTCACTGCTGTGGCTCTGAGACAAGGAGGACATCTCGCACTGGGAGCATCTCTCTGTTCAGCATCTTCCAGCCAGAGCTCTGCAAAGCACTTCACAATGGGAGTGAATCACAGGGTGAAGAGAAAAGGAAGATTTAAGGCCAGATTTAAAGAAGGAAGTGACTCAGCTGCTGGGAGGGCTCGGGGGGAGAGCTCTAGACAGACAGGGCAGAAAGAGCAATTGCTTCTCTGCTCGGAAGGGCTGTGCTGAAGCGCTGCAGCCGACTGAGTCAGCCAGGGAGGAGTGCGTCCGGGGGGATGCTGATTACCAGCAGGGCAGCTCCCAGTCGGATCTGGCAAATGCTAAGAAGTCAGTAAATACAACAGAGGATGGGGATAATCCTGTGGTTCAGAGCAGAGGGAAGCTTCTGGAGAGGAGACATAGTTGGAAGAGCAGCGCTCACCTTTACCTGCAGTGAATAAAAGCAGAGTAACCACACTAAAGAGGACAGCTACTAGCAGCTCCCTCCCGAATCTGTCGGGGTGCACAGGTCCTGTCTATGCCACTGAGGTTTTAGTGGGTCCATGAATTCACCAGTCCCAGCCACAGCTGTGCCTGGGCAATAGCTTTTTAAGAACACGCATATACATTTAATAAAGACAACACATCTCCTCCTTCCAGGGTGCCTGTGGGAATGCGCTGATGGAAAATCTGCGTGTTAACTTCCCAGCACCTTGGTAGGAGCCAGAGGTCTCACTCACCAGTCTGAGCCACAGCACCGCGTACCAGGACGTCCAGGTGCACCGAGACTGGGGAGGAAAGGACCAAACCCAGTCAGGCAGGTGGGAGAAGAGGATCCCTGCCCGTAACTCCAACCAACATGATGAACAAGTCACAGACATGGACAACCCCATGGGAGCCTGCCTCACAGGCAAGGTGCTGCCAGCTCCCTGGGTCACCAACGGGGCACAAACCCTGTGGTGTGCAGATACAAGCCCATTATAAAGCCACCTTGCCACTGACTGCCCACAAGCCTGTGAAAAACCTGATGTAAACTAAGCTCTAATTAGCTCAAGATGTGATACATTCACATGAGAGATACTTAAAAACCCTGAGACACAGAAGAGAGATGGGACAAAGGAAAAACAGACCTTAGGATCAGCACATCAAAGAAAGCAGGGCCATCAGGCAGACAGTGGCTAGATGCATTGCGGACCTTCAGACCTCCAGTGCAGGACACTGATCTCATTTGACAGAGAGGAGGTTGGAGACCTTTGGCTTCTGTCAATAACATTAAATACTTACAACGCATGCCACTGGAAGACCAAAAAATGTGCTCGGCTAGAAAGCTGAAGCATGTGCTCATCTAGAGTCATCGCTAACAAACAGCAGCAAGTTTTCTCCCTGAGACATGGGGCGGGGAGTGGTGAGATATCACAGCAGAGCACACTCGCTTCCCACACCACCCTGCCTGCAGCCAAGCTCACAGGGCTGTGGCCCTGGATCTGCTCCCTGTAGAGCCTCTGCTGCCTTTTACCAATAAACCAGGCAGAAAGAGGCAGCAAAGAGAAGAGAGAAATGGGATGCTTTGTCTGCAACTGGGTGGCCGGGGAAAAAACTGGCTTTTTTAAGCCAAATCCTGCTCTTGGAGCAGGCTGAGCTGGGCTGCCTGTGGAGTAACTGGGAACAACTGCAAGAGTCCACAACCTGGGACGCCAGCACTGCTCTATCAGAAAGGTGACATGTCCAGCCTATTCAACCTTCCCCTTCGCACAGTGCCCACATTGGGAAGCTCACAAGCTGTCCTGGTTACCACATCTATCTCATTTAGGCACCAAGCTGGATAATTCTTCCCTGTTTATCCTATCACCCTACCAGCTGACTGAAAGAACAGCTGTAACAGCTCGCTGCAGCAGTTGTGGGCGTCAATATTAACACTGGAGGAGCAAACCGAAGTTTGTTTTCTTGCTACAGTTTGAAGCTGGAAAACATTGTGCCAGGATGTGCGAGGCTGAGATCTGGAGCGAGGCCAGCTTCCTTTCAGACATGGGCGTTCATTGGCAAAAGGAGCTGATGAGCATCTTCTACTGTGGGAGGGGGAAGAAAGCTTGGCATAGGATATAATAAAAATATTTATCTAGCTATGGGGTAGTTTACAGATAGACAAGAGGGAACAGAGAACAGTGAATCTTCTGAGGGAGACAGTGCTTCCAGCAGAGAGTTGGTTGGTGAGCAAGCAACTTTGCTTTGTAGATACAAGCGGTCTCCTGACTTGAAAGCATTCTTCAGCAGAGATCTAAAGGAATTCCCCACTCCTGGTGAATACTCTTGAACTGCGAGGGGAATTCATAAATTCTTTTGAAGCAAAGCTGAAGGTTTTCAAGTTGCTGGAGCAGAGATGACTAGTCGATTGATCTGAAAAGAGGTGAAGACCTGGGTCGGAAGTACAGGGGTATTTTTTCCTGAATGTCTGTGTGATGAAGGTCTGTGGCAGGACTCAGGAAAGGCTCCTCCAGACTTCAGCACATAACCTGGGAGAGAGCTTGCTTCATTCCATCTTACGCAGTTCAATCCAGCCTAGTCATACCTTGTGGTCCTACAAGGTACTGGACACAGCTGGGAACTACATAGCCAGTTTTTTCCAGTACCTGTGGAAGATACATGTCATCTTGGTGGCTATGCTCCAAACTCTCAAGGAAAAAACTCAGGCCAGATTCAGCAGTTACGCTAAAGTTTTGCTCTTTTCTGACCACACTTTGCTTCAGCTGCATCTTCTTCATAGGCTCCCCCATTCCCACACCACATCTCTCTGGACTGCTCAAAACCCACTGCTTAGTTCTCCTCACTGGCCTATAGATATTTCACCCCCTCCACATGGCTGCCCTCTACAGCAGTAACAAGTTAGGCTGCTTTTCTTTGCCTCTGAAATCCCAAGTAGTACTTTGGGGTTTCCTTCTATTGATGTTACTTACCCTCACCAGCTCAGCCTCATTAACGCCCATTTAATCTAAATGTGCCAGGCCCTCAAATTTCTCTGTCACAAAGCTCCAAAACCAAAAGCTCACCGTGTTCAGCAGAAAAATCACACCTACTCTTCCGGGCTCAGTGTCTGCCTGTTAATACACATCTCTCCCCCCAGGCAGAGAAACCACGCTGCTCAGGGAACAGGGGTGCTGGCACAGGTATCTTTTCTCTCTCTGGTCCTGAGGATGCTGGAACGACCCAGCTCTCTGCTAAATGCAGACCAGTAGAAGCACTGCTTCCAGTCACCCATTTCACACATGGTCCCTGGCAGCTGTTCCAGCAGTGGTGGAGTCTCAGGATATCCCAAGCCCATTGAGAACTCATCCATAACTTCCTTCCACAACAGGCTGGGATGACCTTGAATTATTATTCTGTTTATGCTCCCCTCTTCCCAGAAAGAGCTGATAAAGAGTGAAGCAAGAGAGAGGGCTTTTTGCAGAACCCTCAGCCTTGAGCACTCAAACTCTATGGGACTTTCTTCGCCGTCTCTCTGAACTTTTTCCATCCTTGCCTAGGTGTTTCCGCTACAGTCCTCTAGCATAATTCACTTTTGCCAGCTGCCTCAAAACTGATTAAATGCCACTTTAGAGGGTCACTCCTAGATGATTAAGCAGCATACACATAATTAATATTAGTCAACAGCTGCAAAGGTAGGGAAGTCCCAGAGGTTGGAGATACAGTTAGAGGCAGTGAACTGCGTAACAAAATGGGTTTTGTTAGTGCCGAGCTCAAGTCCTTCCACTGCAAATACAAACGGAAAAGAATTAATCACAGGTAAGGCACAAATGGACCCTTCAGTTAGCTTCTGGGAAAGCTGCCAAGTCTCCCTTTCAAAAGGCTCTTTATGTCACAGCTGTGCATTGTATGTAAAAAGCTGAGATCCCCAGGCACAGTCTAATCCCTGGGTGAGAGCCCAGAAAAGGGCAGGTGTCACATCCATGGCATTTATTTATTGTAAATGAAGAAACGGCTCCCGCCTCTGGCAGGGAAACGTTTTAGAAGGCAGACAGAGGGTAGGAAAAAAATCAAACCTGTGTTAGTACGAAGCTGAATTTGTGTTATGAAAACATGGGACAGGATTAACAGTCTGTTACTACCATGCTGCTCGGTACCTGGCGTTCCCATCTCACATGAAGAATGCACGATGTACATGTGTGGATAACTGGCGTCCCGGTTACTCTGAACTGTTTAGACACAGAAGTACTACAAATGACAACGGGCAACATTACAGATAGCTGCAATTACTTGAGAACAGTGAAACCTGCCTTACAAAATCACTCAAAGTCCCAGCCAAAAGATCAATCAACGAACACAGGCTGGGCACTAGCTGACACACAGAAGGGCATTAGCCACTCCATGGAACCTGTAAACAGGCACTTTAGCATCTTGGAACATCTTCAAGGTTATTTTTAGTGCAGGTTTTGGTGTGCCTGTCTCCTCTGCGGAAAGTCCACCTTTTTCTTCAGTTAAAGTATTTCAGTCGTCAGCCAAAACATTCCATTTTCAGGTGTTAATTTTTTCAAGAAAGGTAAAATATTATACGGAGAACAAACATTCTAATGAAACCCGTCATTATAGTAAACGCTCAATTTTCTGTTGAAAAGCAGTTTAACAAGGAAGTAAAATTTCACCCAGCATGAAGGGGTCTTTCCTGATCCATCTCCAGGCAGCAAAAACATGCACAGCACTCTCCCAAGGGAGGGCTTTCCTCTTAAGAGCTGATTACAACCCAGTGCCTGCCCGAGCACCATACAGGGTTCACCCCTCTCCTCTACCCTAAGCCCTTCCTGCAAAACAGGGTAGTCTGGCTTCATGGAGCAAAACACAGCTTCACTCAAGCCCATCTTAAATATTCATTTCAGCCCATCATGAAGCAAGGGACAGAAAGGGGCATTTTCTAGCTCCTTCACCTTCTAGGCCACTTTCTAGGTCACGTGCAGACCTCAGGGGAAAGCTTATGTTTGCTGACCACCATGCCTGGCGTTTGTAGAACAGATGCACAAGTTGAGTCTGTTGACATTCTCTGAGGAACCTCTCCCGACATTTGTTTGAGAGGAATTAAATCCAGAAAGACCATAGCAATAAAGAAACAGAACGCCCATCTCAAGCTTCGGCTTCTGAACATTTTGCTGCAACAGAGCGGGCAGGTGTTTCAGCCTTTCCTTCTGCTGTTTGCTGGAGATGTGAAATTTTTTTTTCAGTAGTTACTGCATCTGTGACAGAGGCTACATGCTGCTATTTCTGAAGATATATTAAAAAAAAAATCCCCAAACTTTACTTTCTAAGAGATTTTGGATTCTAAGTGGCTAAGTCACTGTTGAAAGGGTACTTTAGCTTTTTAACTATATGTGCCAGGTTTCTCAAGATACCCACATGCCTGAATCCTTTTGGAATTTTAAAAACTAGTTATTGTTTTGAATTGTTATTTGTTCTCAATAACTGTCAGCACCAGACTGATGGCTTTTATACAAACAGTTCAGTCTTCCAAAAGAGTCTGAGCAGCCCTGCAATTGGTAGGGTTTGTGAAACTCTGCAGGAATTTTATATTCCAAGGAAACATCTTTGCTTCTGCATCTTTCAACAAGCCTGGCTGCACAGTGTGATCATCACCTTTCTAATGGTCTAAATTTTAAAATAAATGACCTTGTCACTGATGGGAAGGATGAAGAGAAAGCTGCAGAACGCAACCGAGGAAAGGCAATGAAGGCCCCCCCCCCAGCATGATTTTTCAAGCTGATTCTGTCATGGACAATACATTATCAGGAATACTTGTACGTAGTACTTCGTCAAGTTTTCCTGGTGTGAAGCACCTCCAGTGTCAGGCAGAGCTTCAGACAACACTTCAGCACACGCACTCAATGCACACATGGACTAACACATGCACTTCAGCCATGTGTGTCCACAAAGAATCCAAAGTAATGGCAAATAGCAGCCCCATGCCATACTATGGGGGAAGGAAGAAAGTTGTAAGAGACGTTATTTGGAATTAAAAGATTTTTTTTTTTTTCTCCAAAAACTAGGTCAAGGACAATCTGGTCTAAATTGCTGTACACAGAAAAAGCAGTGGATGAAACTGGCTCATAACCTCGTACTACCAGCAACGGTGCTGGCTCGTCTGCGTGAATGGAGCTGGGTGATTTTAATGACAATTCAAGCTTACGCAGAGCTCTGGAGTAGAAATCTAAAACCAAGCTCCTCCAAAGGCCAGATGTGTTTAACTTCCAAGGTTGTGGTTTTGAGTCTCTCTCTTTTCAGGTTGTGGAAATGTCAAGATCAAACTGAAACAGCTCCAGGATTTTCACAGACAGAGGACAAAGAAGCATCCCTGCACGTTCAGCATGTTATGCTCAAGAGAATCTCCCTACAAAAACGGAAAAGCTGACCTGCAAGCCCCACCTCGAGCACTAGGCCCACAGATCTGGGTACACCCTCCATGCAACTCTTTTAAAAGCATCTATTGGGGGGGTCCAATCTCTGAGCTGTGGCTAGCCCTCAAGCACATTCACTCCTCAGGCAACTATGGTCCTCTGACACGGGGCAGGAGGACAATCCAGCTCAGACCCAAGTTCAGGCAACACACGTATCAACCACAGCTGGAGGCAACGGAGAGCTTCCAGTGGGAAGCTTGGGGACATTTGCCCAGGCCATGAAGAGCACAACACAGATACCAACAGGCAGGAATTCAGCTGCATCTTCCTATCCTTCTTCTGTAACAAGATCTCCAGTGTCAGCTTTGAGGGACTGAACTCTGCTTTATGCAGCAGCTAATGTTTAGCTCAGGGCTATTCACTCCCAGAAGTGTCTCTCTGGCTTTTGTCTCACACAGTCCTGTACAAACCATTTCTAGCAGGCTATGTTTGGGTGTTTATCTGCCGAAGTGATTCAATCCATCCCGAAATGGCAGCGCCTTTCCTCCTCATCTGGTGGTCCAAATCCACCACCACGTCACTGACATTTTCAGTGTCAGAGCTTTCCCAGTTTGACTTTTGCTTGCTCTTAGGAAAGTGCCTTAAACTGAGCTCTCCATGTCCTTTCCACTAATGCTGCTTTCTCTGGAGTACCTCATCTCTGGTCTTTGGTTTGGTAATGACCCAAGCTCACTGCACGACAGCAGGAACCATGGGGGAGAGCGAGTGCAGAGCGATTCTCTGCCTGTTCTCGCAGGTCTGCCTTGCCAGCATGGAAATACTGCCACTTCTCCACTCTCCATCCAATTCTCAACGGTACAGCTGATAAAGACATTTAAAGGCATGAAAGGAAATGAATGTGCTCTGTCCCACTGGAAGCCACCAGGAGCTGGGTCTCAAACCTTCATTTGTGCCTTTGGAAGTCTTCCTCCACGGCTTTAGTGCAGCAGTGAACAACTGATGTGCAATCTATTCACTGTTCCTCCCCGCTTATTTCACAGCTTGAAGAGTGGCAATAAAACTAGGGACTTCAGCTCAGCAGTTTTGCACAATTTGCCAATTTTTGTTGTCGTTCCGTGTTCCAGCATCGGGATTTCCGCAAATTTTATTTTTATTTCTATTGTCAGCATCCCCGCACACGAACGGGAACGAAGTGCCACCCTACAGGACATCAGCATCAGTGCTGACTGGTGACAGAGCTCCCACATAAACTCTCACATCTGGACCCTCTGGGAACAGACATTTTAAAAACCATCTATAAGACAAAAGGAATTCCTTATAGCTGATGGTGTTCTTGTAGGTATTGGCTATTTTTTCTGTAATCTTTTCATTTCCATAGTATCTGGTCCTTTTGCACAGTCTGGGAACCTGCAAGACCATTTTATCCGACAGTGCAAAGTAGAAGGTAGGGGCAGAAGGCATGCCTCCTACTCTGAGATCTGCCCTATATTTCTATGCGATTTTTGGAGAGTTTTTCTGGCCAAATTACTCAAATTACAAATTGCTGTCTGGTTTATCCAGGTTGTCACAGCTTCTGAGGCCGAGACTGTCACTCTATGAGACGCTGAAAATCTGCCTGTTTAATTACCTCAGTTTCCCTGTTCGTAAAGGGAGGCTAAGATCTTCCTCCATGTCTCAACTCATTAAAATTTGTAAATTGTTCTGAGATTATGGGATAGTTGGAACTATTTATAGAAATGCAAAATGCCATTTCTATTAGGTTCAAGTTGCCATGCAATTAAAATATACTGAGCATCACAATATGTAGCAAATGGGACATCTTGTTTTACATCAGCCAAGAAACACTAAGCGGCTCTGTGCTTCCTAGTTGCTTATTTTATACTTTTTGCCCTGAGAAACTCATTAAGGAAATGTACTAGGCCAGACTGTGATGTTTAGCAAAAGTCGTAATCTCTTGCGAAGTTCCCAGCCCACAGGGAAAAGGATGTCCGTGTGGACAAATCAAGCTCCTCTCCCCTCAGCTCTACAAAATGCAGAGCTTTACGATTTGCTGTCGAAAGAGAGGGATGTGAAGCACAGTTACGGTCCTTCTGCACCTCTTAAAGGAGATTTCCATTCTGTGGGTATACATAAAGAACAGCTTCTGCTCTCAGCCCTTCCAGAGAAGGGGAACAGAAGATCTTTTGAGTCTCAGCTTTCCTCAGCTGCCTTCTTCGGAGTGACCAGGGAGAACTTTTACTGGCTCATTCTCCTACAAATGAATTTATTTTGATTCCTTCCAAAGGGTTGCATAGAGTCTATGCTCATTTCTGTCTGGGAGAGCTTTGTGAGAGGCCATTTGGACAAGGCCGCTGCAATAATTCATGCCATTTGCAGACAATTTGTAAACCCTCACAGTGTCCCAGAATGATTCATTATTTTTCTAAAAATATGAAGCAGTGTACGTGTGTGTGTTTGTGAATATGCATGCTCATGAAGAGTGAAGACAGGCAGCTCCCCTAGGCCCAGAGGCAGGAATAAAGAACAGCACAGATTTCTTTGTCATGTAGGGGTTTTTGTGATACTTCAGTTATTTTACGACTCCACATTTTAGGTTTTAACTGAAGCCAAAGCAGAAGGCAGCAGACATATATGTTTCCAGGTCTCCTACAATAGACTCTGGAAGACTCAGTCTAACATGTCCCAAAAGTATAATCTTAAGTAAATAACTTATTCTAACGATGATCATTGGCCTTGGCTTCAGCCACCCAGGAGAAGAGCAATTAAAGCCACCCCTCATCCTAGATTACAAGGCCTAAACTTAATCTCCGTTAAATTTTCAATAAGATTAGTTTTCTATCAGCTTTCAAACCAAACAGCACCTTGCTGGTAGCTTCTGGATGAAGATAACATTAACCCAAGCAAGTTCAGAACAAGGAATCTACAAATCCTAGGATTTGGAATTATTTCCTAAAAGTTATCCCAAATATTCTCCATAAATACCCATCCAATACAAACTAATCCCAAAGAGAAGGCTCATGGGAGCAAAAATCAGAACAATTGGTGGAACAAATGTTCAGTATTTGCTTGGGACTGCAGTCCAAGCCCTCATTTGCAGCAGGACACAAGAAATAAATCCATGTAGGCTTTCACTAGCTATACTAAGTCTGGAACATTTTAGTATTGAGTGCCTATACCAGAACCTCTCCCATTTTCATATTATTTAGGCTATTACTGCAGGTGCTAAAAATTATTTGCTCTTTGCTGTTACACATAGAGTTGGGTGAGAAATGTTACTTACTTCCCAGCTGAACAATTAGAAGACCATACCAACATTTGTTATGGTGCATGAGAAAAAAAGAACAGCAATCAAATCCTTCTGATGCTTTTCATCACTAAAATGATTTTCTGGTAATAGTAAAGTTGACTGGGCATTCCTTGGGAGCAACTGACTGTCAAGAGGACCAGTAGAGAAAGGACTGTTGGTTATAACAAGTTTTAAAAGGAAGTATCCATCCTTCACTAGGTAAGACATTTTCCTCTCCCTGACCGCCCCATGATCATCCCCTTTGCTATTATACCTGCATACCCAACAGTACCTCCCTCAAAAGGTTTTCTTAGTCTGATTTGTCTGGCTAAGAAAATGTCAGCTGTAAGAGTAAATCTGTGGAGGCTGCAAGTACAAACACTCACACAGATTTTAAAAAATTACCCTTTTCTGTGCTTGTAGAAACCAGTCTCCCCACAAGCTACCAAAAGAGTCCAAATCCCACATGAAGGGAAAAGAAAGTCATGTAAGAGGTAAAAGAAATCCAAAGCAAACATGAATATTAGCTTTGTTGTACGGTCCTGTAAAACAAGCTGGGTAAAGCTACTCTTTGGGTTGGTTTTGTTATCAACATCTCTTGCCATACTACTGTGACCCTTTTAACTTTAATTTCACCACTATGCATCAGCTTCTGTTGTCTCTCCAGCTTATTATTAGCATTAGTATTAAGCTGTTCTAGCAGGAGATGTGATTAGCTTGTGTGGTTTTAATCCATGCTTCCACAGTGAAAAATCCTGAGATACGTAATACAAATAATAATAATCCTATACAAACTAAACAAGCTTTGGGTCAACTGTGCAAAAACAGTATCGCAAGCTTTGTGGTCTTATGGGATGGGAATGAGACTGATTTCTTTAAAACGCATAATTTATCCTACCTTGCTGGCTTTCAGTATCTCAAACATCAGAGGCAACCCTTGTGTGATGAGCTCCTCTGTGTACTCTTCTTCCTGAATGGACTTGAATTCCTTTAGCAAGCACTGGATGAGGGGTCTTCTGTGCTGCTGGAAGGACGTGCGCAAGGACTCCAGCCACGTGTGCAGCGTCCAGGGAACACCTAGAGACGGAGGACAGAGCTCATTCCCAGCTTCAGGGAAGGATGTGCCCTTCTGCTTTTTTACCTCTACTTATGCTAAGATTTTAAGCAAAAGCAGCCAAATAACCCTAGAAATCAAATTCCTATTTATCCCCAAGTGAGAAGGCTGGTGGTTATCAGGACATCCCACACCTAATGCACAGAGGCTTTCTTCCAAATGCTAAGAGAAGACCGTGGTCTCTCTGCTCATCTAGCTTTCAGCTTCTCTGCTGAGACTGCCAATTTGTGGTAATTGCTGTGGTGTTCTGTGATGCAAAAGCCTTTTGGAAACTAGATTTACACTAGCTCATTTGTTTGAATGCAGCCCTGGAGAGCCATTAAATGGGAAAAATAACTGATTTTGGTCACTACCCACCTGGATTCAAACTGGTGGTCTTCAGATTAAAACTTTCTTTAAGTGCTACCCCATGTCCTCTCCTGATCATTACTATTTTCCCTGAACAGCACTGGGCAAATTAAACAGATCAGCCCTTTCAAGTAGTTTGTCATGGCAGAACCACTCTCCAGGAACTTAAAGGGAACTGTTCCCATGCACCGAGTGAGAAAGCACATGGAGCTAATGTACCTCTGCAAGCATTAGGCTGGATGTGACCTAGTTTCTGCTCTTGCAGAATGGAGTGGGAGGAAACGCAAGCCTGGTGTTTGGCTACAAAAGATTCTTCCTTCTATTTCAGCCAATGTCCAGTGCCTGGACAGCAGTCCCATCACTCTCTTCTCATTCATCGCCAGGTTTTTGCCTGCTCAGCCCACCTGGTGAGCCACCGGTCAGACCACCGCACACCCTGACCCATGCCACATGTCCCAGGGCTGGAGCAGGGCAACAGGCAGAGCCATGCCAGGCACTTGGGTCTCTCTCTGAACGCATTATCAGTGGGGATGGTAAATACACAGTCCAGATGGATTCCCCTCCATGCTACCCAACCAGCCTCCCCACAGGCAAAGCGACTTCCCGGCAGGTTGGTATGATGTTCAAGCCCTGCATTGGCAGAGTTGGCACACCAAGAAGCCGGTTCCCTGCTCCTGCCCTCAGAGGCTCCCAAACCTCAGAAAATAAAGATGTTTTAATGGTGGACTGCTTTATAGCAGAGTGCAAAAGAGGAGCTGTTCGAGGTCACTCACGGGAGCTGAACACTGCCCTAGAGCCTTACCTAATGCTCTACCACGCAGCATTGAAGATGGCTGCTGGTGGAAACCACTCCGTCCTGAAGAAAAGTGCCAGTGGCCCCTGAACGGGGTGTGCTGTGGAACCTTCCAGATCCCCCATCACCTTCTGCTTCCCCAAGAGTTAAGGAAGGTGCAACTATGGTTGGCTTAAGCAACAGCCCGTCAAGAGAGATGCATTTCTTGCAGCGGTCCCTACCCGGAGAGAGAGGAGAGAGGGCACCAGGACTGACCTATGCTCCGTATGTCAATGGTCACATCCACATAGCCGTGCTCTGCGCTGTGGTACATGGCCTCCTTCAGGGCTTTCAGCTTCGCCTTGCTGTTGCGGCTGGCACAGAGCGGAGCTGCTGCCGAGTCGGGCAAGTCCGTCCCCTCGGCCAAGATCTCCTCCAGTGACAGAATATCGCTCTTTTCCTTCTCTGGCTGAGCAAGCAGCTTGCGAAAGACGTTCCTGTCAATCACAGCACGACAGAGACAGGGAGAGGGAAAGAGGGTGGGAGAGCAGAGTCAGCGGCTTGGCTTTCTTTGTGCCCTGGATACTTGCTGTGATGTGGCAAGTTAGGACATCTATCCAGGATATTACTCCAATTAATGGAAGGACTGGCTGAGAGCAGTCCCGAGGCAAGCAGCGCTCCCACTAGCCCACCTACACTACCTGGGCCACATCTGCAAGACACTGCTGTCATGACAGGAACCATACAGATGTCACATGAGTAGCGGCATCTCGTGGGAACAGAGACCCATGAGCTAAACGTGACTCAAGACTTCTTCCCCCAACCAGGGAAGCCCAAGGTGCCTCTGGGCAAGCTCTCAGGACATTCACCATGGAGGCCACTTGAGAAGGGAGCTGCCTGGAGATATCAAAAGCACCACCACTCGATTAACACTCAAAGCAGTCTGGGAAAGCTGGAGCAGCTAGACATTCAACAAGGACAGTCAGGGCAGGTTCGAGCACATCTGGGACTACTCTGCAAAGCCACTGATCCGGTTGGGCCATCAAAGAGCGCCCTCAGGTTCATACCAGTGTAACCTCATTGACCTCAAAAGAGTTGCCCTCGGTTTCGCAGCTGTGAGAAAAGAAACCAGCCTGGCCCCCATCCCACCTCCCCCGTGCTCCGATGCCCTCCCTGCACCTGCTCAGACCCCAGCATGGGGTGGCAGCGAGGCACGGCGTATCCCAAACAAATCTGCAGCAGAGAGGGAAGGAGGAGAGAATGTGCGTGAGCAGTGTACAGGTATAAAAGCCAGGGCCTACAACATGCGCAGCCAGCAGCCAAGCCGAGGAGAGCCCCAGGTCCTCCTCAGGCACACGGCTCCCACTCACACCAGCTGGCAGCAAGGCCGGAGCAGTGAATGTGAGACTCCGATAACCACACTGTCCTTTCTGTCCCAGGGATCCCTCGCAGGCTCCAGATGGGCAGCGTTGTGCGAACCCACCCTGACATGCCGCTAGCATGTTGTTAGACTGGCAGCTTGTCTCTAAGCAAACAGACGGTAGGTACTGTCTCTAACCTGTATCTATGTTCCTCTGGATGGCTACAATCAGAAAAGTAGGAGCGTGAAGATCATTATACTAGTCCATTGCACTGCAGTCAACTCCTGAGCGTTGCAAGATCATGCATGCCAGATGCTCATTTCATTACTTTTTTTTAAAATTTCCAGCACACATACAACATTAAGACACACAGGACTTTACAGTAAACACAGATGCAGAAACTCTATTCAACAAAAACTAAGGCTGCAGCAGTACAGACATGATTCACTCAAACCTGAGAAATACGGCAAGAAATTCAGAAGGAATGTCTTTGGCATTCCTTTCTGCTGTCACATCAGCTGCCATTTAACAACCACTGCATTGCAACACACTACGAGGAGTACCCTTCCTTTTTTTAAAAAATCAGGTATCAAAAAGCAGCTTTGTACCACCAACTGGTTAAATTCACATGCTAGCAAAAAGCTTTACATCTCTGCTCAGTTGGTGGCATGTTCAATTGTTCATGCAGAACTTTCACCCATCTGCTCAAACCAGACACCCAGGCAAAAAGGAAGCACTTGAAGGATGCCACTAGACTTGTTCCCACTCTACCTGTGTCCATGTGCAGCAGCCTGACTGAAAGAGTTCATGTCACCTTGTGGAGTCATGGAAATGCCGTTCCTGTACATTGTTCCTATCATGGGGTCAGCTCCTCGCTCCAACAGCAAACTGACCAGTTCAAAATTTCCTGCAAGTTAAGAGATACATTTTTACTTCTTTTAAAATCCAGTATTTGCTCACCTAAACCACAGATCCCAACTGAAGTATTTATTACAGTGGGAGGAGAAAGTCCTTACCAGCAGCTGCTGCCAACTGTAAAGGAGTTTCAGAGTAATTTTCCTCTCCATGCTCCAAGGAACCTTCTACCTTTGCTCCAGCATCCAACAACAGCTAGAAAGAAAATTCACCATTTAGAGCAACTGGGTGTATGACAGCATTCAGAGTTCATGAACAGTGACGAATGGAAGTCTAATGCTTCTTATTATCTGCAGACCAGACACAATGGAGACAAGTGACATGCAAATTCTGCCCATTGTACCACAGAGGCAAACTGATTCCTTTTTTCGCTCATTTTACGCTGCCAGACACCAGGAGCACTAGTGTCCCACTTCAGAGCCAAAAAAGTGTAACCCAGTGTTTCTGAACGGGAAATGGGGTAAGGTCAGTGTTAGGAAGTAATGCACTGAAGATGGAAGTACTGAAAATTAGCCCGACAAGCATCCTTCCTTCATGGTCTTCTAGAAGCCCAGCACCATCCTAAAATGGATCAGATTTCAATTGCCTCCATCTTTTACATAAATACATGGCCAAAAGAAAGGCAATTCGTAAGAACTTGATTGCAGCAAGGAGTCCAAAAGCTGTGATCTCCATCAGGGACACTTCCACGTAAATAACAGCAATGCTGAAAACAAAAGTGGCCAAGGAAAGCAGGATGGAGCCTGTCCTCCAGCCCCCTCTTGGCCATTTCTGTCTTGAGGCCTTCACAGTTTTGGTGCTTCATTAAGTGTGCCATAGACACAGCTGTTTTGAAGAATAAACCTTCTCAGTTTTTGAGATGCCAATGCACAGAACCAGCATATCTCACGAGACACATCGATGGGGTGAGGAGAGCGAGTGCTTCTCCCCCTTTGGAGCAGCACAAGGGCTGTTGTCCACCTCTCCCCCACCAAGGGAGAGGCTCTGTGTTTGCTAGAATATTAGAGTGTAAGAAAGTGTAATGAATGAATAAACAAACATATAAAACAAGTGGTCAGGAAGGAGCACAAGGAGTTGTCAGACTTTCTTTGGTGCAACTTTGCTTTAAAATTGTCCTATTTAAACCTCATATTGGTTAAGGTTTGAATACCGTATTCGCTATATAATAGGTCTATTATATATCAGTACACTCTAGAAGAAGCAGAAGTAACCAATATGAGTATGACAAGAGGATACTGGTTTGAGATGGATGTAATTAGAACTGAAGAGGAGAAACAAAAGAATGAGATGCAGGTAGGGAAATACAATAATACCTGAACTACAGGAATATGTCCATGCAACACAGCAAATGTCAGAGCTGTCCAATGGCGGGTCTCAGGGTGGACGGATGGGTATTTATGAGCAGTACTGACAACCTACAAACAAATTAAAGTTATTTTTTTAAAGAGCTATACGTAATAAAATTCAACCTGCCTGAAAGCCAGGCATGTGAGGGAGTAAGTGAAATAGAAAACCTGGGAAAAATGCTTTATAAAATGATTGGCTTCATTTTTTTCCTGCAAAAATTTTCTCAATATTAAAACTGTTCATGCTGATTTGACAGCCTGAATAGAGTTCATACCAAATGAAGTCTTTTTACCAACTACTGTAGCTCCATCTAAACCACTGGCCACCAGGTACTTTTGCACAAGGTAAAAACATCCACAGCTGGTTACAGCAGCACACACTGGGGAAGTAGGGACGGATCAGGACGCTTACAGCTAAGGACCGCTTCCACAGACTTCTCCAGACCATGTATAAACAGCCCTGGGTCTTGGGATTGCTCCAGGCCCAAAGAAATTCTTTTCACATAAATCAGTGTAACTTTTGTCACTACCATCATGAAAGACACATCACAAGCCCTACCCTAGAGTTCACAGGTGTGTTTCCAGGCTCCTCCTCTCCCACCAGAGGAAAAAGACAACTGAGAAGTGATGGGGCAGAGTGGCACTTCAGAAATGTTTTAAGAAAACTCCTTTTTACTGCCTTCTCCTGTCTGAGTTGAGTTAAAAGAGCAGGGTGGTGACAGTTAGAAGAGATGCAAACTATATCCTTAGAAAACAAAATGGTATTTTTCACATTGCTCCTTCCATTTTCTATGCCTTAGTGCCTGGTGCCTCTAATGTAGACATTGGGGAAGATGAATAACCACTCTCTGCTTCAGTTTCCCTGTCTTAAAGATGGGGATATTAATATTGATGAGGTTCACAGAGATGGTAAAATCTAATGAACGTTTGCAATCCTGCACTGCATACTCAGATGGAGTGTGACACTAAAATTCAAAATCTTATTATTGATCTTCAGAGGAGACTAAAATCAGAGTAAAAGATGCACGATCTCTCTGTCTCATCAGCCAGCTGTGCTTTCACTACCTTATCTGAAGCACTTTTATCCACGTAGGGGAGCAGGGCCAGTTATTAAAAGCTCAGTTGCATTAGCAGCTTGCATTTCCAAGCACCACATGCAGAGTTTTGCTAGAAGCACATGACCAGGTCCTCAGTCCCAAGGAGGGACTGACGGGGCAAAATCTGAAGAGCCCCTGTAGATCCCACAGCTTGCCAGAGGAGCGGATCTGCGCCTGGCTGTTTTTGCCCAGATTTGCCAAAGAGAAAGCTCAAAGTGCAACAGGAGAAGTGTGCTGGCCTCTGAGCAAAGGCACGGGGCTTCTTTGGGTTTGGATTTGCTCAGAAGGAAGAGGATCGAGCAGCTCGAGCCTTGGGATTTAGGCTGGGGAGCAAGAGCAGCGGAGGGTGAGGATGGGCAGGATCATAGTTCAGTAAATACATCCAGCTCATCCTCAAGCACAGATTCCCACCACTGTTCAGGGCAGCCCATAGCAAGCAGAAAAGAAAATGAAGTCATTTTAACTCCTTTGCTCCTTTTGTTTTTTTCTTAGAGTCCTTTCCAGTACACACAGTGCTTGCAGAAGACCTGTGGTTGACTGGGCTTTTAAGGCCTCAGTTGAGATTTGCTGAGCAGCCACAGGTCCCACTGACTCCAGAGTGAATTGCAGCTTCTCAGCACATCTGGAAATGAGTCCATTTTTGCTAAAGATGGGCAATCAAAAAGGGAGGCACCCAGCATTTGAAGCTACTTTTGGAAACATATATATATAACTGATTTGCAAAGTGAAAGGGGGAAAATGATGCAGGCACCTGACAGAGTATTTATTTTTGTTCATGGTTGATTTGCCTTTTTTTTGCTGTAATTGCCCAATTTGCACAGTTGGTTGTGGTGTGCACAAATCATCTTATAATTGCACACCATAATTATTCACAGTTCTTGTCCCAGAGTGTTTTCATTTGATTTTAGAGCAAACACTCTACAGAAATGAATCAGGGAGGTTCACATTCCTCACTGGAGCTGTTCTCTCAGATGTCAGCAGTTTCAGGAAGACAAAACTGTTTAAATTTGCATTTGGTTCAAGTCTGGAAGATTACTGGAGCAACTGGGAGGACTGCTCCTAATAAAAACTTGTCCTAAGAACCAAATAATGCCATGTCACCTCTAAGCCACAGGGAGGGTTACAGGAGAGATCAGTCTCCATGCCCATCCAGTCTTTGGTGTGCCTCTTGAGAGTGCTAACAAGAGTTATTGACAGCTCTTGAGGGTGGTGTGCTTGAATTTGGGGAACTGAAATCAACGGCTGATTTCACATAAGCCACCAAACAGCAATCACATAGTAAAGACTGTCAGTCTCTTACAGGTGACATCCATTTCTGCTTTTAAATTAGATTTTTAAAAAGTGCAAAACATCTGGCTGAAAGCAGTGACTACAATTTATCAGCTTGCTCAAGTCCAAACAGAACAGATGGAACACAGATAAGTGAAGCAGACAAATTAATTTACTCATGACCTCAACAAGTTGAAACTGGAATCATTAACAAATAATTCTTTCGCGGATTTTCAAGCGGCTCTTTAAAAATGTACATACCTGCATTGCACAGAGTCAGACCACAATCTGTTTAGTGGACAGATTGTGTAAGTTTGTGATGTGCATTCATCAAAGAGACGTTTATATTCTGAAAGCTTCAAGCTCCTCATCCAAGAGTTTTTAGCCCAAGGCACTTTGTAAAACAAAACAGTGGGACTTACATTGCCCTTGTGCGCTGCGGATGCTTAGCTGGAACATCCCAGAGCATAGAAATGCTCGCACTTTGGCAGGTTATCAGATGGGTGTTTTCTTTTATCCTCTTCATTTTAACTCAGCTGAGAACTGGGGAGTCCTTCCAATGTCATTAGAGCTGTGCTCTGTGCTAGTGCTAATGCCTGTATTCATTTGCAGCGTGCAAACACAACTAAATCAGTATTACCTGTGGGGTAAGTCTGATGACTTGACCCCTTCTGTGCAGTGAATCCCAATGTTAACCTAATCCAGTTTGATGTCACTGTTCAAGTGGTGCCTTCCAGGATAAGACAAATTTATTTTCTTTTTAATTCTTGTGATTTTCACTCCGCTACAATTTCGGAGGGAGGGGGGAGTTTAAGATGTAAACAAATAACAGAAAAAAGATACAACCAACAAAAAGTCCTCACCTCAGCATTCAGATCTGCTCCAGCATCTAGCAGCATCTGCACCATAGCCTCATCACCCCTGACACAAGCATACATCAGTGGAGTCATGCCCTAGTCATTTTTTGGAGTTAAAAAACAAAGGAATTGACAAATTTAACACAGAACTCTCTTTGATTTTTTTAAAACAATTATTTAAGTATATATCATCAAGACTAACAGTATGTATTTAATGAAAGCCATTACCTCTGTTACAGACATGCCCCTCAGACTAGCAAAAGCCAACCATTTTTGTAAAATCTCCATTTTTGTTGTCTCTTGTGCTGACTGGGTTTTTTTCATCTTATCCTTGGCATCCTCACCATGGTGAGTACAACTAGGCTTGTCAGCCTCACCTCCATCTTCATATACTAAACCAAACACTTTCATCTTTGGGGCCCCAGCAGAGAAATGTTTTTATCAAAGCAACTGTATTTCCACAGGTATTTTAAAAAGACAATAATTCTATTAAGTTTTCTATGATCACAGTTTCATAAAATCTAACTTTTTAACTACAGAAAGAGCCTTTAAAAACATCCCAAGTTCCTCTTAAGATAGGTTAGATTCAGGCACAGCTTTTTCAATATGGATACTACAAGGGACTGGAAATGTAAAGGCTTTGTATAGCACTTCCTAGCAAACAAGGACTTAATTTTAAATGGAACACCAGACAGCGTTGTTGCAAGTTGCTGGCTCTAGGAAAACGTGGCCCTGTTTGGAGAAAAAGCAGATTAAGTGACCCTTCACTACAGAACCACCACAATGCAATTTTTATTAATCTGAAATACCTGCTGCAGCTGATCACCATTTCCCCTAAGATAAGTGTTAACGTGGCAGCGGTAATGAGTCCAGATGAAACCATGAAAAAAATCATTAAAACTACCATAAATTATAACAGAAAAAGCTGCTTATTAAATACAGTAGGGGGTGTTGATGAACAGCCACCAGTTGTTTTGCAGTAAATCTACCGCAGCATGCAGCTACCTCTGATGCATGTTTATAGCCTCCCTTGAGGTCCCCTGGTAAATTTGCTGTCAGACGACAGCCCGTTTGCTGTTTAACCTGAGTGCTGCTGTGAAGTGAAGTTATTTTCAGAGAAAGTGGAGGTGCCCAGCACGGCCAGACACAGACTCATGGCACTGCTCTTCCTAGCAAGAGCCCAGCACCACTATTTTTGCTAAACTACCTCATTTTTCCTGTTTGCATGCAGGGCTGAAGGTAGTAGATGCTTATGTATGGAAGGGCTGCTCTTGTAGAGAAAATATAAATTAAGGTGCTCAGATCCCCCCTGAAACACATTGAGCATCTCACGGGTTCAAATCTGCAGTGTACTTATGGAGATACAGACTAAGGGAATAGGTATTTGGGGCCTCATGCCATTATTAAGAAAAAACAAGTTCACCCCAGGCAAGGAGAGTTCTTGGGTGACTTGAAGTTACTTGCAAAGAGAATTTGAAAGTATTTCAGCTACAGTCAGTGGCAAAACATTTCTTTTGGCAGTCAGTAAACACTAGAAAAAACAGGATCACGAGAATTACAAAAAACATGTGTTTGGGCCTTGAAACACAGGGATGGGATGGCAGCTTAAAATTAAATACATGTTCCTTCAACTATTTTTTCAATTTATGTAAGTGGTGTCAATCAATAATGAAGTGTTTAGCACGAGGGGTCTAATCAGATCTGAAGAAAAGAATTTGAAAACCTGGAGCCGGGGCTCCCCCCTGCAAGACGCAGCACGTGGGCAGCCGCAGCGAAGAACCCTGCAGCAATGCCCGGAGTAAAGGGTCTGCCTGGGGACCACATGGGTTATTTTGGCCCTGCTGAAGTTGAAGGACTTACCACTGACTAAAAGGGAACCAGAATGTCATGCTGCAGTATCAGGATTTTAAAGAGTTAATGCGGTCTCTAACCTCCCCTTCCTTTGCACTGCTGTCCCTACTGCTTTTGTCTCTGTCAGTCCCGTCCCCCCCCCCAGGGTTGCTCTGCAGCTCAGCCTTGGGCTGCAGCACCGTTCAGCCCCCCTCTCTTTGCACGAGGGAGGAATGGATTTTTAATGAGCCCATCATTAGTGTTCCATGCACACAGAGGAACAGGGTAACAACGTGCACAATCAACGCAAAGGGCATTTGGCTTTTGGCAAAATAAAAAAATGATTCTCTTTGAGTCTTGTATCACTTAGGACTCTGTCCTGCAAGACGTGGGATTCTACAAGATGTAGAATCTTTGATCCAGTGAAACATTTAGGCACAGGCTTAACTTTCACTCAAATAGGATGTAAGCATGTGTTCAGAGTTAAGCATATGATTAGGTACTTTGACGAATCAAGCCAGAGTGTTCCCAGGTTTCAGCCTGGAGGACAGAGGAAATATGCTGTTAAGTTTCCAGGTTCAGACTAACTTAAAATAATAATAATTTTTAAAAGTATAACATATGAACCTTGGAATGAGTGGTCTGATACTATTTTTTTTCGGGGAGTACTGCCCTCTTCTAAAGCTTTTCTCAAATGAATCCACAATATTGACTCAGACTGAAGCTACTGAATAGCAACGTAACTCACATTCTTGGAGCAGGTTTCATCTCAGAACATCTAAACCCACTAGCAGTCTAGCTTTTGTCCCAAGCGACCACCTCAGGAGCAGCAGCCACTTGCCTCCTGCCAAAGAGGATGCCACAGCTCTGGGAATGTGCAGTGATACTTTCATCAGGGGCACCAGAAAATTCAGAAGACTCTATTTCAAAAGGAAATGGTAGTATCCATGGCCATCGCTTCCCTCTGGGAAGGGGGAACCACTTTGGTGAGCATCACAGTCCAACAGACTGCTGCTGGTAGGTAGCTGCACGGGCAGGTTTATCCCTGGACACAACCACCAGCTTCACAGAGGTGTAACTCCAGGGAAATTTAGGCTCCTCAAATGGTGGATATTGGCCACAATGACCAACAGAGGGGTAACACTGCAGATATACTTTCATGACTGGAAGGTCAGTTCAAACTGGGCTGAACCCAATTAAAGAGTGCCAGCAATTGTTTCCTGCTGGAGGTTCGGTGGTGCATGTGAAATACACTGCAGATCCCAGGGCAGTGTTCAGTGTTAGGATGTTCACCTCATGTAGCCTGGCCCCATACCACTGTTCATGGCATTGAAGCAGTTTTAAGTATTCAGATCAATGCTAAGCTCTCTTGGGATCTTCTGGCTTCACTTGACTCAGTTCACTGTTAAGCAGATGTCAGGGGATACATTCACCCTCATGCTGTGTTACCTCAGCACCAACGAATCCACACAACTCAAAAAGACTAAACTTCATGTAGATGTTCACCCAGCAGCGCTTTAACTAAGCGCAAAGTAACGCAGAGAAAGCATTAAGATCCTGGCTTATGTTTAGGGGGCTAGTTTTCCGTGATAAGCAGACAAAACTCTCATATTTCACAGTTGCTTCTTTACATTTCTATCTCGTTACCTGTTCACTCATGCTGTTAATCCCATCCGGCCCCAGCAAGGATATGGCTTGTTTAACCAGATCTGTTCGGCCACAGTTGAGCATCCGGAAACCCAGGTCCTGCTTGAACTTTGCTTCGGTGGCAACTGCATCCAGTTTCCGAGATGCACAAAAACAGTCGTCGATTCTGTGGACATGAGAAATAAACTCTCTCAGAGGACAATCAGAGGGCAGACTTCGCTGTGCCTAGGAAAATAATACTTTGCCCTATCTTTGAAGGATGTAGGTCACGCACACATTCATTCTCCTTTGACCTGTATGTTCGAGGGAAGTGCTGAATGGGAAATGCTAATGCAAGCTAATGGAGATTGCCCTCGGTCTATCTTTCATGGGACAAGTTATATATTTTATAAAAAATCAGGCAAAAAAAGCACAGCTTTCACTTGATTTTGTTTCCCTGTTTAAGCAATGCACAATACATTCTCACAACAAGTTTTCTCTCTGCATGGCAAGGTTATCTGGTCCCCCTGATCTCTGAAAAGTTTCAGTGGCTTCAGTAAGCTTTGAACATGCATCAAAAGGATGTATAGTCATTGACGATACAACAAAGAGAAAATAATGTCACTCCAAACACCTTCAAGGATCTTAGCAGCACAGCCCCAGCAACAGGAAAATCTTTTTGGAGCAGAAAGTGTAAGTCTCAGAATCCCAGAGTGGCTGAGGTTGGAGGGGACCTCTGGAGGTCATCTGGTTCAACCTCCCCTGCTCAGGCAGGGCCACCTGTAGATGAGGGCACCATGCGATCAGGGAGAAGGCAATCTTGCCAGGTAAGCACGGTGAAATGCCACAAATCCTTGCTGGCTGTGCCTAACAGATGACATGTCATTCTTTTAACGCCTTATTCAAAATATCTCCAAACTGTAAACTGCTCAAGATATCCATTTCAAATGGAGGAAGGGCTAGGAGTTATTTAACCAACATGTGAATCTACAGTTCCAGAGAGAGCTAGGCAATTCAAATCTGATGTTTATCCAACTTGGTTTCATCTTATTATAAGTCAGATTTGCTTTTATTTCATGCTGAGGAGTGTCTGGGGCAGAGGGTGGAGTCCAAATCCACAGTGCTTTTGGTGTGAACTTGGATAAAGGACTTTAGAAAAACACCACTTTCATTCTCTAAAAATGCTAGGTCAGAAAATGAAGGGCTACTTATGAATGAAAAACAAAACAAAGATCAAAAGTGAAAAAGTCAAATATACATCAAATATTTGTTTTCTATTTCATATGTAAAAAAATGCTGCAAACCAAAAGATAAACAGCACATCATCATTTAAATTTCTTCTTCAAAGTGCTTTATCAGAGCTTTATAAAATATATAACACTGCTTAATATTTAACAGCAATGTGCAACGAATATGCTGTTTATATAGAAGCAGTGGTATGTAGTAATAGCTACCGCTCTTCCTCTTTCAATAGAAGAAGTGAGATGGAAAATACAAAGTATTTTGATCAAAGCTTCTACAGAACTTGGTATTGAAACTGGCACCTGAGCTCAAGCTTGCTCTCTGCTGTGCTGGGCCATGACCAGTCTGGAAGAAAACAGATATTTTGTTGATGTTCATTCTAACGTGCTCAGTTTGGGTTTTGATTGTTAAAAAGTTGATGTCCTAAGAATGCAAACAAGGTATGCTTGGAGTATCATTACTCAGGGGAACAAGGATGATGCTTCATCACAACAGCATGCTGGAAGATTAATGCACAACACTCGGTCACAATAAATACACCATAACAGCAATAACAGATTCTGAACCAGTAATATGCCTACAACAGAGATGGAAGAAAGCAACGCATAGCAAGGCTGGGTTTTCTGCAGTAGTTTCTGCGCGAATTTAGAAGAAAAAGCAAAACCAGCACAGATATGCAGGGCTGAGCTCAATGACACAGATCCACGGGAGCAACTGCGGCTTAACACGTTCACACCGTATGGCACATTTCTGACACAAGAGCTACAGCAACATTTGGTACTTGTTATACCCCCATAGCTTGAGATGCTAGAGATCATCTGTGCCCTCCTTTAACGTATGGCAAAGATAAAGCATGCTCAGAAGTTAGGTGGTGGGCGTTTTGGTGCACGGAGAGAGAGTCTGGACCTCCCAGCTGCAGTTGCCCATTTCCAGATGACTCTGGGCTGAGAACGAGGTGGTTCCTCAGCAAAGTGCAGCTATGGAAAGATCTAGACATCTTCAGAGGACTGCAGAGGTGTCTGCTACTATGAATCACTGCCTGTGTTAAGTCACTGCTTCATCATTTGTACTGAGGTATATAACATACACTCTGAATAAAATGGGTCAAACTCAGTGCTGGCAGAAACAGGCAGAGCTTCACTGACGTCAGCCCAGCTTGGTGCATGCGAAACGATAGCTGATGATCTCCTCTTTTTAAAAAGCCAGATTTTGACCTGGGTTGCACACCCACACAAGGGAAGAAGGAGGAACAAGAACCTATCTCACCTATCCTGTACAGGCTGCCCAGATCTCTGCTCTGGCATGGGTTCAGAAATTACTTACTTCTCCATAAGTAACTCCTGCATGAGTTGGCTCTGGTCCCCTAAAAGCATGTCAGTTTACCTGCCTACTAGCCAAGGGGACTCATTAATTACTGCTGATACTGGATATCAGCAAATTAGTATTCCTCAATCAGCTTGGGGATAAGGGTCTTGGTCCAAGGGCTCCAGGATGCTACAGCTGTACAAACACTGCAAAAGTAACAAGGATGCAGAAGAGAGCCTGGGCTGCACGGCTGCTAGGACACCAGCACTGATGAAATGTGATCTAGGCCAACTACTGCAAAGGAGGAAACCACAACTTAGTACTACTACCAGTGGCCCACTGCCTTTTTATACCCCAAAAAGGGTCCATTGTGAGTGAGTTACAGACCCAATTTATGGGACATAACAAAAGAATACAGCAAATACAGCAAAATTTGACATAGATCATTGTTGGTGCCTCCGTTGTCATATGTTGAGTAATAAAACGGATAGTGATCAAACTGGGGAGTTTAATAAAACAAGAGCATGATGCAAGGGAAAGGAACGGAGGATGCTTCAGAAGAGAAAGCACAGCAATGTCTCGAAAAGCCAGAGAGATGAACGAGTTAAGGAAAAGATTTAACATGTACAGATAAAAAGCAGTGAACAGACAGATCAAAAATTATCAGGAACTACGAGTACAGAATAGGAGAACACAGCACCGCTTTTAACACTGGAGAAAGCCAACTGGGAAGACAGTACAGCAGACAGACCAAGCAGTCGCATTTCAAAATGAAACCTGAAAAATCAAAAAAACGCCAAATCCTTCAAAAACCAGCCCCAAGCCACCACAGCACTGCATTTGCTCTAAAGTCTTCTTTCATACAATTAACTGCATAATGTTGATTCCAGCAGAAGCAGAGGGCCTCTACTCCATATTACACTATACAAAAAGATGCTGCTCCATCATGGACACCATCCAGAATCACAAACATTAAAGGATATAAGATAAAAAAGGAGGAAGGGAATAGTCACCCAGGCTTGACTCACTCAAGACTTCTTAACTTTGGACTGCAACAAATACACTGGCAAGCTATGAAGAGGTGCGAAATGGATGGGAAGAAGCTTGAGAAATAAGGTTGATGAGGAACGGTTAAGTCAGCTAAATATATAGGGTCACCTTTCAGAGTTGTGCCTCCAAAGCAAGGGAAGCCAGCATAAGCACAAAAAGAGCTGGAAACCCTCCCAGCTGCACAGTCAGTTCACAGCCCTTTTGCCAAAAAGTCTTTGTGATCTTTCCAAATGCACAGGAGGCTGACACCGGCCCGACGGCGGGATGTCCCCTCCACGGCCACCTTGGTTTGTTGCCAGATTCTGCCGGCTGCCAGCGCTCACACGAGTCCACCTTTCCCCAAGACCTCACCCTGCAGAAAAGGTACTTTTTCATTGAAGGGGCAGGGAAGGCTGACTGGAGGAGCAGAAGACCATGGGGGGGGCAATGATCTTCTCCCCTTCTTCTCCCTAGGTACAGCCTCAGGATGGCAGGACATCACCACCCCAGATGCTGACTGCTTCAGTTGAACTTTGAGGTCCCCCAGAGGTGATACAGTGACAAAGGTAGGACTGACCAGCATCCTCTGAGGGTGACAACCTCTCTCAAAAGACTGAGCCCATTCTGGATGTCCCTATTTAGCAACCTGTGGGACTGTGCAGGCTCCTTGGCACCCCCACTGCTGTACACATGCTCCCACTCCCATAACTGAGAAATAATATGCTTGAAGTAATAACATACACTGATCATAGTCCTCGTGCTCAACAGCAAATCCACCCCTCTAAATCAGGGGTTCAGTCACGCAGCCTGTAAACACCCTAACTGGTACTCTCCTACCTTGAATCAAGCAAACAATTGCTTTTGTAAGTAAAAGGAAAATCAGAAACAGGTGAAATCTTCTTGATTTTATATTTGTAGCAAAGCTGTGACCACATTTTTTAACTTACAATGCAATACAATTTTCCTGAAGTCCTCTTTTAATTCCTCACAGATATTGCTTCTACAGCAGTTATCTTCAAGATCATTACAGTGTTTCCACTGCACATAATTAACTTTACTGTGGCTTTATATGGGGAATGCCATGGTAACATTAATTATTTGCAAATGGTCACTGTCAAATGCTGCATGGTGACCACGACACACTACCATATTCTGAAATACTCAAACCTCTGAAGGGAGTCAAAGATAATCTTCGTCATTTATAATGGGTCCTAGCAGTACAGCAAATTATTTTTATCTTTTCCCAAACTCACATTATGAAAACACAACGCAGCACTTCTACAGCAATGGTTTAAATGCAAGGGTTGGGGATTTTTTTTTCATTTTCACTCAGACTGGCTAAGATAGAGTCTGTGCAGATCTTTAGTAAGTTACTCATGGATTGAATACATTTGGGAAAATGGATGATTCAAAGGCAAAGTGTTTCCATCGTAACTGGTTGACACAGCAGCTCTCTTATTACATAGCTATTTAATTATTTGTTCTTTGGGAGGGGATTATTGCTATAGTCAGTAGTGGACAAGAAAAAGCAATGCTCTGTAAATGTTATCAAAACAGAAGTAGGAACACCTTAACCATGTTTTAAGCTGTATGTGCTGGCATAGCATGCTAATAGTTGATTTTAAAAAAATGGAGTGCAGGCTGTGATGAGCAGCAGGACAAATGTTCCCCTCCACTGAAATGAACAGATCACCATCCTGATAGCCAAGCACCAAAACCTTGTTTGTCCACCCAGGACTCAATCACCAGCCCTTTCAATTAAAAGAATGATAATCTATTAATCAAGTCCATCTTTTTAGCTCTGTGGAGTTTATTCAGTCTGTCCCTGTCCTAAATATGGATGAGGTTTTGAGTCGGAAATTATAGTTCAGCTGGTTGGAAGTCTGGAAGGAGTCATATTTTAGCCAGCAATATACATGCATTTGCAATGCTGAATTTCTTGGGGTCAGGGATCACAGTTTTGATCTGGGTATGCACAGCTCGTAGCACAAAAGGGTCCTGTTCCTTGCCTGGGGCTCTTCAGTGAGACTACAGCCACAAATGACAGTAGCAGGAGCGGCAGACGATTTGATTTAAATTTGTGAGCACTCTTTTTTCCAATGTGGTACTTTAAAAGGGACTATAATACTGATATTAATAGGACTGCAATATAAATACTGTATTGAGACAATTATTTGCATTTTCAGTTTTGGAGAGAGGGAAACATAAGCACGAATACGTTGATCAAAGTGATGACGAGCACTACTTTTTTAATGCAGACCTAAAATATCTCCATTTACTTTAACCAGGAGCCAAATTAAGACAAGAAAATAAAAATACTCCAGATATTTATTAGCCAGCTTCTTATTCTTGCCAAAGGCCTGAGAATAAATTGGTTACAGATACTGGAAAATACATGATAAAAGTGATGTGACTATCAAATCAAGACCCAAATCTATATTTCAAAACACTCTTAATATTACAGTCCCATGTATATAGGCCAGGAACCATGTTCAAAATTGAATCTGACTTCAGATTTTGAACAAGGCCAACATATCATAGGAAAATATGGCTACAGATTCATCTTTCATTTAAATAGATAGCACAGTTCTTCACCAATGAGTGGAAGATGATATGTGATCTGTATCCTGATATTCAGGAATGTGTACAGAGACAGAGCATATGAAACAGTAATGAACTCGCTCACAATGGGAAAAACCCTAGAAGGCTGGATCCTAAAGTCTGTAAAAATACAAACGTGTTCTCACTAAAGTGAAGGAGAACATGAGGACAAGGTCCTCCCCTTCAATAATTTTTTCTTATTATTGTTGTCTTCAAGCAGCAGGTTGGCAGGAGAGGTTGAGATTCACCTCAGGAAACCCATGCTCTACCTTTTAAGCAATAAAATCTCCTTCATCCACTGGTACCATCTGCCCCAAGGGACTGCTGGATTTTGTCACGTAGCTTGTTTGCTACTGCTCACTGGTTTGGCATTTTTGTGTCTAATTACGGCAATAGCCATGACTGGTGTTAAAGGATTAGTGAAAATTTGTGGGATGAACAAGGACATTCAAAGAGCTAGGCAAACATCAAGTGTCCCTACTTAAAGTGGCTGCATCTAATTAAATAGCAGAATTTCTCAGCAGTTTTGTAGTCTCTCTCCCTCTCCAGAAAGTCAGCCCCTTACCCAGTACATTTTAAGATAGTGAAGAGCAGTGGAAATATTTTTCTGCCTTCAAATCTCCATTTGTAAGTCTATTTATATTTTCATGCTCTAGTACAAGCACAGGATTTCCATAAATAAAACATTAAATGCAACTCTTCTTCTTTCGCTTTCAAGTTAGTATTGCATATGTGTGGTATAGTATTAAGATGACACAGCAAATGGTATAGACTGCTCTGAAAGAACATCTTCCCTTTATGTTGCTGTATTTTTCACTTTACACAGTCTTAAGAAAACTCTCTAGAATGAGCCAAGGATGCTCTCATGTTAAATAAGCTTCACTCTTGAGGTTGATAATGCTATTTTCCTAGAGAGCCTTCATTAAGAGGGATGGTCCCAGACAGAAAAGCAGACTTAGGTATTCTCAGGCCAAGGCTAATTGGAAATTAGGACAGGTTTTCAAAGGCACTCAGACACCGCATTTGCCCAGAGATCTTTCTGGATCAGAGCTGTAAACACAACTTGGAGCCCTGGGCGAGGCTGCGACAGGGCAGCGGCTGCCAGAGCATATGGGACTGGAGGGTTAATAAACCCAGTCCTATGCTGCAGCAAGGCTTGGATCCACCTACACTTCCAGTCTGAACTTATGACTTGTTAATATTC